>NW_017731509.1:1175948-1206183 GCF_001890085.2 Hipposideros armiger | reverse complement strand
GCTCACTGCGGCTGCTAGCCGCTCACGCTGGCCGCTGACCACACACGGCAGCCCATGGCAACCCACTGCCACAGGGGCTGCAGCCCACGCCGTCGCCGGCGACCCACGGCAGCCCAGCTCCAGGTCGAGCCGCCGTTCAGCATCTTAGCTGTAGAGGGCAGTGTCACTGGCCCTCATATGTGGGAACCGAACCGCAGCCTTCTGGCATCCTAAGCCAGCTCCCAACCATCGCGCCACTAGGCCGGCCCTTTTTCTTTTTTTAAAGCCAGCATAATGCCACAGGGGATATAGAATTCCATATAAATTATATCCCCTAAGAAGCTTATGGTCTTATTTGGAACATAAAACAACATTCAGAGTAGTAGATTGTAATACACAATAGTATCTGATGCACTGCTGAACTGTATATCAACTGCATTTTAAGTGCTATTACAATTCAGAAAACAGAGAAATCTGCACCATTCATTAGTTATGCATTTATTGAATGTGTTTGATGTGTTAGGTTCCATACTAGTTTCTGGGGATAAAGAGATAATGATGATGGTGATAAGAATATTAAATACTTGCTATATGAT
The DNA here is from genome assembly GCF_001890085.2 of Hipposideros armiger. Taxonomy (NCBI): domain Eukaryota; kingdom Metazoa; phylum Chordata; class Mammalia; order Chiroptera; family Hipposideridae; genus Hipposideros; species Hipposideros armiger. Next base: position 1,205,608 of record NW_017731509.1, on the reverse strand, counting down.
GAGCACTGTTCTAAGTGTTTTAAATATGTCTCTCTCTTAATTCTCACTAAAACAATATAAAGGAGGGACTGTTATTATCTACATTTTTCAGAGAGAAAATTAGAAAGCAGCGGTGAAGTAACTTACGTGCTCAAGGTTACATTGCTAGCAAGTGGCAGAGTCATGTTATAAATCCAGTAAATCTAGTTAAGAGTAAAGTTCTAACCACCTACACTAAAGAAAAGTTCCAAGTTCTTAAGGATCCAAGGCTGTAGGTGGGAGACAGGCAGGTACATAAATGATTCCTATACCAGTGTGGTAGGTGTCACCATCGTGTGTTCAAGAATGCTCTAAGAATACAGAGGTGGTGCTGCTATTAATCTAGCTTGGGAGTTACGAAGGATGGGGGGATATAGGAAAGTTTCCCTCATGTCTTGATTTTTCTAGGAAAATAGTGATTCTCTAAATCTGAATCTCTCCACATTCTCTCCAAAAACACTTAGAGAGCAGCAAGGAGAACACATGTAAGTGTACATACCCACATTAGCAGCATAACTGGAGGCAGAGAGTACCATAAGTTTCAATGTACCTGAAAATAAAACTTTACAAAGTGAACATAAAACAACAGAAACATGTATACAAAACTACTATTAAAAAATGAAATATTTCATCTAATGCAAATTAAAAAAACAAATCTCAACATAGAAAAAAACAGAAACAAACTAATACAGTATGCCCAGCCTAAATAAAATATTCTTTAACAAATCTTGAGAGATGTGAAAATCCACTTTTAATCAGAAATTCTGAAACTCAGAGTAGAGTATACAAAAAACACGACATGTAAAACATAAGTTGACTGAATTCAGGAAAGAAACAGAAGAGAAAGACAATATCATTTTAGGAATGAAAAATAAATTACCAAAACCCTAAAGGAGAATAAGTTCAACTGAAAGTATTATAAGGGGCAGTGAGGAAAGGCATTAAAATAAGCAAGAAAATGAAAATGAAATAAAGAAATAAAAATAACCAGAAAGAAAATGGTCAATAGAGAAGCTGATCCAACATATTTAAGATCGAAGTTCCTGAAGAAGAAAAATGAAATAATTGAATGGAACTATTATTGAAAATTGCAATGCAAGATAGACAAAATCTCAAAAAATAAGTTGGAGGACTAACAGTTCTTGATTTCAAGACTTACTACAAAATTATAATAAAAACAGTGTGGTATTGGAATAGGATAGACATATAGACCAATAGAATAGAAAAGAATAGAGAACCCAGAAATAAACCCTCAAATAGTCACATGGTCAATTGATTTTCAAAAAGGGTCCCTGCCACTATCATTCAATAGAGAAAGGACAGTTTTTCAACAAGTGGTGATGTAAAAACTGAATACCTACTTGCAAAATAATGAATTTGGACCCCTGCCATTCAACACATAACAAAAATTAACTAAAAATGGATCAACGACCTAAATGGGAATGCTAAAACTATAAAACTCTTAGAAGAAAACATAGGGAAAAATCTTCATGGCACTGGATTTGACAATGATTTCTTGACTCTGACACCAAAAGTACAGGAAATAAAAAACAATAGATAAATTGGACTTCATCAAGATTAACAACTTTTGTGTATCAAAGGACCTTATCTAAGAGAGTTAAAAGCTCACAAGATGGTAGAAAATATTTGCAAATCATATATCTAGTAAGAGATTAATATTTAGAATAAAGAACTCCTTTAACCTAATTCAGCAAACAATCTAATTCAAAAATAGGCAAAGGACTTGAATAGACATTTTTCCAAAGAAGGTACACAAATGGCCAGTAAACACATGAAAAGATGCTCAACATCCTTCATCATTAGGAAAATGCCAATCAAAATCACAGTGAGCTACCACTTCATACCCATAAGATTGTTATAGTTAAACAAACAAACAAACAAAAACAGAAAATAATTGTTGGTGAAGATATAGAGATATTGGAACCTTTGTGCATTGCTGGTGGGACTGTAAAATGGTGCAGCTACTATGGAAAAACAGTTTGGTGGTTCCTCAAAAAGCTAATCATAAATTATTATCATATGACCTAGCACTCCCATTTGCAGAAATATACCAGGGGAATTGAAAGCAGAGACTTGAACAGATATGTGCATGGCAGTGTTGACTGCAAAATTTTTCACAATAGCTAAAAGACAGTAACAAGTGTCCATCAATAGGTGAATGGTTAAACAAAATGTAGCATAGACATGCAATGGAATATTAGTTAGCTATGAAAAGGAATGCAGTTCTGATACGTGCTACAACATGGATGACCCTTAAAACTATTATGCTATGTAACATAAGCCAGATATAAAGGGACAAATAGTATATGATTCTACTTATACGAAATGTCTAGAATAATCAAATGCATAGAGACAGAAAGATTAGAGGGGTAGAAGAATAAAAAGTTACTGCTTACAGAGTTACAGAGTTTCTGTTTTGGGTGATGAAAAAATTTTGGAGCTAGATAGTGGTAGTGGTAGCACAACATTGTGAATGTAATTAATACCACTGAATTGTACACTTAAACATGGTTAACATGGCAAATTTTATGTTATATATATTGTACCACCCTTAAAAAAGTTAATGTAATATGCCCAAAACCATTGAAGTATAACTTTAAAAGGATAAATTGCATTGTATGTGAATGATATCTCAATAAAACTATTGAAAAATTATAATGCAAGAAAACAAAAGAAAATTCATAGCTACGTGTTGAATGAGCCAATCATGAATCTGAGAAAATTGACCAATAAAATCAACTCTCTAAGATATATCCTAGTAAAACCATTAATTTTAAATAAAAGAAAAAATATTCTCATGACTTCAAAGCAAAAAAAGACCAAATCACTTACAAAGTAGAGAAATTCAGGTTGGCATCAGACATTTTGACAGCAACATAGAAAGCAAGAAAAGAGTAGTGTTTTCAGTGAAACCGGAGGAAAAATAGGCTGAGAGGAGCTTCCCAGTTTGACAGCTGAGTTAAGGGGTAGTGTATTATATTGCCAGCTAAGTGCTAGGAAGGTGTCTCGAACTAAGGGACCAGCATGTATAAAGGACAGAAGCAAAGTGGTTTTGTTTTTTTTTTTTTAAATATAGAGTCAAAAAAAAAAAAAAAAGGACGGAAGCAAGAGAGTGCGTGGAAGTTCCAGGACTTGCAGATAATTCAGTATGACTCTGTGAAGTGATGTAAAGAGGCTTCTAAGGCCTTGAATTTCATCAAGTAATTCATTTATTTATTCCTTCACTTAGTTGGTATTTCTTGAGTATTAGTATTAAGTGCCAGCAATGCCCAGTCAGTTATGTGGTACTGAGACAGTTGTTTATGAGATCTATATGAAAAGAAGAGGGCAAGATTAAGGAGACCAAGGGAATGTACATGCACATTTTCATTTATGCGTGGAAATGTAGCATGGCCTTGACTTGAGGAATGCTTCAGTTATTTCGAACATCCTGTTTCCGTTGAACATTTGTATTTAAACCTTTCCATCAACCTAGTATTAGAAGTACAGGTAGGCAATTAATCCAATTAAGAGTCAGAGGGAAAGAAGCCAATTCATCCATTGGATAATCATTATACAATCTGAGTGATGACTGCTTCCAGGGACTGATCCACTTGATACAAGTGTAAAAATAAGTGAAATGAAAACCATTACTCTGGAGCATATATTCTGTGCCCAGCACTGGTCTAGGAACTGGGGATACCATGGCCAGTCAGAGCTGGTTTCTGCTTTCCGGTTGCCCATAAAGTCATAAATTGCTGATTACATCACAGGATGCAAGTGAGGTGGGCCCCGAGGTATGGCAAATGGATGCCCCAAGGCTAATTGCAGCTCCTTCGTTGAGAGGATAGTTTTTGACTTTCAGCGTATCTCCCCACACATTTTCATGTTAGTAAATCACTTAGGTTGTGAAAGAAATCAGTTTGAATAACCTAATAAAAAAAGAACCAGATTATCAAATGGTTTCCAGATTATCTCATGGACTGAACATAAGGAAAGGGATGTGTCTGTGTCATAGGGAGGATGTGCAAAACCAACAGGCATTCAGGTGGCTCAACAGCACTTTACGCCATCTCACATCACTATTGGGCAATAGTTTTCAAAGCAATTACTGTATAGTAGCTCACTGAGTCTAAAAAAGATAGCTAAGTAGAACAGGCATCATTTTCTTTATGTGAAAGGTGAGGCAATAATCCCAGGAAGATGAAGAGATGTATTCAAGGCCACACCCCTAGTTTAGTCATTAAACCCAGAATTTAGAATCAAGGCCTTCTGACTGCTGTGTCTATTCTTTTCCCATCAGTCTTCTTCAAAACCTTCTTCTCTTACTAGTAGGCAGAATATTCCCCTTCTTGTGATTCCCTCACCTTCTTAATTTTTCTTTTATCATTCATGTTGGTTTTGGAATTAAAGGAGTCAACTGTGTATCCTTAATAATAGGCTTATTTGAGGCATCTCTGAAAACTGTCTTTAACTTATACCCTGTAATCTGAACATGAAGGGGCCACCAGGAAAAGGGGGTAATTAAAGAGATGAGTAGGAGATCTCAGTCATTGAAGTGATTTTCTTATTATCATCCATGAAATGCCTTATCAGAAATGGGCCATTGTAGTTTAAATGATCAGACAGAGTTTGAAAAGAGTTTGAGACCATCAGACATTTTCTGAGCTTGCCGTTGTCGCCTCATTGTTTTCCAAACTCCAATTTTTCCTCCACAATGAACAATAACTTTTTGATTAAACAGCTGGCAGTTACTATTGAATGCCTCACATTTAATAACAAAAGTCTTCCTTCAGAACAGGAAATTTTATCTAAATTGCTTTGCTCTTCTTCAGTGATTGTGAACTTCTAAAATCTGACAGTACTGATAGCATGAAAAAATAAAATTTTCTCTCCAGTAGGTGATGATTACTTTTTAAAAGAAAGAGCCCCAAACTAAATGAATAATTCAGTGTACTTGCCACAGAACAGAAGTCAAGGCACACAAGTTGTCCTCTCTGTAAACATTATTAAAAAACCATCAAGTTTGTATTGACACATTTATATTGGGAAGGTGATAGACAGCAGTGGAGAGAAAAAAACCAAACAAACATGAAAGCATCACTTAGTAGCCCTGCCTTCTTTGCTAGTTTTGTTCTTACTCAGGGCAGCTCGCATTATTCAGTGAATGTCATGTGCCCAGCACTCTTCTTACATGTTAATTAGTCCCCAACCTCATTCCCTTCCGGCCCTCCTGCTGGCATTTCCCATCGCTGAAAACCAACTGAAACCAAAAGGAGAGGGAACCTGTCAGTGTTCTTGTTAACAAAACAAGACAGAGACAGGCAAGGATTATATCTGGAAGGGGCAAGTAGAGATAGCCAGTTCACCTAATTTATATTTCTTCATAGCATTTGTCATTATTTGAAATTATAAATTTATTTGTTTACTTGTTTTTTGTTGTTCATCTACACTATAATGCAGGCTCTTGGAGGCCAAGGGTATAGTATTATTCTTGTCAAAATAAATTTAAAAGTGCCTGTCTATATCATCCATCCATCCTTCCATGCTCTATATAGCTTTTAATGGGGGCATGGTCAGGAGAACTTTTGTATGTCTTTATATGTACCACAAAAAGTTGGGATGCTGAAAGAGTTTTCTTTGTACTCTTTTTATTTATTTTTAAAATAGAAAAACCTCTAGAAATGGCTCCACAGAGAAGAATGCATCCCCTGTGCCTCTCACTCTGCTTTGGAGATTCCCTAAGCAGAGTCCCAGCTGCTTGCTTCACAGGGTAGCTTGGCTGCAGTGGAGTGGCTGAGGCAGAGCTCCTAGTCAAGCTTGATTTTGCTGCTTGAGGGCAAACACTGCCTGATAAGGCCTCTATCAGGGGTTCTTTTCTACAGTGGGGCCAGTCTGGCACCTCTCAGTCTAATTTAATGACAGGCCTAGGAATCTGTATTTTGGAAAGCTTCCTAGGCTATCATAATAGGCAGCCAGGTTTGGGAACTGTCAATGGATCTTACTGGTGCTTTCCCAGGTCCTGAAAAAGTGAAAAGGCCAAAGAATATGGATCCTTGCCTGTGTCGTGGGGGGTGTCATTGTTTTGTGTATGAAAGGTGTTCTGTGGTTGTACCCGGAATTCATGGAGAGAGAGAAAAATATTCCCCTTGTCCCTTCCCATACCTGCTAGACCCTGACATATTTCACGTGGGTTGTTAGGAAATGGTCCATTATCAGGCCTTTGGGGAGACATCCATTTGCTCTGGGAAGCTTTAAAGTGTTACATGAGGATGTCACATACACTCTAGGCATGACAGATGGGTTTTAGATGTTTAATATAACAAGTAGCAGATGGAGGTTAGTTCAGAAGACCTTCAATGTCCTTTCTGGCCCTGAGACGCCTGGTTATCAATGTGTGCTTTATATGAGCAGCAGGCCTTTGACTTATCATAACACTTAAATCTTCATCTACATGGATAATAAGATGAGGTTAACACTAAATTATTACCTACTTGTGAGTATCAGCAAATATTTTGAAGGCAGATATCCTGGGGTATCGTTGAATGCTGTTAGCAGCACATTTTGTCTGAACGCCTGGAAAAAATGAGACCAATGACTGTGGCTTCAGTATGCCATCAGTGGTGACACCTAGGGAGTGATACAGGAGGCTCTTACTCTCCTCACTTTCCTATCAGATTGCTGCCCCTAAACTCCTCTTTAATAGAAATTGTAAAGCTGACACTGGTGTTACTTTCTAACCAGTTGAGCCAAGTGGCTTAGATGAGGCTCCTGGTATTTTTTTCTGAAAAGAATTCAAATTAAAGTATCTTTTATATTGTTCTGTGAAGATATGAGCATTGGTCTTACCTAATAACATTAACAATGTTCTACTTTACAAAAGCATTTTACAATTTACAATGTACTTTTATTTAGATGTTCTCTTTTATGTTCATCAAAAGCCTGTGCAATGGGTATTGTTATTAAATGTTTATGAGTGAAGAAAGTGAGAGCTCAGAGAGTTTTAGTAACTTGCCCCAAGTCATAAAGCCTAAATAGTGAAGGTAAGACACAGACAGGGGTTTTCTGACTCTACTTCAATGATCTTTCTGTATGTTCCACTGTTAATGTAACCCACTGGTTGAATATTTGACTTTTTAAGAGATGACTCAATAGAGGATTATAAGGCAATATGGCAGGGCAGAAATTTACATCTGAATTTGAATTTAGGCTTCACCATTTGCTGAATGTTATTATGCATGTCACTTAACCTTTGTGAACATCTGTCAGTTGAGTATAGCAATGCCTGCCTTTAAGGTAATCTCAAGGATTATAAAGTATGGAAAATGCTGGCATATGGTAGGTACTCACTCCAAGGTGGGACTTAAAACTTTTAAAGCAGCCTCTCTTTGTCTCCTTGAGTTTGAGGTTTATTGTCCTTGCCAAGTGATCCTCTATCATCCGCCAGGATACTCTTCAGAGACTGGACGTTCACTGCCTCCCCAGGCTGCTCCTGCCCTGTGTTCTCTGACTGTGAGAACATTCTTACCTTGGGCCAGAAGTGCCCCTGGTAGCTTCCACTTTGTTGGTATACATTTTACCTCTTTTAGCTCCATAGAACAGGTCTAATCCCTCTTCCACATGACAGTCCTCCAAATATTTGAGGACTTTATCATGCCATCCCATAATATTTGCTTCTGCAGACCAAAATCTTCTGTGTCTTCACCTGCTCATCACTTGACTTGGCTCACAAGGCCCTCAGGATCTCGCTTGGTTCTTTCTAAAGTGTGCCCGTTTATCACCTGAGAAGTTCCTTCAACTAATAGGATTATCTATGGGCAGATTGACTCTGATTAGAATGAGATAATCTTCTCATGTTACAGTTTAAGATCACAGCATCTTTTTTGACAACCTTATTTTAGCTCAAGATTGATGGAATGGCTAAGTATTTTCTTTTTTCCAATATGTATTTCTGGTAAGCCTTAGGTCTCACATGCTGTCTTTGAGAAGCATAGTCCCTAAGCATGAAACCTTTCATTTATCCATGTTAAATTTTATTTATTTTGTTTGGCCCTAACTCCTGCCTATTAATGTCTCTTTTAATCCTGATGGTGTTATCCTAAATCTGTTATAACTGAAATAATCGCACCAACTTCATATTCTCCTACAGACTCAATAGGCACATTTGCTATTATACTGCCAAATCTTAGGTAAAAAATGCTAAATAGGGCAGACTTATATGGGCTGGTTGTTTGACCCTGGCCAGTCAGCATCATCTTGGGGTGATATCTGAATCATGAGCTTGAGGCAGAGAGTAAGGGTTGGTAAGAGGTAGTGGAAGAGAGAGATTAGGAGCATAAAATATGGCTAAGATGGGAAAGTACCTTTGGTATACAGATCCAGATGAGAGAAGAAGGAGATAGTAAAATTTAATTGCTAGGCAAGAAAAACCATGAGTTTGACAAGTGTTTTCTAAGTGGATGAAGCAGCTCAGAGGAGGACTTGATCTCTGGGAAGACCTCTCCTCTCTTGGGAGGGTGTTCACACCCTGCCCTGGCAGCAGTATTTGCCAATCACATTCAAACACGGCTGCCTCCTCATTTACCACAATAAGGGAATCTTCCAGATTTCAACATCACCTTCTCTTTTCTGTTTGCAGTTTTATTTCCTCTCTCGGCAGCCAGCTGCTAAGGAACAGGTTGGACACCTGCTGAGCCCTGCTATCATCCTCCCTCCTGAGTTCTGCATGGATTTAGGTTGGAATACAATTCTTACCTATTGGGGGCATACTGTATTCATCCTTATAATGCCTTCCCTCAATTACAGTCTGTTTCCTCCTGTATAGCGCTGGAGGCGCATTTTTAAACCTTATCATTTGTTGAGAGACATCTGGTTTTGTTAAACAGATTGGTAAGAGGGGACTGCAGAGCTCTTTGTTGGGGGAATTCTTTTCATATCCTTCTGGTATAAGTCCTATGTGATGTGCATTTCATGTTTGCACATACTTAACAACAGCCAGGCAATTGACATGGAAATCCAACAAGTAACTCATCAGCGTACAGAGTTGCCAAACGCTCCTCTTGCGCTGAGTAAAGTAAGCTTTGAGGAACTATTTTTTAGATTTCCATGAACCACAGTATGAATGCTCAATTTTCAGGACTAAGAATAGTAGACACCATAGATGTCTTTTGCTTTTCTGGTGGAAATGAACAACTTTGTAATTTTCACATCTATGAGGCCTAGAAGGGGAAGATTGCATTTTATTCCTTTTAGCATCAGGACTTGTGTGCAGGGTCACTCACCACCATGTTAGTGAGGGGAACAGGATGGGCATTGTCTTGTGTTCTGTAGAGGGAACTTTCTCCAAGGAGCACCTTGACGTTCATTAGTACCAGCTAAAAGGTAGGGATGATGAGGCTCTATTTAGCAAAGGAAGGTCATTGCAACTTTCCTCTTCAGGGAAAACGTGTATGCTTTTCTTCAATTCTAGCCAAAGCCCAAGATAAACCTCTTCATTTAGCCATCTCATTTGGGCTTCATATTATCTTATTGAACAGAGGCATAATACATGTTGACTCACATGGTTTACATTGGGAATTCATTCTTTGATATAATTGGAAGGGTACCATGGAGTCCTTCAGAGGCCTTTCTTCATCCAGGTAAATAAAAATTCAATAGTCTTTCATAAGTAGTGTTGTTGAATCACTGTATCTGCTTTGTGTTGAGCTCGAAGGGCTTTATCTTTTAACAGAAAATCGAGTTAGTAGACTATTGACCGGTTTCTAAGCAGACGGGGTATTTGCTAGGGAGGGCATTCTTAACCAAAGTCAAGAATAAAGGGAGGTTGTATCTTGTGAAGAAAACTCCTCATGTGAGTCCTGGGTTCAGTGACTGACTTTTACAAGGGGCATGTCAGCTACTCTTGCATTGTTCATTTCTCTCAAGCAGTTTTTATATTTGACTGGATGTTTTATTTTGCATGGTATTGTATTAGAAATGAGATACTTATACTTTAAAATAATGCTAGCTATGAATGGCACGAAAAACTCCCACAATTCTCTCAATACTGCTTAATAGGCAGCACCTTTGAGTGCAAGGCCTAAAAACAAATGTGATGAAGTGAGAATTGGGTTTTCTTTAGCCAAAAGAAAGGGTAGATTTTAGATAGTTGAGTAAATACATTATTTGTATCGGATGACCTATGGGACTGTGATAAATTTAGGCTGATTATAGTGCAATCAACTTAAGCAGTAAATTGTGTGCTTATCAAAAGGACTGTGCTTAATCTAATTAATTTTCAAGTTGCTGACTATGTATTTCTCTTGCCCTTTCTGAAATCCATCTATATGGCTTTCCTGTTAGTGAGTTGTCTGCCTGACAGACTCAAACTTGCTATATCCCCCTCTCTCTTCTGGATGAAGAACAGTGAGAGGGGTTCACCTTGCTCTTTCTTCCAGGCTTCTTGTGTAAATCTTATGAGCTGAGAATGGTGGAGGAAGACACCGGAAAAGGGGTGTCACATTTCACGCATTTTCACTGACTGCGTTTTCCTCAGGATTCTCTGCATAAAGTGTCAAGTTTGACTGCCTGATTTCTCAGTCTGTATTATTCAGTCTTGTGCATTGCTCACCATCAAGTCTTTGCTTTAGTACTTTAAGGCTTGTATAACTATCTGACTATAGCCCTCCTATTCTGAAGATATTATCAGGGAACAATCATTCACTCATTCATTCATTTATTCATTCAGTAAATATATGGAGTAGGCACCTTTGACTAGGCACTCTTCCAGATACTAGAGATACTGACATGAAAAAGGTAGACAAGGTCCCTGCTTTCAAGAGGGTTACAATCTGGTAAGAGTCAATCAGGAAGGAGCTAAGATAATTTTGGAGAGTCATTGCTTTGATAAGGGTCCAACAAGCTAAGTGATGAATAGGTAGAAGCTACTTTATCTAGGATAGTCAGGGAAGGTCTCAGTGCCGGAGATAACTGAGCAGGGCCGTTGCAGTGAGGGCTCTATTTTCTCCACACATGGCAGATAATCAGAGGCTGTGGCAGTCAGGTAGTACAGGCACAACTCGAGGTTGAAAGTGCTGAGCCCAGAGGTACCAGGAAACACCAGTTCCTTCTTCCTTGGCGGGGAGGCCTGGGAAAGCAGGCCCAGCCAGGAGCAGAGCCTTAGACCCCGGTGGGGAGTGCAAGGGTACAGGCTCACACGCTGAGAATCTGGAGAGCATGTCCACATCGGTCATCCAGGTGGGGAGGACCTCAGAGATCCATAAAGTACCGACATGGAGGGCAGTCAAGATACATACAACACAATATATAAAAGATGTATAAGGGCATTCTGAAATAAGAACATGGAGTGGGGGCCTCTGCTCACTGCTGACGTTTCCATTTTCCCAGAAACGTGATCTGTGGATTCGCTAAATCCAGCTACGGTCCCAAATGGGCCTGGAAAGTACCTACTACTGAGCTGGGCGGAAGCGCTAGGAACAGTGTCCTGTCGTCTTTTACTTAGAAAAGCAGTGTACTTTTCTTGTTGGCTTGGTGATTGTGTGTCTAAATAGAGTCTAATAAGTTATAAAATATTTCTCTACCTCTTCTATTTTCCTGAGCCCCTCTCCAATCCTAAGTGTTTATGATGAACTTTCAACAAAAGCCAGACTTGTAAATGTCAAAGAATTATATATTTCGGAAGGATGTAAAAGATATTAAATAATATGTTTGCTTAGAATTTTGAGTAATTTATACAGAAAAGGTGCTTTATGGCTGGAAAGAATTAAAAGAAGCTAATGAATAATGTTTTAAAACTAAAATAATAAAAATGCTGGATTTTCAGGATGTCATAGAAAATAGAGTTTTTCCTAAAATTCTTTTTTCAATCCAAAATTTAGTATCTAAATAGGTTGTCAGTTTGCTCCACAACTAATCAGATTAAACAACAACAGAAATTAATGCTGTTAATTTTTTTTCTGTTGCATTTTCACTTGTTCTAGCTTTTAAATATATGAAAGGTGAAAAGAAACTTAGGACTTTTACATTTTCAAAGTGGTGGTAGCTTATAACAAAATAGACACTATATGCTTGTGTTTTAACATTGAAGTCTCACACATGGAGTAAATAAATATACTCCCTGTGACGGTGATGTAATTCCTTTAAACTGTATTCCAAAGCAAAAGAAGGCATGTGAGATACTGGTAATCACATCCCAGTGGATTCATTTGGCATGAGGCACAGCCAGTGGGTGGGAATGGGTCATGTGACCTGTGTAACTCAGCATTCTTAGGCTCCTGTGAGTTTTCTAGAATGGCAGCACTTACTGTGTTCCAAGGGCATTAAACATTTTCTGTTTAAGCCTCACCACAATGCATACAGTCAACAGTAAGGTCTCCATTTTTTTTTTTTAAAGATTTTTATTGGGGAATTGGGGGATGGGAACAGCGCTGGGGAATTGGGGGAAGGGGAACAGACAAGTTGCTGTCGTTTTGTTCTTCAGTCTAGTTGTGGAGGACGTTGCTTCACTGGCCCAAGTTGGCACCATCATTGCGCTCTTCCCGGGTGAGGCAGATCAGTCGCCGGCTTCTGGACGGCCGCTCACTGCGGCTGCTGGCTGCTCATGCTGGCTGCTGGCTACATACAGTAGCCCATGGCAACCCACTGCAGCAGGGGCTGCAGCCTATGCCGTCGCCGGCGACTCATGGCAGCCCATCTCCAGCTTGAGCTGTTATTCAGCATCTTAGCTGTGGAGGGCAGTGTCACTGGCCCTCATATGTGGGATCCGAACCGGGGCCCTCTGGCATCCTAAGCCAGCTCTTAACCAACATGCCACTCGGTCAGCCCAAGGTCTCCATTTTTTAAGGGAGGAAGCTGAGGCACAGAGAAATTAACTTGATTAATGTCGTATAGCTAGTAGAATGCAGAACTGGAACATGAACCCAAAAGTATGTTATCCCAATTCATGTCGTCTCCACTCTACCACATTATCTCTGATACCTCTTGGTTTTGTGGGCATGAAAATACAGCAGTCACCGTTCTGTTTTTCAGTGGGGGTATCTTTAGTAGGGTAAATACTGTTAGCCATAACTACAGAAAATCCCTCTATCTCAGTGGGTTAACCTAGAATTGTACTTCTTGCTTATGTAGTATGTCCAGGGGGTCTGTCCGGCTCACAGGTGGCCTTTCACATCATCATTTAGGCGTCCACGATTCTCTATCCTGTGGCTGTGCCCACCTCCTAGCCCTCAGTCTTCTCTAGTCAGCTGAAAGACAGAGTGAGACAGAATGTGAAAGATGCTTGAGGGAAATCATTCTGAGGAAGGGGCAGGGCTAGACCTGGTGTACATCCCTTCCACTCACGTTTCATGGCCGTACACAGCTGTGAGGGAGGCCAGAAATGCAGTGTAGTTATGAGCCCAGGAGGAAGAGAAAGTGGGTTCCAGGAGAGTCTAACCAGCCTGGGCCATGTACTTTGGCACATGAACTTGTTTCCCCTTTTCCTTCCTGATGAGCAAAGGGATTTTAATTGATCTGAGTGAGTAGCATAGATTTGGATGTCTGGGTTCAAATCCCAGCTCTGCCCTTTGCCAGCTGCCTAACCACAGACACATTATTTAACCTTGCTGAGCCAAGATCACCTTCCAGATGGTGGTGAAGTGACGATCAAGTGAACTAATATATGGGAAGTCCTCAGTACAATGCTTGGTGCACACTAATGGCTGTGTAAGGCCTTGCTGTTATGTCTGTCAGCTTCACTTCCTTCTTCATTCAAAACTCAGCTCTAGTGTCCTTGGCTTTGGAAAGTCTTCTCTATGGCAGACAGAATTGTGTTTTCTTTCCCGTCTGCCTCCATAGATCACTGTACTTACTGAATTATAGGGTATGTACATGCATGCTGTCTGTCTGTCTGCCTCAGGCATTTGACTCGAGGGCAAAGACTTAGCATATTCATTTGGCCTGTGTGTGTCCCCATAGCAACACAGTGTCACACATATTGTAGACAGTTAGATATTTGTTGATGTGAGGGAAATGCCATTAACCAAAATCCTGGAACATTAGAAGGTTCCATTTCCTGACTACACTGGAAACCTAGGCGTTTCCAGTAGAATGCAGTACTGGAACATGAACCCAAATCTATGTTATCCCAATTCATGTCATCTATATTAGCTTTGACTTTTCGTTTGACTTGACTTAGGTGATACTAGATGTAAGTGACAGATTGCTGTGCCCTATCTGTCCATTTCCATGAGCCAGTGCACCTAAACTGTGCCCTAGGGTTCAGAAGCATTTCCCCCAAGATTCTGATTATATGTGTCTGGCATTTTGGTACAGGGATATAAATGTGGTAGTCCTATTTCTTAGTTTATTGTATTATTGGTATTACTCTGTGTAATTCAGTCATTCATGCATGCATTCATTCATTTTTTTCCCCCTTCACCATTCCCTCTTCCTTAGGAAAACACTATCACATATTTTATGGAAGTCTTTAAATTTGTATGCATTCTTGGCTAATAGATATAAATATAAAATTGTTTTGCATGTGTGTATTTTTAGTTTACATTATAGACCTTTTTGCTTTTTACTCTATTTTTAAAACTTTATTTTACAATAATTTTAATTTTATAGAAACATTTTAAGAATGGTACAAAGAACAATCATATACTCTGCCCAGATTCTGCTCTTTCTCTCTCTCTCTAAATAATGTGTGTTTACATATGTATGTATTTATATATACACACGTTGTTATTTTGAACCCTTTGAGAATAAGTTGGAAATATCATGACTCTCTACTGCTAAATACTTCAGTATGTATTTTTTAAGAACAAGGCATTCAGTTACATATATACCATCCAATTCTCAAAAACAGGAAATTAAACATCAATATAATATTATTGTATAATCTACAGCTCCTATTCAAATTTCACCAATTTTCCCATTAATGTCCTTTATGGGATTTTTTTTTTCCCTGCTCCAAAATTCAATCCAGGATCCTGTCTTGTATATAATTTTTATGTCCTTTTGGTCTCCTTTAATCTGCAACTGTTTCTCAATCTGTCTGTGTTTTTCATGACATTGACATTTTAAAGAGCACGGGGAGTTATTTTGAGAAATGTTCCTCAAATCGTGTTTGATATTTCCTCATGATTAGATTTCTTCTGTGTGGATTTTTATTTTATTTTTTTAATACTAAGTTTTTAAAGTCTCCTCATTTTGCTGTATCTGGATCCATTTTGTTGATTCTGTTTGCTGTATGGACTTCTCTAGTGAGGACTGCCTCTTGGAGCAAATTGGCCGGGCTGTCAAGGAGACAGCAGCCCTCCAACTTTCTTTGGCACCAGGAAGGGCTCCCGATAGGGACTGTGTAACACTGGAAATCAGGACGCCCCTTTAACACTGGGGCTGTGGGTCACTGCCCTGCTTTAGCTGATAGTGGGCCTCAGATGTTTGCTTCCTCAACTATTGCTAAGTCACAAGGAGTTATTATGCTTGTGGGAGATGTGGCAGGGTAGGGAGTTGATCTTTTCGATTGTTCCTTCTTTTATTCTTGCACCTAATAAACATTGATGAAGGGCCTACTCTACGCTGCTCATTAAGCTCACCTCTTAGCATATTGAAAACCAAAAAGGGTTTGAACTGAACGCTCCTCTCACTCTGACGGATGCAAATATTTTTAAATGAAGGTTAAGATCTGTAAATAATTTGACAACATTTCAATTCATTAGCAAAACAACCTTATAAAAAGTTATGCTTCTGCCTCTTCACTTAAACATAGTAATTTCTGTTTCTCTCTGGCCTTCTCGGAAATTCCCCGACGTTGAACATATTTTTTGCATCGTTATCTCTATAGTGCGTAAATAATTGTGCATTCTACTTTCCTCCAGTGAAAATTATTTTGTGTGCTTTCCCATATTTCACAACCTGCATATTTCTCACTCTTAATAACTACAGTAAATTCTATCAAGCTGATCTATAATGTATACATCTTTCTTATGTTGTAAATTTGTCTTGTTTCTAATTATTCCCTAATATTGGAAAAAACTTTTTTTTAAGGAAGTATATAGCAGGTTCTTGTGTTACAGCAGTTTTGACAAACTTTTATTTAAAATGGTTCATTCTAACAGACAAAAAAATGGTTGAATTCCTGTGGAGAAAACAAATCCTGTCTTTTTAAAGGGAATTTGTTTTTCTTTGCTTATGCCTTAAGCCTCCATTTATAATGGAAAGATAATTAGTAGAGAAGGACCTTATATATTTAGAGCTTTGTCAGTTGAATACCTTGCCTGGATTATTAGGAAACAGCAGGTTTCCAGTGGGAAACAGGGGAGTAATGGATGAAGTGGCTAAGATATAAGGTTGTGGTGTGATAGCTCCTGGCTGCCAGAGTCTCGCAGTCATTCACTTGCCTCAATACAATCTGACAACCTTTCAATTCTCCCACACTTTCCTCTTGAGAGCCACGGGAGGAATACCTCACCCTCTGGCAGGAGGCAGTCAGCTCCATCTCAGCAAAGACGACTGGTTAGTTGGTAGATCTCTGGACCTACCTGGAGATCACTCCTCCTGCAGCTCTTCTGAGCAAAGACAGAAATGCAAGGAATGGACAGTGCCATCATGAGGCATTGAAATTCACAGACGGTTACTCTGTCTCACCTCACTCAGGATTTTCTGAGCATCTAAGGACACGTTCAGTTCTCATCCTTCCTCGTCTCAGGTGCTGGGAGGTCCTTGCCAGGGGTGAGGTGGAGGCCCGTGATCAGAAAGTGGTTGCAAGTACTATTTCTGAGGAAAGCACAAATCTAAAGATGTTTGACTAACTGGGGCGTGGTAGGGCAGGACAGTGGAGATCATTAAATTGTTCAGTAGGTACCTTCAAAGATTCTGGAGCTATTGTCTCCTCCGTATTAGTTATATATCTTCATATATCATATATGAAAATAGAGCATCTGAAGAATTTCTTCACGTGCAGAGTTTATCTTACTTTTGCTCCATGAGGGCAGGACTTTGTATGTCTGTTTTATTGCCGTATCTGCTGTTGCCTTGTGTGGAGGTCAGGGAATAAAAAGTGCTGAATCAATATTTGTTGACTGGATGATGATGTCAGTAACTTGATCTTCTAGACTAAGCATATGATCATCTGGGCAGCTGCTACTCACTCGTTTAGAGAGGTTCAGTGGGTTACTGTAGAAATGAGTAGCAGCTAAATAAACCAAGCTAGGGACTAGTAGAGGGAAAGTAAAGTAATGGGCTTTGGAGCCAGGCAGCTGGGGATTCTCATCCCAACTCGACTACTTCCTGACTGTCTTCCCTTGGTTGACCTGCTTATAGTCCCTGAACCTCAGCTTTCTTACCTGTAATGTGGATAAAAGCTACTTTACTCACAGGGTGGAAAGTGCATTGCTCAGAGTAGACAATTATAAATGCTCCCCTCTTCCTCCTTCCCCTGCTCAAAGGGTGAAGGTAGAAAGCCAGGAGGGGCCCAGCGAACTTGCCCAAGTGTTGGAGGAGGTCACTGAAAGGATGTGACTGCTGGGTGAGCTGCAAACTGGACCCAGGCAACTGGGAGGCACCTCACCCCCTCCCACCTTTGAAATGTACATAGTGTCCATTGTTCCCATATTAGAAGTCACTCAAGGATGTAGCCTTGAGAGAGTAGTGTGGTAGTAAGACCGTCTGGACTGTATACGTGTACGAACCCCATATAAGATGAGCCTCTGAATAAACTTCAGATTCTGGTGGGCAGGTGTGGAGATCTGCTCCTCTTGTGGCCGCCCAAGACACGCTTCGTAGGTAAGTTCCCTTGCTTATTAAAGCTGCCAACCACCAATCTCGAGTTGTCTGCCTCTTTCTTCAATCTCACTTTGCCCACTGTGTATGGGGGCCAGTTTTGAATTTCACCCAGGGAACTTCAGGTGAAGCAACACCATGTGTTGTCAACAGACAGATCTTTATATTCATGTTACCTACTTGTCATTTAAAACATCCCACGTCATTGGCTCCATCTCTGCAGCTGCAGCTATTGCCATGAGTACTTCAGACAGCATGTGCTTTGAGTCTCTCTATCAGTAACTATGTTCTTTGCTCTTACAGGATTTATGAACGTGTGATAGACCCTCCTGAAACCAACCTTCCCCCAGGAAGCAATTTATGGCTTGGCCAGCGCAACCAAAAGCATGGCTTATTCAAAGTAAGGACTACTTTCTGTTTTTGCACTTGCTTTTTTATGTACTCGACATGAATTGAATCATTCAATGTTCATAATGCTATGAAGTAGGTGCTTGGAAACTCTCTGTTAGGCAGAGAGTTAAGTGCTTGCCCAAGGTCACAAAGTTCACTCTACAGCCAGTATGGATGATGTAGAATGTAAATGATCCTACAAAGGTTTCTCATTAACCTAATTCTGGGGGACTTAAGGTAGCCTTTAAATTGGTTTCCATTCTCAGAATGTATGTTAAATTAGTTTGGTGTACAATATACAATAGGAAACAGATCTCAATGTCAATGAGCTTTGGTTTTCTTGTATATAAAGAGGATAATACAATATGTGTTGTACTTCATAGAAATAGGAGGATACCATGATAAAATGAATTGAAGAAGTTAAAAAACATGAAATTTTAAGATAGTCTTGTTCTTCATTCAGTAGAATGGCAGAGTTTTGCTTTTGGCAATATGGTAGACTAGATATTGTAAAAATCCTCCTGCCTATAAAATGCCTATAAATGCTGGATATAATGGAACAAAATCTTTTGAAAAGATTCATCACTGCACTATATGAAGAGAGGCCAAATATACCGAGGGAAACGAAAACCTTAGGGATGTCTGCCCATACCAGAAATTTAGAAACTTCATTCCTTATTTATTTATTTATTTATTTATTTATTTATTTATTTCAACTTTATTGAAATATAAGTTAACATATAACAGTGTGTAAGTTTAAAGTTTGCAGTGGGTTGTTATGATACACATATATTGCAAAATGATTACCACAGGGTTAACTAATATTACCATCATCACATTACATAATTACTGTTTCTTTATTGTGGTGAGAATACTTTAGATATAATGTCTTAGCAACTTTCAAGCATATAATACAGCATTATTAACTATAATCACTGTGCTGTACATTAGATTCCCAGAATCTACTCATACTATAACTGGAAGTTTGTACCCTTCGACCAACTTTTTCCCATTCCTCTCTGCCCCAGCCCCTAACAACCACCATTCTACTCTCCATGTCTATGAGTTCAGCTTTATATATTTTTTATTATTTATTTATTTATTTATTTATTATTTTTTTAAAAGATTTTTTAATGGGTAATTGGGGGATGGGAACAGCACTGGGGAATTGGGGGGAAGGGGAACAGACAAGTTGCTGTCCTTTTGTTCTTCAGTCTAGTTGTGGAGGACGTTGCTTCACTGGCCTAATTTGGCACCATCATTGCGCTCTTCCTGGGCGAGGCAGATCAGTCGCCGGCTTCTGGATGGCTGCTCACGCTGGCTGCTGGCCGCTCACGGTAGCCCATGGCAACCCACGGTAGCAGGAGCTGCAGCCTATGCTGTCGCCAGCGACTCAAGGCAGCCCAACTCCAGGTTGAGCTGTTGTTCAGCATCTTAGCTGTAGAGGGCAGTGTCACTGGCCCTCATATGTGGGATCTGAACCAGGGCCCCCTTGTGTCCCAAGCCAGCTCTTAACCAATGCCACCACTCGGCCGGCCCGAGTTCAGCTTTTTAGATTCCCCATATAAGTGATATCAGCCAGTATTTGTCTTTCTCTATCTGACTTTTTATTTCTCATAATGCCCTCAAGATCCATTCATGTTGTTGCGAATGGTGGGATCTTCTTCCCTGTGGCTGAATATTACACACACACACACACACACACACACACACACACACACATGCACACACACTATACACACACATATATCTATCTCATGTCTTCTTTATCCAGTCATCTGTTGACAGACACTTAGGTCATTTCCATGCCTTTGCCATTTGGAATGATTCTGTAATGAACATGGGGGTGCAGATATCTCTTTGAGGTAGTGATTTTGTTTTCTTTAGTTATCTACCCAGTATAATATGAATCTACCCAGAAGTGGATTGCTGGATCATATGGTAATTCAATTTTTAATTTTTTGAGGAAATTCAATACTGCTTTCCATAGTGATTGTATGAATTTACATTCCCACCAACAGTGCACAAAGGTTCCCTTTTCTCCATATCCTCACAAAAACTTATCTCTTGTCTTTTTGATGATAGTCATTTTAGCAGTCACGAGATGATATCACATTGTAGTTTTCATCTGCATTTACCTGATAATTAGTGACAGTGAACTCCTTTTCATGTGCCTTTTGGCTGTTTGCATGTCTTCTTTAGAAAAATGTTCAGGTCTTCTGCCCATTTTCAAATCAGATTTTTTTTTACTATTGAGTTATATGAGTTAGTTATATATTTTTGATATTAATCCCTCATCAGATGTACAATTTGCAGATACTTTCTCCCATTCAGTCAATTGCCTTTCATTTGTTGATGCCTTTGTTATATAGAAGCTTTTTAGTTTCATGTAGTCTCACTTATTAATTTTTACTTTTGGTGTCATATCCAAAAACAAACAAACAAACAAAAAAACCTGTTGCCAAGATCAATGTCAGGGAGCTTTTTCCCTGTTTTCTTCTGTAAGTTTTATGGTTTCTGATCTTTTGTTTGTCTTTAATCCATTTCAAATTAATTTTTGTGAGTGTTGTAAAATAGGATGTCTGGTTTCATTCTTTTACATGTGAATATCCATTTTTCCTAGCACCGTTCATTGGTGAGACTGTCCTTTACCCACTGAATATTCTTGACTCCCTTGTCCAATATTAGTTGACCATATATACAAGGGTATTTTTTTGGGGGGGAGGGTGCGGAAGGGGTTTTCTTGATTCTGTTTTATTAGTTTGTGTGTCTATTTTTATGCCAGTATCATATAGCTTTGATTACTATAGCCTTGTATAGACTCCATCTCTCGAAGGACTATTTTGCAATATTGCATTGCAAGGATATGGATGCAAGGAGGGGAAGAATTTTTGACTATTTAATAATCTATTATACAAATCAAGATAATAGAAAGACAGCCACACCTAAAAATATTAGTGGAATAGAAGAATCCCAAAGACACGGAGAATGTCTTAAAAGTAGCCAAGGAGAAAAGGCAAATTTTCCACAAAAGAATAACATAGATTGAACAGCTGGCTTTTAAACAGTAAATGCAGAAGACTGAACATAATAAACGTTTTCAAAGTTTTGAGAAAATAACTCCCAAATGTTGTTGCATATATCGAGCTTAATTATCATTTGAGAATGAGAATAAAATAAAGAATTTATAGATAAACAAAACTCTGTTTATGACCAATAGACATTCATTAAAGAAACTTCCTAGAAGAAAGACATATAGTGCAAGGAGAACTGGTGAATAAATAAATTGTTGAGAGCATGCACAAACTTGGATAATCATTGTTTGATTAAATAATAATAGGGCCTAATTTTGGAAAAAAATAAAATTCATAATGTTAGACAACAATAAAATGAAAATAGGGTATGATCTAATTTAAAGTGTTATAAGGCCTTGTATTGGTCAGAAAATGAATAGAGAAACTAATTAATTTTAGACTCTAAATTTGCTTGTTAAAAATTTAAACCAGGGCCAGCTGAGTGGCGCATTGGTTAAGAGCTGGCTTGGGATGCCAGAGGGCCCCGGTTCGGATCCCACATATGAGGGCCAGTGACACTGCCCTCTACAGCTAAGATGCTGAACAACAGCTCAACCTGGAGCTGGGCAGCCGTGAGTTGCCGGCGATGGCATAGGCTGCAGCCACTGCTGCATTGGGTTGTTATGGGCTACTGTGTGTAGCCAGCAGCCAGCGTGAGCGGCCAGCAGCCGCGGTGAGCAGCGTCCAGAAGCCTGCGACTGATCTGCCTCACCCGGGAAGAGCGCAATGATGGTGCCAACTTGGGCCAGTGAAGCGTCCTCCACAACTAGACTGAAGAACAAAAGGACAGCAACTTGTCTGTTCCCCTTCCCCAATTCCCCAACGCTGTTCCCATCCCCCAATTCCCCAATAAAAATCTTAAAAAAAAAAAATTAAACCAACACTGAAATAATAGATACAGTATTTAATTCCCAAATTTAAGTATGAGTGAGTGAGGGGACTTTTTAAAGAGTTCTATAAACCCAAAATAAGGCAAGAAGAGAAAAAATGTTTAATAAAACACCGTAGACATCATTTCCATTTCACAATATTTATTACGGAATTTAAGTGATTTATACTCTAGTCAAAAGTCAGAGTATTATATTGGATTTATAAAACTCAAATTCTGATATATGTTGTTTATATTGAAACAATTAAAAAATAGGGATTCATAAATATTGATAGTGAAGCGGAAAAAAGAAGGGAAAAAAAATAGGCCAAACTAAATATGAGAAAGCTCTAGAATCTCAGGCCATATCAAACATAAAGACCAAAAAGTTTACCACCTAATGATAAACAATTCTAAAGCTGCATGCACATAACACATAATCTGAAAGTATACATTGGGGTGTTTCAGCATCCTGGGGGAGGATGCTTTTCTCCCTACAGGGTGCTGGGTCAAATGCACATCAATGGGGAAATAGATAATTTTAACTTCTCTTTCAAGCTATCTGCAAAATCAATTCCAGGGGATTATAGATGTAAATATGAAAGGCAAACCAGTAAGGCTCAAAAAGATAGCATAGAAAAACATCTTTATGACCTTGATGTAAGAAAAATATTTCTCAAATAAGAGGTAAAAGTAATAACCACAAAACAAAGGTTGATATATATTCAATTAAATGAAAATTTGGAGCTTTTTTTCAAAAACACATGACTAAGAGAGTAAAAGGGCTTGCCATAGAATAGGAGTTGTTCAAAGTAGTTGTATGCTACAAAGACAGAAAAGGGAGAAATTTAATGAGTAAAGTATCCAACTTAAGATGTTAGAAAATGAAAATAAGATCCAAAAAAGGTAAAAGACATGAATACATAAGCATATAAGAACAGAAATTGATAATATAATGATTAGGATACAATAGAGAAAATCAAGAAAGTCAAAATTTGGTCATTCAAAAAGAGAAATCTGGAAGTTTGAGCAAGAAAAAATGAGAGAAGGCATAAAAACAGTAAAAAGAAAAAAGCATATAAAATGCTGCAAAAATTAAAGCAATAGTAATGAATCATGTATTAATAATATGCCCATAAATTGGAAGATTAGAGAAAAATGGACAGTTTCCTAACAATACATAAATTATCAAAATGGACATAAGGAATGAAAAATCAATAAAGTATGATGAAGAATTCATGATTTGAAATCTATTGGACCAGTTAGCTTTTGATACATACCAAAACTTAATGGCTTGAAAGAGCAACCATTTACTTCACAATTTTGTGAGTTGTCAATTTGGAGTAGGCTTAACTGAATGTTTCTTGTTTTCTCAGTGGGTTCACTCATGCATCTTTGACTAGCTGCTACATTTTTCTGAAGACTGGCAGTACTAGAATGGCCTTAGCTGGGATGTCTCATCTCTACTTCATGTAATCTCTAATTTCTGGTAGTCTGGCCTAAGCTTCTTTATATGGTGACTGAACAGAGCTGGACCAGAAGTGTTCACAGCCTTTTAAAGCCTAGGCTTGAAACTTGCACATTATTTTTATTGCATAATATTGGTAAAAGCAAGTTGTAAGACCAGATTTAAGAGTATAGGAAGTAGGCTTCACCTTTTTACGGAATATGCTGCAAACTCCCATCGCACAGGGCAACAGTCCAACAAGAAGCAAACGATTGTAACCATTTTTGCAATCTACCATGTCTCTCCACCAAATAACCACTATGTTGAGACAATTTTACAGGGGGTTCTATCATAGCCAAGGAAATAATTTTCGTCTTACATAAACTCTACCAGAGAAGAAAATAAATGAGGATGCTACCCGTATCATTCATGGGAATAGTGTGACCTTGATTCCCTACCAAAAACTGTATGGGAAAGGAATTGTGTAGTCCAACATTCTTTTGAATACAGATTAGATTAAAAATTCTAAAAAAAAAAAAAATTAGCAAACTGAATGTAGCAGTGTGTATGTGTGTCAGACCGAGTTGATTGTTTCAACAATGCCAATCTGTTTTTATCATCCATAAATTTATTAATATAATTCACCACAGTAAACAAAAGGAGAAAAAATTCCATACTGACTCATGATAAAATATTCTTAGCAAAATAGGAATAGAAGGAAACTTCATTAAACTGATAAAGAGTCCATAAATAAACATACATAAAAACATCATACTCACCCCCACCCCCTCCCAACTAACAACCCTCAGTTCTTCCTCTGTGTCTCTGAGTTTCTTAGGGGGCCAGATGGACCCATCATTTTGGGGAGTCCACTTCATAGTCGATGTAGAGGCCTGACCACCGCATTGTATTTCTGAAACTGATGTTGAATAATACTGTATGTCAACTATAACTATATATATACATATAGTCTTGGGACATGGAGTAGAGAGCGGGAACGGATTCAATGGAATTGTAATAGATAAGCATGATATCAGGGGTGGGAGGGCAATAGATGGGGGGAGGGGGGTTGTTACCTGGTGAGGGTGAAAAGGGTAACTATTGTATTGTTCTGTACACCTGAAACTAACAATAAAAAAAATAAATTAAAAAAAAATTGAAGAAGACACACACACACACACACACACACACACACACACAAAAAAAAAATCATACTCACAGTTTAAGTATTAAGAGAATTCCTGTTAAGATCAGGAATCATACAAGAATCCTTATAACCATTGTTTCTTTTCAGCATTACACTGTAGGTTCTTCTAGCACCTACAGTAATAAATAAATACAAGTAACAAATAAATTAAGGATTATAAATAAGGAAAATATAATTATTCCCAAATTATGTAATTGACTACAGAGATGCACAAATTATTAGATTTACCAAGATTGTTCAGATAGATTGCTGGATATAAAAACCAAATACAAAATTAATCACATTGCTGAAGAAAAGTAGCAGCAGCAACAGCAACAAAAATACAGTTAAATACAATATTTTATTTATAATATCAAAAATGTATAAAGTACTTAAGAACAAATCAAAATATATTCATGAGAATTATGGAACAGATTATAACATTTTAAAAAATTATTAAAGAAGACTTAAATGGGGAGACATATACCATATTCTTGGAGAAGAAGGATTAAAAATAACAAAAATGTCAGTTCTTTCCAAATTGATCTCTAGATTCAATGAACTTGTAATAAATCCTCAACAGAATTTTTTTTTCTGATGGAATCTATAAACTGATTCTAAAACTCACGTGAAAGACTTTAGAATAATGAAGATGATTCTGAAAAAGTAAAAGGAGAGACTTTCTCTTTTAGATGTACATATCTTACTATAAATATAAGCTATAACTTCTTATAGAGTTATTCAATCAACATAGAGTGTTCTATCAGTATAAGGATTGACACATGAACCAAGAGAACAGAATGGAGAGAGGCCAGGAGACTCTTTCACTATATGTGGAAACTTAGAAACTTGATACATTACTGAAGTAACATTTCTGGTCAATGGAAAAAGGATGTATTCATCAATAAATGGTTAGGAAAACCAGTTATTTAAATATTTCATATACACTATATTACTTGATGTAATTGATTTTCATATATAGTGTTGGAAAAGTTTCAAATATGTATTTGGACACCACACACAAAAATCAGTTACAGTTACAATTGAATTAAATACCTAAATGTGAAAAAAACTTTGGAAGTTTTAGAAGCCAACATAGGAACATATCTTCATGATCCCAGGGTGGAAAAGAATTTCTTAAGCAAGATTAAAAACAGTAAAATGATTAAAGAAAATATTGGTGAATTGAATATATAAAATGAAATGTTTATCAAAGATGATCTTGGCAACAGTATCAATTAGCAAAGAAATAATATCCGTTTAAAAATTCTCCAATTCTATAAGCAAGATTCTCATAACTAAATAAGAAATCAGTCAAAAAATATAAAAGGTAAGCTTCCTAAAGTGGAAACTTGAATAGTCAATGAAGGAATTAAAAAGAATTCAATTTCAATAGTTATCTTGGAAAAATGCAAATTAAAGCCATTATGAAATACCATTTCTTACCCATTTGTCAGGAGACTCAAAAAAAAAATCTGAAAGTGGTGAGTGTGGGGAATTAATTGAGCCACTGTGGTGGGAACTTGAATTGGTACAACCACTAAGGAAAGCAATTGGGGAGTTTCTGTATAAAATTGAATATGTGCATACTTTGTGATACAGGAACTCAACTTCTCTACAATTGAAGAACTCTTGGTCATGTATCCAAGAAGATATGTACAATCGTTAGCATAGGAGCATTTTTTCTTATAATTTCAAAAACTTGGGGAAAAATTATTGTCCATCAATAGGAGAATATTTTAATAAATTATTGTAGAATCATACAAATAAACACTGAAATCATTGAAATTAAATAAAAATTGATGAATTGCAAACACAATGAGTGAAAAAGCATGAAGGAGGATGTAATTATGGTATTAAAAATTTTGTTTAAAAATGCAAAATAATCCAATATATTGTTTATTTATATGCCCACATAAATAAAAAAATAAAAGAATGGGCAGGATTAGCATAAATTTAGAATAGTTTACTTCTGAAAGGAGGGAATGGGAATTTTATTAGGAATGGGCACCCAAGGCTTCAACTATAGTGATAATATTGTTTTCTTAGCATTTACAGTTCTTTGCTATATTTTGCTTTCAATTTTTTTGTACATCATAAATAATCAAAATAAAAGAGCATGTCATAATTTTTCAGCATGATAATTCATACATATATAATACATATATATAGAAGATGCCAAAAAATGTATACACATTTTAAGAAAGGAAAATTGTATTAAAATTGTAATACTCAACATATACCAGTAACAAAAGATGAATTCATACAAGTCACGTTTGACTTTTGCAGTTACAGGAGGTGCTCAAAGTACTTATTACCATTAGCGTCTAGACACTTCTGATTATGGTGAACTACTGCTTGAGCAATTTTGGCCAAATTATCCATTTGTATACATTTTTTTGGCACCCCTGGTATATAGATGTATATATGTACACGGTCTGACAATTAAGTTCGTGAATTTGTTGCAACAATGTTGCTAACCATTTTTTGATATCAGAGGGATTATTCATTATGAACTTCTACCAACTGGGCAAACAATTAACCAAGTTTACTATTTGGAAGTGCTGAAAAGGCTGCATGGAAAAGTTAGATGATCTGAACTATTCACCAACAATTCATGGGTCTTGCATCATGACAATGCACCAGCTCACATGGCACTGTCTGTGAGGGAGTTTTTAGCCAGGAAACAAATAACTATATTGGAACACCCTCCCTACTCCACTGATCTGGCCCCCAATGACCTCTTTCTTTACCCAAAGATAAAGGAAATATTGAAAGGAAGACATTTTGATGACATTCAGGGCATCCAGGGTAATCTTATGACAGCTCTGATGGCCATTCCAGAAAAAGAGTTCCAAACTTGCTTTGAAGGGTGGACTAGGCTCTGGCATCAGTGCATAGCTTCCCAAGGGGAGTACTTCGAAGGTGACTATAGTGATATTCAGCAATGAGGTATGTAGCACTTTTTCTAGGGTGAGTTCACAAACTTAATTGGCAGAACTTGTATTCTTAAAATGAACGAATAAACCAGTTTTGAATCTTCCTTCTTATTTGTGAAGTGGCAAAGATACCTCTCCTAAAGGTAATGCAGATTATATAAGAATATACATTAAGCGTACCTGGCCCATAGCGTTTTCCAATATGCATCCTCCCCTCCCTTTCTTAGGATTTAATGCTCTCTGTGCTCAATGCTATACTATGTAGAAATGATAGGCACTTTACCTCCCTTTTAGGTACTTCTGTTTTGGGTTTGTGATTAAGAGAAGGAGAAAAGTTATTCCTATTATCTATTCTAGCTTGATGAGTGTATGATTCTTTGTAGATGTAAGGAACCTTGGGCTTAAGAGCCCAAATACCCGATGAAGACAGGAAGTACAAAGGATATTCTTAGACTTGGACAGCCATTGTGCTGTAGAGGTGGGTTTATAGGGATATGAGAAAATACCAACAATTATCGAATGCTTTGTGTTATGCAGCCGTACATACATTATCTCAGTTAATTACATTTCCCCTTCAGAGAATCCTAATGAGATAGCTATTATTATCTCTAGTGTATAAATCAGGTAGTGGGACTCAGAGATTTAGCTGTTTGCCAGTCTCACATAGTTTCTAAGTGATGGAAATGGGATTTAAGCTTAGAAATTTTTTTATTTCCGTCTTTGCTCATTCATTTAAACTTTCATTCAAAAAACAGTTACAGCGGTTCGAGTCCAGTCCGAGCTGAGCAGCCGTTGAGCTGCCAACAGGTAGCAGGATGGCTCAGCTAAAAACAAACAAACAAACAAACAAAAACAGTTAGACAATAGGTTCTTGCTTACCATGTACCAGTCACTGTGTTAGAGGGTGGAGACATTTCACTTAACTGCACCATGTCCCATGGAGGGGACAGACTGTTGGGCTCCAGTCCAAAGGTACAGGTGGTCCCAGTGAGAAGCACCAGAGGAAGTGGCGTTTCCACACACTCAGTAGGGAGCAGTGTGAATCTCTCTGCTCCCCAGTAGGCGTAGCCCTGTCCAATGGTTCTTTAGAAGGGAACCTTTCCAAACACATCTCCACCCTAGAATCCTATGTGCCCACCAGTGTTTCTGGCTCTCCTTTGGTGAGATGAGATGGCTTAGGTAGGGAAAAATATGTCAGTGTCTCATTACAGAAACTCTCTCCATCAATTTAACACCCCTGTAAAAGATTCAGCCCTTCTCAGGTGAGAGTCAGCACATCGCTAGGCTTTTCATATTTATCTTGTAGAAGGTGCCTCTTGGGTCCGAGAACCACACTTGCTTTATTGCTCCAGAACTAAAAATGCTTATTATGTGTTTTCAGGTTAAAATACTATTATTCTCTATTTTAAATATTAATACTTTGCTTCACAGGCAAAGTAAAAGCAACAACTCCCCACTTGTCAAACCTCATTTCTGGGCCCTGGTGGATCCTTATGGATAGTGCAATAATAGTGCTGCTGATTAAAAAGCGGAGGATGGTACCTGGCACAGAAACCTCTAGCATTAGGTAATTCCTGTCAGAGACACAGAACTCAGCTGCAGATTGCTTCACTTCAAAACTGCATCCATTGGAGAAAATAGCTGGCCAGCAGTGATAGGCTTATCTGAATCTTGTGATTGTCATGGGTTTTCATTATCAAGATGGTTGACTACCACTCAATTTCTCTTTGATGTATTCTAAGCTGATTATGCTGTTATTATTTCAGAGGGTAAAAAAAAAAAAAAAGGAACAAGCCTAGGTGAATGGCAGTGAGTTATAGGATGCTTCAGTGGCTTGGGTCTTCAGGCAGTTTCTAAACACATGAGATCTCAGGGAGAAATCACATCCTAGAGCTTTCCACAGAGGCCAACACACAGGCACTCACCCATTCTCTCTCTCTCTCTCTCTCTCTCTCTCTCTCTCTCTCTCTCTCTC
>NW_017731509.1:1122916-1175663 GCF_001890085.2 Hipposideros armiger | reverse complement strand
TGTGTGTGCCGCAGCTGTTGTTTTTCTACCTCAGCTGGTTCCCATAATTCCACAGATGGTAAACATATGTTTATAGGCACATCAAAAAAGCAGCTATATTGATTCCTCCCATCTCTAATTCTTATTTTTCCTTTCATGCAGAAAGTCAAAGCTGCAGAGCTGAGGTATCTTATACATTTGTAGATTAATATTTCTGTGCATTAAGGCTTTGGAAACAGCAGGACAGCTAATGATATGCTAATGAGCTGACAGTTTTTATTGATCGTAATGAAAGTTGACAAGTGTCTTTCTTGGCTTTTGTGCAAGCCGGAATATTTTATTAACTGTCTTCAGGGCAGAAATACATAATTGGTTGCATTTTGAAAACCCTCCTTGCGAGTTTCCCCAGTCTTACTTTTTGTTAGCCTGTTGCCAATGCTTGGTTCCTTGCCAATTTATAAACAGAACATATCTTCATCTATATATTTACATGCCCTACAGGAACCCGCCCCACCCCCCTTTTCCTTCCCCTTTCAAAGCAATTTGTTTCAGTGTTTTAGCATACAAAAAAAGTAGAACCATTTTCTTCAGTGTAAACAGAGATCTGCAGGGAAATAAGCACGTTAAAAAAGAATTAGCATTTGTTTGGCTGCAAAGCTGCTTTCATTTGTACCAGAAAGCTGTGAGTCTTAGAAGGGTTTGCCTAATCTTAGTTATTCCATGTGTAAGAGGGTAATAATGGCATACTTTTTCTAATCTATTTTTTATTGCATCTTTCTCTATTTCTTACTGTGAAATGTTCTTGGAACAATGGAAGTAATGGGCATTAGTTCTCCAAACAAAAAAAACCTATAATGTACAACCTATCTGGTGCCAACTTATTTTTGAGTGCCTGGTGAGCTGAGTGCAGGAGGTAGAAAGTGGTAACAGGTGAATGTAACAAAAGGGGGGAAAATCCATTTTTTCTCCCTTCCATCAGTACTAATAGTAAAAGTTTATTAATTTGGGTGCTGCACATTAGGATTTATTTAGCTTCTCAGATGGGCTGAGTTTTAGCATTGCACTAACAATGAGAAAATGGATTATTTAGCAACTTAATAGTGTACATAAGACCATAGGGGTTAGGGGACTGGGGTGGGGATGGGGGTGGGGTAATAATGGCTACCTAAATGGACCTCTGTTTTCGAATACTGCAAAACTGTGCTAGAAAACTGTTAGCATCTAATGCAAACAATTCGTGATGGACAATTAAATAGTATCTGTCAATTTAGGCAATTAACATGGGACTTATTTGGATAACAGGATCTTATTGTAGCAACATCTTGTTAGCTCCTGTAACTGTGAGACTTTCTGGAATGATCTATTTTTCCTTCACCGTGTTGTGATGGCCCAGCAATGGATTTGGAGTTTGCAGACCAGCAGTTTATGGCCTAGGATTAAGGTGTCCTTTAGAAAAGCTACTTAAAGTATCAAAGTTGTAGGGTTTTGTGGGTCACATGACCAGGTGATCTGGTCCTCTGTCAGGCCATAAATCTGCAGTCCTCGTTAGATGGATCAAAATGACCTTGGAAGCTTATTCAAAATATGCATGACTGTCCTCCCTCCATCTCCTCTAAAATTCTAAACCCCTAGTTTAAAAACTGATATCCTATGTGATCTTCATAGATGCCAACAGCTCTGAAAATGGTATTGTTCACTATTGTGTAATGCATAGTGTTCAGGAATTTGATGCTTTTACGATATTTATTGTGCCTACCTTGTGAAATATACTATGATAGGACCTGCAGGGGATACTGCAATGAAAATAAGATTTTTGCCTTCATGATGTCGATCATTTAGTAATTCTGTTGGTTGACATTCAGTTCCAAATCAGGGAGCTTTTACTCTATTCATATATTAGATTTGGATGATGTTTTCACCTCTGTGAACTTTTAATGAGTAAACCCTGTTGCTCCAAAAGAAACACAAGATTGACAATAGAGCAGGTTTTTCAGAGTGTGGCCCTTTGACTTTTTGTCAGAGTCAACCTGGGCAACTTTTAAAAATGAAGATTCCTGGGCCCACTCTGACCCTACTGAAATAGAATCTAGGGGTTGACCTGGGAATCTGAATGTTAAACATATATTCAAGGGGATTTTTAAGAAACTCAAAGTTTGGGCCGGCCAAGTGGTGCGTTGATTGGGAGTTGGCTTGGGACGCCAGCTCTGGGTGGCAGGGCCCCTGTTTGGATCCCACATGAGGGGCAGTGACGCTGCGCCCTCTACAGCTAAGATGGTGAACAACAGCTCGACTTGGAACTGGGCTGCAGTGAGTTGCTGGCAATGGCATAGGCTGCAGTGAAGCTGCAGTGGGCTGCCATAAGCTACCGTGAGTGGCTGGCAGCTGGTGTGAGCGGCCAGCAGCCGGTGTGAGTTGCCAAGAGCCACCGTGAGCAGCCATCCAGAGGCCAGCGACTGATCTGCCTCACCCGGGAAGAACGCAATGATGGTATCAACATGGTGGGCCAGTGAAGCAACATCCTCCACAACTAGACTGAAGAACAAAAGGACAGCAACTTGTCTGTTCCCCTTCCCCGATTCCCCAGCACTGTTTCCCTCCCCCAATTCCCTAATAAAATCTTAAAAAAAAAAGAAAGAAAATCAAAGTTTGAGAAACACTGCCATGATGAAATGATATGAAATAAAGCATAGGTTCTGAAAAAATGAGATCAAATGAGGTGAGCTAATATAGGCCCAGCTAGAGTTGCATTTTTCATTTAAGTGTAGATACATTTAAAGGTAAATACGGAGAAACAATAGGAATTCTGTCTTTTGATCCCTTATTTTATCTTTTTTGGGAGAAGTTGCTGTGCTTGAAGGCAAATTTTCATCTGTAGAAATCTTTGTAGGTGATTTTTCTGGGAGAAATAGGGCTGATCAAGCTAATTTGTCATTTGTAGTTTGATACTGTACGAAACTCCTTTTTTTAGTTTTCTAAAGAAAACTGCATGCTTAACAAATGGATCTTTTATTGACAAATGTCCAGGCACTAAATAGTCCACATGGCAATTCAGTGCAATACCTTCCGGTTCTTGTTCTGGGGAAGGTGCTGGAATACAGACACATGTGTGTCTGTATATGTATACACACATATGCTCAGACATCTTTTCATTACATTTGTTATTTGTACAGTATATTGCCACCATTCTTTTAATCCAATATGGATCACATCCATTCAAATAATTTAATATTCCCATCTTGATACATTTGGCAAGAACACGTTTTCCTGCCATTATGTGGACTGAGCTTCCTGACCTTTCCTTAGGAAAAAAATACCAAGTGCTTTGAGTTTTTGTGTTAATGGGCACTGAGAAGCTGTCAGCCCTTATTTCTGTTTTTGTTCAAATCAACATCATTGACCTTTACCTAATGATCTTTGTAACATATAAGTGTGTGCCAGAGATTAGAAGTAGAAAGACAGAGAAGTGAGGAGGGAGGCTAGTAGAAGAAAGAGGTGAGAGAGAGAGAGGTAATTTGTAATTTGTAATGTAACAAAAATCAGTAGTCACTTAGAAAAAAAAGCAAAAGTGCTATGTTCTATATTATGTTGCTGATGAGTGGATGGGATATCCTTTTCAAATGATTTTTCCATTTCCTTTTGGAATGGTAATTAATACTACAACAAATGTACTCCAGATTTCTGAATGCTGTTTCCATGGCTGATAAAAATAAGAATGATTTAGGGCCTGACAAATAGGTAATAGATGGACCGATTCTTACCTAGTATGTGTGCTTTCACCATTTCTGTGTCACCTCAGGTGACCAGCTGTCCTGGCTCACCTAGGAGTCTGTCAGTTTAGCACTGAAATCTCTAAATCCTAGGAAAACCCAGATAGCTGGTCACTCGAGATTCATCCATATCCAACCTGATAAGACAGATGTGTTCTAAAATGATATTCTGTTCTTTATGATGGTCTGTTCTTTGACCGAAATCTACAGCTTTCTCTGTCCTTGATTCATTTTTTTTTTCTTTTAACTTGAAAGGTAGCAAATGCGCAGAGGTCTAAATTGTGACGATTTCAGCTTGGTTACCTGTTTCATTGACCAGAGCTTGAGTGCTGGAAGGGTCTTTAGCTTTTGCATACAGCCCTCCATTTTCCAGATGAAGCAACTGAGGCTTGGAGAAGGTGGTTGACTTAATGTCTGAGTTAATCCAATTAGCCAGAAATGGATCCAGAACTTAAACCCTGGTCCCCTGACTTCCATTCCTATGCTTTTCTCAAATTTCTCAAATTTAACTGAAAGGTACCCTGTCCTCTTAAAGAAGTTAATTTACTTTGGAAAACTGAGCAACTTCGTACCAGGAAGAAGCTGATGCAGTTAGACTGCACTCCACTAATTGCCCCCTGCAAGTTCCCTGCAAGAGATTATGAATTCATATTAAGGAACAGTGGCAGGGACTGCCTTCCTATGGTGAGGCCGCCTCCTCTTGTCATCATACATGCTGCATCTGGGCCGGCAGAGTGGCTCAGTTGGTTAAGAGCTCGCTCAAGAGTTTGAGCTCTGAGCAACAGCGGTTCGAGTCCAGCCCGAGCTGAGCAGCCTCTGAGCTGCCAACAGGTAGCAGGATGGCTCAGCTTTAAAAAAAAAAAAAGAGTGCGAGCTCTGAGCAACAGCGGTTCAAGTCCTGCCCGAGCTGAGCAGCCTCTGAGCTGCCAAAAGGTGGCAGGATGGCTCAGCTAAAATAAATACATAAATAAATAAATACATAAATGCTGCATCAAATGCCACATCATCCTTGAAGAGGAAGAGGTTAATAAATGTATCTAATTCTGAGAAGAGGTCCTGTGATCCTGTTACTTCTCTTAATATTTCCAATTAATATTTTATCTTGAAATAATTAGCAAAAAACAGCATTTGCTGGTTATCTTCTGCTGTTTAGAAGATGAGCACATAAATGGTAAATGTTACTTCCTCTGAAAGACTTGCACACTATCGTAAGCCTATATTTTATTTATAGATTAAGCTCAATATTCTGAACCAGCTTCCACATTTTCCATCTGTTCTATAATATCTCTTCCATCAAATCAGGAAAACAAAACATAGAAACAGAATTTTAAAATTCAACTTGACAACTCGAAAAGCCAAGTCAATATTTTCATTGAGAGATGGCAGCTCTGATGGCTTGCTTAAATTAGGGATTGTACTTCCAGACTAAGTTACAGAATTAAAAGACCACCTTTTACGCACGGTGAGATGTTGAGCAAGTCTTAAGACTCACCGGCCAAGACTCATGTGACTTAACTAGCTGCGAGCAAAGATTGTTAGGGAATTTTCCTCATGTCTAATTTTATTTCCATGACTAGAAACACTATAGTTTAATATGTTTCTATGATTTTTTTTTGCTCCCACTAAAAAAAAAAAAAAGTCCTGTAAATCAGGAATATTTAATACTCCAGGATGACTAGGGCATTGAGGAGAATTTTTATTGCATCAATGCCTTTTTAGTCTGATAGTTGAAGAATATTTACTGTTGGATCTTTAGTGCTATAATGTCATTTGCATCAACCAGTGGTTACTAATTGTAGCTTTCTAAAAATAAATGTTCATTTCAACATTTGTAGAAGAGGATGGTTTGGAGTAGTTCAGTGTAAACTAAGGCCAACTCCCCCTTTGAGTGAGGGTGTCAGTCTTGTTTAGAAATAACCTGCCCTGTAGAGAACGTGTGACAGGGCCATTTGAAGTGGTAACTGTAATCTTGATTGCTGCCTCTTTCTTCTGTTATCAAGGGGATCATCCAAGATGGGAAAATTATCTTTATGCCGAATGGATACATAACACAGTGTCCGAACCTGAATCGCAGTAAGTAGCAACTTAAAGCATTTGTGAATTTTTAATATTATAGAACTTGTTGATAATATCAGAGAAACAGGTCAGGAAGGAGACACACATACTCTACAGTGTTGACTGATGAGATGTAAGGGTAGTGAAAGAGAACTTAGCTGTACTATATACTTCTGTGTCTTTGAATTTTTAAAAAGCATGTATATTATTTAGACAGTTAAAATTTGAAGGTAAGAAAAAGATTACATTAGCATTTTGCATTCTGTAGAGTGATACAGAAAGTTATGTTTAATATATATATTTAAACTGTTCTTTAAACTGCTTGGCCTGGATATGAGTTGACTTTTTCCTTTTCTATGATGATTTATATTTTTTCAGCCACCTCTAAATAAAAACAGGGGTTTAATTTTAATTTTAAAATGTTATATTACCTTTCTTTTCAGCTAACAGTCATCCCCCCCCCTCTGCTTCTTTCTTTTTGTTTATTAATAAAAGGGAAAGACCTAGACCTGAAATCCTTGGTGATTTCATGCCAATTTCAAAGCAATACTTAACCAGAAAAGCAAAAGCCCTTCTGCATAGCCAAACAATTAGTGTTTTGACAGTTTCTTTCTTATATTAGCACTGTATCAACCTTTATTTTCTATTTTCTTTATTGAGCTTGCCCAACTTGTAGTGACTTTTTAAGCCTGGTGCAAGGAATCATGGATTTACAAGAGCTTTTGGCCAAGATGACTGCAAAAGTAGGTATCTAAATTTCGCTTGTGTTCTTTCATTTCCTTCTCCCTAAAATCTGGAATTTAAAGTGATATGCTATAATGAAAACATTTTAAGCCTTGGCATCTGCAATATGTTACTATGAAAATGCTTTATTCTCGAAACAGTACTACCTACAGTAAATATAACAATTTCTGTCTTTGATACTATTAGGCTGTATCAAAATGTTTACTTGAAAAATGTGTGGAAGAAGGAGGCAATATGTATCACCGATGATTCCCTGGGAGTGGGAAGGAATTTGCCCATTGGCTATTCAACTAGTAGCATAAATCAGACGATATATGGTCAGAGCCACTGCTGCTTATAAACTAATGTGTTTTGGATATAAGAATAATTGCCAATAATCAGAAGGGGCAAAATTGCTATTGTTAGGAAGAGATTATATCACAGGAAGGAATTTTATCACATTTCTAATGTAGGATTCATTTCTTGACTGGCCCTGGGTTAAATAGCAAAGGAGGCAAAGGATGCCTTTCAGCACCTTCAGTTTTATAATTCTGTATCTTTTTCTCCTCTCCATCATCTTCTTAACAAGAACCTTTTGAGGATCTGCTATTTGCCAGGTACAAAGGAGCCACTGATGAACAAGATATGATTTCTACCCTAGAGATGTTCATATCGAGTGGCAATGCCAGACATGTAAACAATTAGGGGCTTTAATATATATATATTCATAACATTTAGATTCATAATGAAAAGCCTTGAGCTTTGTGGAGAAAGGCACAGGATAAATAGAAAATGTGGCTAATGCTGTTGTTATGATACCAATCAGTCCTGGACATGAGTTCCAGCCTAGGGCGAAGAAAGAATTAGGTTGGGCATAAGAGACATTATCCTCTGCAAAAGGAAGAATTTTAATAACAGTGAAAATGATTCATCAGTCCTGTTCTACTGGCGGCTATGACTGCTCCCTGCCATCAGCCATAGCACGTGGGAAAAAATTGGTGAGTAGGTAAGTGTTTTGGAGGTAGGGCTATATTTTGGACCCATAGATTGTGTTGCTGAAGATAATGTGTCTGTTTCAAACTGGATTTTTAGCCAAGTCCCCTTTTGTCTGGAAAGGAGAGACAGCACTTTTCTGAGCGAGAAACTGAGACTCGAGAGCAAAGCATTAGCTTTTCACTTCAGCATACAGTGGAAATGGGAAACGCAAGCAATTGTTTGCCTTCCCAGCTTGTGGCATAGAGAGACTTTTATTTCATAGTGTCTGAAGCAGCTTGATCTCAATGCTGTTAATTATATTTTAGCTTGCTACCAAACTTTTGGAATAAGAAACATGCCGCTCAGCCTCAGGTGACTGTGACTGTCACTTACCTGGCTCTGAGGATGCCCTCTCTTTTCTCTGTTTTTCCTATTCCTGGGAATGCCGTTCTTTTCTTATTAGCCGTATAGTATCCAGAAGCCACGTTGAGCTCTGTCCTCAAAATATTATTATATAAAATGAGCATTTTCGAGGCAGAAGATTAATTGCGGGCAATTGCAAGCAGAGGATAATTTAATCCACCTTCTCACCCCGCTCCACCCCCCAACCCCAGGCACTTGGGAAGATTTAAAAGTCTGTTTCTTCCAAAACGTGAATAGAATTATAATTACAAAACTTGAATACTTCCATTTTCATTTCATAGTTTGGAATCTATGATAATCTAGAAGAGGAATTGAAAAAACTTTTTCTGTAAAGGGCCAGCTAGTTAATTTTAGGCTTCGCAGTCCAAGAGGCAAATTTGAGAATATTATGTATATACTTATTTTATTTAAATACAGTCATTTAAAATATAACCATTGAGAAATATAACAAGTATTCTTAGCTCAAAGGCCATATAAAAATAAGTGGTGAGCCTTAGTTTGTCAATAACCCCTGATCTAGAAGAAGCCGGAAAGTCACTCATACTAGGTAATATTTGCTGGGTATTTAATGTATGTTAGTTACAATGCTTCAACTTTTTATATTCCCTGTCACTTTCATCCTCACAACAATCCTGTGAGGTAGGCTTGAATTATTAGCGCTCTTTCCAGACAAGAAGATAGAGTTCCAAGAAAGTTACATCTATCTATCTATCTATCTATCTATCTGTCTATGTAACTTTTCCCAAGATAGTGGATAGCAGAGCTGGGGCTCAATCTCAGAGAAGAGAGGATTAGAAAGAGAAACAAAAGATACAAAGAAGGAATGGCTGATGGAGAGAGGGAGGTAGATGCTGCAGCAGGAGGATGGCGGTATCAGTGAGAAGAAGGAGCCATAAAAAGAGGAGGATACATGTTCAGATGGTACCTGCTGGGAGTGAAAAGTGAGCACAGAGCCTGTAGCAGCTTTTCAACAAAGGGGAATGTCAGGGAAAGAACAGCGTCCCTTCACTCACTCCTTTGGTTACTTGTTTGCCTTGGACATACGTGGAATTTTCTGAGTTCTGGTTTGACGTTGTGTGCACTTCTGTCAGGACCACACAAGTGCCACCTTACATCACATTGTCTTCTTAAGGGTTTTCAGATTACAGACTGCTCAGAATCAGCTGGCACACCTAGGCGAGGCCATGTGAATTCTCCGGAAACAATTCTTTTTAGAATTCTCAAGGTAGATATTTCCCTCTAGCGGGTGCCAAAAATGGAACAGGAAGATCTTTTTTCTGTGCCTTGTGCAAGCCTTGGTTTCTTTTTTTACTCATTCTTAAACTGAGGTTCCAGCCCTTTGGGCCCGCATCTTTGTGTAGGAGTTTCCTTTAAAACACCCCAGATTGGGCAGACCCTATATTTTAACTCCTCTCCCCTGTATCCTGTGCGGCCATCAAAGTGAGAGCTCCTTGTTTCATTGGATTTATTGCAGCTGCAATTTCTCTGTATGTAAATTGGTAACAATTATGTTTGGTTTTATAAAGATTCCATGAGACCAGGCAAGTGTGATTTTGAGGTCTGGTTTGCTGCCTGACGCACACTGAGCATTCAATTAGCAGACTGTTGCTAATGAAATAGATAAACCTAGGAAAAAATAGGCAACTGTGAGGGGAAGATGGTCCTTAAGAACATGTAAAGCTTCCCCAGTGGCTTGGCATCACACAGCCTGGCAGAGTCTGTGAGTTGCTATCAAGGCCCTGGTCTAGAGGCAGGTGCCAGGAGGTCTTGGAAAGCAGCAAAAAGTCCTCATACTTCGATCATAGTGGGAGCCATGGAATCCTACCAGGGAGCAAGCCCCGTGCACAAGCTACATAGGTGATGGTAGCCAACATCAAAACAGATGCAGAGCCCAGATAAGCCCAGGGGTCGGATCTGCCTAGGAGGGTTTTCTGTTCCTTTCCTCCTTTCAGGCAGGAAGGCTGGAGAATGACTGTGTCCTTGTGTGATACAGGACAGACCGTGGGAACAGCTTGCATGCGCCTTCAGGTGACAGCAGTCAGTGTACACAAGAGCCTTCTTGAAGAATCCTGGAAATCCCGCAAAACCATACATTTTCCAAGGCAGAGAAGGTGCAGGGAAGTTGCCCCCTACTGCTTCTACTGAGTGATCCCTAAGAGACCAGCAGTGCCCGTGCTTACTCGGGAAGTTTTCCCAAGGAGCCCTGGCACTGTGGAAAGCACCCTCCTTCTGGGCCAGGTGCATTGTGGGAGGGTCAGGCTCTGCCCCGCCCTTCAAGCCAAGGAAGAAGAGATGCTGGATACTGGGAATTTCTTGATTACTTCTGTTGAAATCTTGACAAAGCTATTTATGCAAATCAAGCTGCACCTGCAGCAGCATTTCAGTTTGTAACATATTTAATATTGAGGCTGTCATTGTTTCAAGGAGCTCAATAGTGATTTTTCCATTAAGCGTAAAGGTTTAACGCAATAGAAGATTTCTTTTTTCCCTTCCATATAGCAAATGCCAAATAGTATTTCAAAGGAAAAAAAAAAGGCAATCGACCACATCACTAATGTACTCAGATCCATTCATTGACCTCTTACTGTGAAAAGGGCTTCTGCTGTCTATCTTGGAATGTGTAGAGTTAAGAATAAGTGATGTGGTCCATAGTTGCTTAGATAAATGCATGAACAAAGATAAAACAGAATAGAGATGTAGATTTGATAGTGCATCTATTTTGGATCTGCAGGCATTCTTGGAGAAAATGGCAGGTAGTGTAGAAATAGCTATTGAGAATGAATTTGTGTAAATTCAGCATGCTAATACCAGTGGCAGAAAATGTAAATCATTTTTTGACACAGAGTTGTTTTTCTTGTTTTTTTGTGGCAACAGGATTTAGCAGGGGGGGACTAGGAAGACATGATTACATACTAAGTGCCTTTGAAAAGTTAGCTTTTTGCTTTAATATATCTTCGTCTTTGTGTCTGTCTGATGTACTCTTATATTTCAGAGTTGGGGCTTTTCAATGTTATTAGAAAAGGCTAACTATATTAAAAAATAAAAAAACCAAAGTTCAGAAAGGAGACAAAGTTGGCCCTGAGAATAGCTTCCATTGTATGAAAACTGAGGCTTTCCTTGCAGTTGAGTTTTATAGTTGAGCATAGCTCAGCCTTGTTGGTCGGTACTGGAAACTGACAATATTACACTTAGGCGAGCTCCTGGGTTTTCAGGAAACTGGAACAGATGCACAATTGCCTTTTGCATCACTTAGTCTTCAGGAAGTTCCCTTTTCGGAGTGTTACAAATGCTAGAGTTCCAGATTTTCAAAGTGAGACAGGCACATTTCCTGTCACAGATACCCCTTTGTGAGCCACTTTTAGGGGGGATGCAGAGCCAGTTCTGCTCTTTCTCGTTCAACCCCAGGTTAGCCACCTTTTGTAGGAACCACAGGGGCTATAGAAATGAAGTAAAGATAATATGTGGCATTGTCACTTCCTTTTTATCATCTCTTACCTATACATGGATTTGATTACCACCTCATCAAACTCGTGGAACTATATTTTATCTTTATTTCCTAAAGAATCCCCAAAGAACTTAATTGTACATAGTCTAGAAACTCTATTGTTAGGCTGGAGATTTAAACGGAACCTGAATTTTTGGAAGATCATACATATTCCAAGAGTCATAGGAAGCTAATACTTCACGCATCGTCAGCTCAGTTTCTTCAGAGCTGATTATGGTGCCTGTGGTTTGTCTAGGATGCTGTTTGTTCTTTTCCTTGCCCATTGGCACCACCCAAAAAAGGCAGACAAGAAACAAGTTTTCTTGAGAAATTCCAAAAACTTAGAGGAAGAGGATCTAGTAAGTGACAGAAACCGAGGTTGGAATTACATACGGATTCCGTTTCCACCAAGTAGCACTGTTATGAGTAATTGAGAGTAGCATGTATGGGATGGAACCATAGTTAATGTTGAAAGAAGGCGGGAGTCATCATTACCCAGGTTCCTCCATTATATCTAAAACATTAGCTTGACATAGTCTTTGTTGGATCAGAGATTGGCTTGATCTCCTCTATGGGGAAAATACTCAAGACATGGAGGTATAAGTTATGATTGAGAAGAAAAAGAGAAACTATTTGATGAATTTTTTGGCAGTGATATTTGTTTTACAATCAAGGCAGTCACTACGTAAGGAAAGGGGAAGAAGAAGAATACTGCTACTGGATTGAGTTACCCCTTGGTATGGATGTCACAACAGAGAGATAGTACCGAAGTTCAGTTTTTTGGCATCGTATTTTGAAGGCAAACTGAAGTAGGCTGAAAGTGATCAGGAGAGAGGATTGGAACCATATCACGAAGAGCTATTAAGGAAACCTGGTGGTGCTGGCTTTGGTTGGGAGTGGGCATGAGGACAGGATGACCTTAAATGTTTGAAGAGAGATTAAACTTGCTCAGGTGGTTACAAGGCAAAAATGGGTATAGTAGGAAAAAGGGAGAGAGTTCAGGGCTCAAACCAGGGAAGATATTTCAAGCATCCAGAACTAACAACAAGAGAAAGAAAAAATTGGCTTTCCTTGGAAGATAATGGGTGTCCCACAACTGTGGATGTACATATATAGGCTGGATAATCACTTGATAGGGTTACTTATGAGGACATTTAAGCTTTATAACCCCTTTCCAATCAAAGATTCAAAGATTCTGTGATTAATGGTAACAGTTAGGTGACCTAGAAAAATGAAAACGGTTCTTCTACTAAATCTTGATCTTACCTGGGGGTTTGGTTACCTCTCCTGACCTTCACCTGAACACCAAAGTGGATTCTTGGGATGTTCTGTTTGGGGGATCCTGAGCTGGAGAGAAAGTAGATCCTTCTACGACTTTTCCTTCTATGACATTTTCTGGCCCCAGCTCCCCAGAATTTTTCCTAAGGGAGGAAGTAATGACTTCCCAGCTTGTGAACCATGACACTCTGGTTAGTGTGTGAAGAACGTGCAGAGGATGGTGGGAGATAAATGTAAGTGTGTTGGAATTCCTGATTAGCTCTCCTGTAAGCATTGTAATGAGTCCTTGAGAACTCATTCATTATGGGTATTTCCTTATGGGCCTTGAGCTGAAAGCACATACGTTTGTGAACACCCAGGAGGTCCCTGAGACAGTTAAATGTCTCATTTGGTGCTCATCAGACCATGGGAGCCAATGTGCCTTTAATTTAGAATGATTCTACCTCATGTAAAAGAAGAAAAAAGCCCAAAACAAAAGACAGATCTGAGAATCAATGAGTTGCTCTGAGCACTTTTTTCTCCTCCTACTTGGATTATTTTTTTCTTGTTGCTATTAGCTTTGTTAGGACAATGCAATTGAATTACAGAAATTACACCTAGTAACTCTTGTTTGCAGCTAAATTATGCAGAGACAAGACTTAGTCAATTGGAAAATTGTCATTGTGAGAAGACCTGTCAAGTGAGTGGACTGCTCTATAGAGACCAGGACTCCTGGGTTGATGGTGATCACTGCAGGAACTGCACATGCAAAGTAAGCCTCTTTGCAAATGAATAAAATAACAGCAGTTTTAACAGGGCAGCTTCACTAATTAATCATGCAATCTTGTTCTTTACTATGTAATGTTACCTTTTTACTAAGCGCCTGCTTAGTAATCTGTGAAGTTGTGAAGGGAAGTTGGAAAAGTGTCATTTCATGTATAAATACTTGGAAATTCAAAATCTACCTTCCCTTGACAACATACTCTAATATGATCTAATATTATTATAAGGAGCTTACTGTTTGGAGATGAGAGTGTCAGAGGGAGAAATAACTCTGATTTTTCAAACAAGCTAAGATTGGGTTAGCTTTATTCACAACTTTTCTTTGCTAGAATAAGTTTTAAAAGGCAGTTCAATTAATTTCTGGGTGCTTTATTGTATTTTACAAGGTTCCCATTACATGTTTCGGAAAATTGTAAGATCCCCCTGAATCTCAGGGTGTTTGTCATTGGTGTACTCCTTCACCTGTTT
The DNA here is from genome assembly GCF_001890085.2 of Hipposideros armiger. NCBI lineage: Eukaryota > Metazoa > Chordata > Mammalia > Chiroptera > Hipposideridae > Hipposideros > Hipposideros armiger. The sequence goes on along the minus strand of NW_017731509.1, from coordinate 1,161,749 downwards.
CAGAAAATTACAAAAGTTCTCCCTCCCACAATTAGTATGTAAACCATGTGCAGTTGAAATTATTTGATAAATATCTGAATAATGCCATTGTTTGCCTGGGAAAATACAAAGCATATTGTTAGAGCCTCAACCATGATTGACAGGGTCTGCAAAAGGTGTTATTTATGTTCTTGTAAAAATAGGCTTTTTGTTTTCTGCCTAATCTACTTAGCCCACATGGGCAGGTGGAATGAAGCCAGTGATGTGTATCAGAAAAGTAATTGAGGTGGCATGGGTTCATTCAGGCTGGAGAAAATATTTTATTTGTGGCTCTGGAGCAGACTGGGAATTCCTTGCAGTGCTGCTGTTTCCCTGATGAGGTTTCTGGGATGAGCTGTGAGCTTTTTCCACATGGGAACTTTCAAGAGGTACTTCTGAGATTCCTTTCTCTGTGCTCCCTTCCTCAGAGTGGTGCTGTGGAATGCCGAAGGATGTCCTGTCCCCCGCTCAATTGCTCCCCAGACTCCCTCCCCGTGCATATTGCTGGCCAGTGCTGTAAGGTTTGCCGACGTAAGTACTGACTGAGGGTCAGAGTGGCCCTCTGTGCTTTGAGATTTGTTTTCCCCCCTATATTTTAGGCCCCAATTGATTAATATTGATGAAATGCAGCACCCGCAGATGATGTAATATTCAATCTATGATAAGAAGAGCTGCTATATTTTCGTCACCTGTAATGTGGCGGACCTGTACGTAGTTTATTTTTTAACATTCTCACATCATCCATAATTACTGTTTTTCTTCTCATTCTATGTAGAAGGAACTCATGTTCACAAGGATTACGTCACTTCTACAGGGTCAAACATCTGGTAATGGGTGGAGTCATTCTATAAAGTCATGACTCCAAAGCTCCATCTGTTTAGTTCCCTCATCCTGAATTATCAAGTGAAAGGTGACATTCTATGTTTTGGCTTTCTGAGGTCTTGGCCAGATATCCTGTTATTAAAAGGCCTTTATTAGGAATTTCAGGATGAACTTTAATTAAAATATTGAAACAATTCCTTCAAAGTTGGCTTGTCCAAGTTATATGGTGATTTAAAAATCCTTTTCCCCATGTATTACAAAGGGCACTATTTCAAGTGAAATTGTGAAATGAACATTGAGACAAGCAGTAAGAGTAAAAGAGTAAAGCTGTCATTTAGAATGCTTGGCATGTGCCAGGTACTATGCCAGATGCTTGAATTCTATTAGCTAATTGAATCCTTATCTTAACACTTTTGGTGGGGATTATTGTTATCCCTGTTTTACAGGACTCTTAGGCCAAGGAAAGTTAACTTACTTAGATCACAAGACTGATAAGTAGTGAAGGTGAGATGTAAACCTAGTTCTGACTACAAAGTCCATAGTCTTTTCATCAAACAATATGATCTACTGTAGAAAAGGAGAGTGTAGGTTAGAAAGGTGGCATCCTATGGCTAATTTTCAAGATCACGTCTCTGTGGAAAAACACACCCACATTATTACTAGTTTTTCAAAAGACAGTGGCTTAGCTTTTTGCCAAAAGCCTCATATCACCTAACATGATAGTGGAAGTGAGGATAGCTGGTTTGGTCACACCGGCCTAAACTTTTGTTGAACTCTTTCAAAAGGAACTTTTGAATATTTCTTCTCATTGTTGGTGTGATACACCCACTACTCAGGAGAGTGTACTTGGTGTAAAAAAAGAAACTTTCTTGTTTCTGTTCCAAGAGCATAGTTTGAGGCCATGATAGAAAGTTAGTTTTTAGTAGATACAGCTCATTTTTTTCCAATTTTGCTATTTTATGTAATAGTCAGCAGAGGGAGAAATGGAAAAACTATCAGGAATTTGTGTTTAAAAAATATGAGAAAATTTAAATCCATTGTTTTGCATTCCCTGGACAGATCTGTGAATGCTGTCTCTTGGATGTTGTTGTTTGATATGGAGTAGATGAGTCTTTTAGCAGTTTTGTGTTTTAACCTTTTGATTTTCTAATTGTAAAAGCTATGTGTGTGTTGTGTAACATGTGAAATCCCAGAGAAAAGATAGAGATGGAAAAATCTCCCATAACACCACCACTTGGAGATAAACCCTCTTGAAATTTTAATGGATTTCATTTTTAAAAATTATATTTTGTGTACAGTTGAGATCTTACTGTGCAGATAATGTTTGTCCTACTTTGTGGACTTACCACTATCACATGTATTTCTATGTTTTAAAAAAGCTCCATATAAGACCACTTCATAGTCAGTGTAGAGGCCTGACCACCGCACTGTATTTCTGAAGCTGATGTCGAATAATACTGTATGTCAACTATAACTATATATACACATAGTCACGGGATGTGGAGTAGAGTGTAGGAATGGAGTCAATGGAAATGTAATAGATAAGCATGATATTGGGGATGGGAGGGCAATAGATGGGGGAAAGGGGTTGTTTCTGTGCGAAGGGTGAAAAGGATAACTATTGCATTGTTCTGTACACCTGAAACTAACAATAAAAAAAAAAAAGCTCCATATAAACCTCATTTTAATGAGCTTCATAGTATTCCATTGTTTGGCTGTTGCTTAACTTACTTAATCATCGCCCAAGTGTTGGATAGCTATGTTGCTTTCCGCTTTTTACTCTTATAAGTTACTCTTTAATAACATGTTTTGTATAGGACTTTTTTTTTTTTGTATTTTATATTTTCTTAAGATGGAATTCTCCAGAGTAGAATTATGGGGCCAAACAACTGACATTTTCAAAGGCCCTTAATACATATCGTCAGATTGTTCTCTCACTAGAAGTGTGTGGGGTAGTCACTTTTTTTCATTGTAATTTATTGGAGAGTTTTAAGTTTTAAAAAAAATTCGATAAGTTACCCTGTTTTACCAAGAGGCTGATACACAGGCTAACTAAAACGTGAGTGTGTTTTTTGCCTTTGTCTGGAATTCATAGCAATTTATCTAGGTAGCACTAATTTTTTTAGCAGCTCTGACTGGTAGTTTGATATGTTTATGGTTAAACAAAATAGTACTGCAGAGAAGTTATTCAAACCACTATTTAAAAAAAAAAACAACCAAAAAAAAAAAAAACCAAAACCCCAGGAAAACAAAAAAACACAAAACAACTTGAGAAGAAATGATATAAGCCACTTCTGGTAATTAGAAGGTTGGGAACCTTTTACCTAGAGGATTTTCATTTCTTACTACTTTTTAATTAGGCAGTTACTCAATGCTGGTGCCTGGAATAGTGTGAGGGCTCACTTTCAAGTTAGACATGTGATTTGCAGTGTTCAGATTTGTAAGTGCAATCATATTAGGCATGTGGATGGGGCACTATTGGATTATAGACGGACGGCATATGGGAGGGTGGGGGAAGACATTGGTGGTAGGCATGGGCGGCTCCCTGGAGGAAGTGGAACCAAGCTAAATATTTCTAGCCTTCCAGAAGATGTTTGTGGCAGTTTGAGCAGTGGAGTGGAGGAGAGGAGAATGAGGATTGATAAAGTAGAGTTTAATACTAGTCAGTAGAATTTCTAGACATTTCCAAATATCTTCATATCAGGAAAAATATGGAGAATATTTACTTTTGCCCCTTTCAGATAAAATTTCCTAAGTTATTCTCTGGGTTTGGTGGGTGGGGGCAGTATTCTAGGGACTCTTGAGAAAAAGTGTTATTCTGACTCAGGCCAAAGGAGCACGTTGTTTTGTCTGCTGAATAAGTATTATGTACTTGTCATTTCCTCAGGAGCTGCAGCACTTACAAAAGAGGGCATCCTTTTGGAAAGAGGACAGGACTTGTCTAAGAGTCCCTGTCTCAGTTCACTGCCTAAAATAAGTACTTTGTCCTATTTTGAACAAAAGCCCATCTTCGAGAGCAAGGAGGTTTTCATAGTGGGGTGTCAGGTCCTGATACTAGAATGTTCCTCAGGCATTCCATTGGGAGGGAGGTGTCAGGAAAAACAGGAGAGCCTTCTACAACAGATTCGTTGGTTGTGGGCGTGGCAGTCCAGGAGGTGGTATAGGCATTTTATTCCTCAGATATGTGTTGGATGTCTGCTCTATTCAAGGCATCCAACATAACTAGCTGCGCATTAGAATCACCAGGTGAGCTTCTTAAATTAGAGATTCCCAGGGCTTAGTAAATCAGAATCTCCAGGCACTGGTGTCCTGTAGTCTGAATTCTCTTTTGATAGACACATTTGAGAAGTGTAAGAGATGGTAGGGAAGAGGACAGAGAAGGAATCTTCAGCTTTGCGAAACAGCATTTCCAAAGGAGTAGAGGCAGCAGAGGGAAAGGGAGACAGTCTGTCTAATAGAGGGTTCTTATGGGTTAGAAGCAGAAATGAAGCTGCAAAGGTGGATGGGGGATGCATGGTGATCCGTTCAGTTCATTTAGGCATCCTTATTGTGGTTCCTCTCCCAAACACTGTCCTTATCTCTGGGTACAACAGCAGGCACGTATGGATCTTTCATTTTATGTCAAGTAGTGTGATAAGCTGTCTTATGTATATTAATTCATTTAATTCTTCCAGCAACCCAAAGTCCTAGGCTCCGCTATGATCCCCATTTTACAGATGAGGAAGTGAAGCACAGAAATGAGTTATTTATCCAAGATCTCTCAGCCTTAGTGGAGCCAAAATAAAAGCCGGGTGGTCTGGCTCCAGAACTGAGACTCTTAACCTATCTCTTCTCTCCACTGCTGTCCAGGGAGATGCACACACCATTTCATTACCATAGAGTATTGTGTAACATGCATACTATGTAATATGTAGCACGGAGAAGGGAGTGATTAACTCCATCAGAAACTTTTGTGTGTGTGCGTGCAAGTGTGCATGTGTGTTAGGAAGACTTCACAGGGGAAGTAATAGCTGAGCAGAGTGTTGACAAATGAGCAGGAGTTTGCTATGTGGACAAGGTGGGTATTGCCAAGGGAATTGCATGCGTAAAGTCATGAAAGTAAACAGCGTTGGTTGTGGTACTCAAAAGCAAGATTTTAAAGCAGAGTTGTGGCAGAATCAAAGTGCTTTTACAAAAGCTGCTGCATCCAGAGAGCTGGAGGGGGTTGGGTATGAGAGTCAGGCATATTCCGGGTGGAGGGTGTAAGGCTGGCAGGTGGACCCTGCCTGGGGAGGACAAAAGGAAGGCATGGATGTGAGTGATAGTTAAAGACTTGGTGCAAAGTAGGTACTCCATAAGCATTTTTTGGCATGAGACACATGAATCAGGGACAGAGTGTCTGTAGCAGAGAAGTTGCCAGATTTTGAACTAGAGCTGATGGGGGTTTCAGAGTGTGATTAGCAGAAATAAGGCAGGTGGAAGAACTAGTTTGGAGAGGATACATTCTGTTTGGCTTGTTTGAGTTGGATGTGCTTGAGGGGCAACCAGTTTGATGTGGACATCCTGCTCAGAGGGTTCTAGGAAGTTTCCCTGTAAACATCGTTGTGGGAGCATACCGGCCACAGGCACTTTCCCCACAGCACAACAAATGGGCTGTAAAGCTGTTCACCAGGAGAGATAAAAGAGTGAAAAAAAAAAAAAAGAGGGACATTAAAGAGGACATGAGGAAACATGAAAAAGTTAATCCAATTAAAAAGACTCCATTGCAACATAAGGAAATATTGTCTTTGAAGTCTTTTGTTCATTGTATTAAACCTTTCTTTCTTTTTTCCTTGTTGATTTGTCTCCTCTTTTGCCATTGCACTTGTTTTCTTTTCCACTGAAATGTGTTCCTTCATCAAGAAAGGTATTATTTCCAACTTACAGCTCTATAATCAATGCTCTTGAAGGCTGTTGTGATTTGGTAGTTGCCTTTTTTCTGATTGCTGTAGCTTGGTAAACTTTTGGTTTTGACGGGTGGGAGAGAATGACTTGTGCTCACCGATTTGAGAAAACTGATATGTTATAATTTTCTAGTATAGTTTGCATTCTGGCTGAGATTTACATGATATAAAAATGCGAGCGGTACAAGAAATTTGTCAGTGGAGACATGAAATCAACTAGCTTTAGATACATTAATTAAATCCGCTGAAGGCAGTTGATTCTTCAATGGAGAAATGAAACCAAACTATCCAAAAGTTATTTTATCTTTTATGGCAAAATTACCAGTGGCCAGTTAGTTAGGCAGTTAAAACGTTTCTGGGGAAAATACTTGCAGCAAAGATGTTTACAACAAAACTACTGCATGCGGCTCATAGAGGTGGTACCTGAATCCAGGACTGTGAATGAGCTCAGAGGGAGGAAGGATCCTTGGGTGTTTAGCCTTTTTCATCTGCCATTCTCCTTTCAAGTGTAATATAGAGTGCTGATTTTGATATTCTAAGCCATTGAGTGCCAAGGGATGGCTCAAGTGTATGCAGGGTACAAATACCTAAATGAAGGCAGAGCAACCTCATGCCCACATCTGACGGGGTGCTAAGTCGTACCTGTCAATTGTTTATTTATTGTGCACCCAAACGGCAAAAGTGTGCACTCATCCCACTATAGAAATCAGGTTCAAATTTGAAGGGCCACAAGGTGTCTGTGGGGACAGAAAGATACAACTGTATCCCTTTCTCTAAATCCCCAATACCCCAATACGTTTCTTTCTGACATCATAGAGAAGTGTGTGTTGGTGCCAAGTTTCAATTTCATGGTCGGACACTGTGAAAATATCCTAGTTTGCATGCCTGTAGTGCAACAGGAAGGGCTTCAGGTATCCATTTACATTTCTACTCATACTGAAAGCTGTTGGATTCGAGTCCCAAATGCCCCATCCAAACGCACCAGAGCCTGTCTCACCTTATACTCGAATTTCCTCAGACCTCGAAAATAAGCCTTTGACTATAGATCAAAAGGTTGGATAATGACGACTAATGTTAGGCGTATGGGGCAGTGGCAGGGAAGGAGGGGCACGGTCAGAGAAGTGGGAGGAGTGTGAGGAAGCAGGGGAAATTCTGGTGATCCTGAAAGCTGTCATAAGGTAATTTCATAGATAGTTGATAACGTAATCATAGATGCATCTTGCACCAATGCCAAAGCTATAATGGCAGAGGCGTGCAGTATCATAGTGATATTCACAGCACCCGTAGTACCCTGCTATGCAACAACATAAAGTTCAGTGGGCATTTAATTTGTATACCAGACTGGTGGATTTGAGGGCTGAGTGAGACTCCGTGTGCAGTTGGAATGTAAACAATAAGACATTCCTATCTTCAGATAGTTGTTCTACGATGAGTCTGTCAGAGGAAGAGAGGAATCGGGTAAATGTCATAAGACAGGGTAGCAAGCGTGCTCATACCATTGCGGGGGTGGCAAAGGGCAACATAAGGAAGAAAAGGCTATTTCTTTGCTTCCCAGCCTGGGCCAAGGAGCAGATGACAGATTTGACAGCAGGGCATTTAGCAGAGCTGTCATTCTGGAGCGAGCCGTCTTGCCAAGTTGGCAGCAGCTGTGCTTGGGAGTGTGGGAGTTCATTACATAGGAATTCCAGGCTCTGAGAGGAGTGGTCTCCCCATGCAAGTAAATTGGGGAATACATATTATCATTAGGACCAGTGAGTCATGCTCAACTGATTCATCTAGAAAATTGAGGCATAAAAAATGATCAGGGGTAATTTTTTTTTTAAATGAAGGGAAGAAGGGGCCTATGTAGAAAATTGTATTGATTTTGTCCCTTTTTGTTGTTGTTATTGCTGTTTTGTGCTGAAACCCTTGGTATCTGCTTTTAATGTTTGAAATTGCATTGAAGAGCAGAAAGCAGTCTTATCTGGGAATCAGGAAATTTGACTGGTTTTTACTACCCACTAGAGGCTCATTAATTTTACAATTATTTATTGTTACTGAGAGTAAGCCCAGAGAGGCACTGAGCTTGGGGCTGGAGATAAAATTGTGAATAGACATAATCCCTACCCTCATGGCCATTACAGTTAGCAGGGAAATGTATAAGTAAGTGGGCCACTGAGGTAAACTGTGTTAGGGCCAGGTCCAGAGTGCAACAAGCACAAAGCGAGGGGCCGGCCATTCACTAGTATTAAACGTCAAGAAGAGTGCCTTTTGCGGGGAAGTCAAGCAAAAGTTGAAACTGATTGGGTATATAGAGGGGAGGTTGCCAGTGGAAGGTGAATGAGGCTGACTGTTCTTGGAGAAGAGAAGAGTATATGTAACTCCCCGGGGGTTGGCGGGAGAGAGTGTGAGCCTGGCCAGAGCATATGTGGAGGTATGCATTCTTGGGAGGGTGCGTGAACAAACAGAACTGGTGAGCTATGACATTTCAGCGATAAAGAGAACCGCATGAATGGCTTTGTGTGCTGAATTAAGATACTTGGACTATGTTCTGAGGCCAGTAGTGAACCATAATGATTTGTACTTTATTAGGAAGCTCTGTCAGGATCACTTCTGAGGTGGGAATGAGATAGAGAAGAAAGTGGAATTGGGTGGAATGAGAGGTTGATGATCTTTCAGAGTTATCCCGAGTTGGGGTAAGGGGCCACGATTTTGTACAACCTTCATCAGCCACCCATTGGCTGAAGGGGACTTGACCTTGGGCAAGGTGCCTCTCTTAAACCAAGGGTAAGTCTAGCCCAGGGGTCGGCAAACTGCGGCTCACGAGCCACATATAGCTCTTTGGGTACGTTCTGTCTCAAAAGTTTGCTGACCCCTGCAAGAGCCAATCCTGTCCCTCACAACAATTTAAAAATTATTCGAGAGCCATAAATATATTTTTGCATAATCACCATAGTGTGAATAACATCCTATAAAAATTTTATAAATGAAACTGTGATAGTTTTATTTTCATTTTCAATTTTGCTTCAGAGCCACAGTTCATGAGCTGCAGTTTGCTGACCCCTGGTCTAGACCAATATTTAGCTGAGAGCTTTTAGTAGTCCGCTGTCATAGCAGCTGCAGGAAAGTGCCCTTTGTCCATGGGGGGGATTTGGGCAGCACAGCACAGCACAGCATCTGGGATCCTGATGTTAACTAAACCAGCACCTCACCTCTGGACTTTGCTCTTCCGGTGACCAACAAGATGGGGTTGGTTGATCACTAAGGTCCCTACATACTTGAACATTCCGTGAGAGTCTTAAGACTGTAGAACTATGAAACTATCATGTTTAATTAACCTGTTTTTAACAGGTATAGAAATGAAGGGTCTGAGAGGTGAAGTGGTTTTCACAAGGTGGTGATTCAAGGTAGGGATCTCTTAGAGCGCATGTCTTCACTTCTGCGTCTCCCAAGGACAAGGGCTGGAATGCTCCTCCTCTGGGTGGGAGCGGGAACAGTCAGGACTCTGCTTCCCCATTCCTGTTGATGCGGCGGGAGAATTTGGTGGAGACACATGAGGGTCATATCAAATGAACATGTTCTGCACTTGCTTAAAAGTGGGCCAGCAAGTTGAGCCAAGGACTGAGTCCCAGTGGAATCTAACTTGAGCAGGGGAGCTCCACTCATGCTTCTCTTTTCGCTTTTCTAAAAGGCCCACCTGCTCCACGTCCTTGTTCGCCTTTAAGCTCACCTTTCCCAAGTCATCCTCTCTAGTGCATTGATAAAGCACTTCACTGACTTGGCTTATATTTTTCAGTTCTCTCTGAGCTTTTTGGGAACAGATAGGTTAAGGACATGCACTTTTCATGATCACAGAGGGGAAAAAATGGCATCTTTCTGCATTGTGGCTGAGGTTCTGATGAATGGAACATATATCTGTTCCCTTTCACCTAGTCATTCATCTTACTGCTCGAGTGTCTGAATCAAAGCTACTGCTCTTGTACTCTCTGGAGATGACAACCACTTCTTCTTTGTTTTCAGGTCTAACCACATCAATTCACTCACTGGTTCTTTCTGCAACTGCTGCATTGAAATAGTTGTATATCCTTGGTGTGAAGGACTCATGACACACATAATCATGATGGTAGTCTGACTGGGGGATTCAGCAGTTACCCAACAGTATGGCCATGTCTTATGCTAGACAAAGAGATTTGTATTGTTTAGCATCAGAGAATCTATGTTCTGTGGAATCTATTGGAGTTTGATGGCACCTCAGAGGTCATTTTGTTGCACAGCATGACTGTCTGACCCATTTTTGTGTTTTATTACAGCAAAATGTATCTATGGAGGAAAAGTCCTTGCGGAAGGCCAGCGCATTTTAACCAAGAGCTGCCGGGAATGCCGAGTAAGTTTCAACCTTAATTCCCCACAAATGAGAGGGATCATAACTGATAGATATGTGGGTTTAATAGGAACCTGGAGTGGAGCATACTGGCCTGAGTGAGTTGCTGAGGGGGAGGGCTGTCTGTGATGGGCTGGAGTCCAGGATGGAGAGGTCCCAGCCACTGCTATTGTGTGGTTAGTCTGTGGTCAGCTTGTGGTCAGCTGTGGATCAGATAGCCTTGGGAAAAGCTATTAAGGGAAGGATGTCGGAAAGGGAAGGGAGGTAGAAGCTACCATGAGTCAGGGAAGTTGGCAGGTGGCCCTGGGAGTGAGTTTTGAGATGTGTTGGAATCTGTCTGTGATGCCAGCTGTGGACAGTGCCACCTGTACTTCCAAGCATCTGATGTAATTTTAGAAAATGCCTCTGTCTCCTGCCTGCTCCCTCCCATCTATTTCTTGAAATAAGATGTGTAGAACCATAGATGTCATTCAGTGATCATTCAGCAAACATGCATTGAGCAACCGCTACACACCATCATTGCACTAGATTCTGGATATGCAATAGTGAATAAAAGAAAGTCCCTGTGTTTATAGAACTTGCAGTCTAGTAGAGGAGACAGACAGTAAGAACATAAATAAATATACAATATAATGCCAAATTCTGTAAACAATACAAAGCAAGCTAAAGGGATAGAGAGCTTTGGGGTGGGGATCGGTGGTCTGGGAGGGCTTCTCTGAGGAGGTAATATTTGAACAAAGTGCTGGATAAAGTGGGGGAGCTAGCCATGCAGTGATAGGGGTAAGGTGCCGTCCTAGGAATGCAAGAGCGAGTGACAGAGGAAAGGAGGGAGAGCCAATACAAGGTGGTGTGTTACAGAGCCGCCCTAATCCCACAACGGAGCACAGCTGGGCTTGTGGGGCATCTCCAGAGAGGCTGACCGGAACCACTGTGTCACAGAATAGACCATTTTTGCTAGTGCTTGTACCTACATTGTTTTGTTTGCGTCCCATCACATCCCTGGAGAAAAGAAAGGACCATATTTTAAAGATAGAGGAGAATGAGGCATGAAAGACCTGCAGAAGTTCTCAAAGATCTTGAATCCAGTTTTTTAATGGGAGATTTGGGGAAAGGGAAAGCTTTTTCCTATTTCCTGTCTCTCTTGGTCAGACCCTACCCCAGGGGTTAAGTAACCCCCTTGAACTTCCCTGTTGTATTTCCTATCCCCTCTTTCTTGGCTACTGCTGGGAACCCTTACTTTTTTCTTCTACCTCAGGGGAAGCCGGGATGACTAACGGCAGTTTGCCTGCTCTGCTGATGATCCCAGTATGTGTCACGTATGTGTCACTCACAATTAGCAACCCCTTTTACTTTTTGAGCAGAAGCAGCAGTGACTCTGGCAAGGGTCACAGTTGTGACTCCATGTCTGTTATCAGAGAGGATCAAGGTGTTGTCAGAGAGTGGGCCCTCCTGGGCGCAAGGTCTAGGTCCTTGGCAACTCGAGCAAAGAGTTGAGCGAGACACCGAGGCAAAGTAGTGAAAAAGCAGTTTATTAGACGAGATAGTACATTTCAAAGAAGTAGAAGTAGGCCTGAGCAGTAGAGAATGTGGCCACGCTCAAAGAGAGAGGCTCAAAAGGCTCAAAAAGGGTAGAAGCGGTCAAAAAGAGACAGACTTCCCAGGACGTGGAGTTCTTATCCCATTTCTCTAGAGTGGGCTGCTCCCTAAAGGCGTGGGACGACTTGATTGGCACCTGTGATTGACAAGAGGTCCTGCACAGGTCCAGTGACTGGTCTGATCTTGTTGGGTATTTTGTGCCCCTTTGTTTTCCAGCAGGGGTAGGTAATTACAATACAAAGGGGAGTCTTGGGTGGAGAGGGGAGGTCTCCTGGGTGGTCACACTCTGTGGGACATGCAGGAATGCAGAGACCCAATGCCTGCCTCTAACTGCCTGCCTTGTTTCCCCTTGAGAGACAGATCCCCATAAAATCTCTAGGGAAGCTGAGGGACAGGAGGTCTTTTCTTCTGTATCTGCTTCCTGCTGGGCAGGGGCGTAGAGCTGTCCCTGCCTATTGGGGGGTTCACGGAACTCTCACCCTAGCTGATCTCAGATGAGAGGAAGGGGTCTCGAGCTCCGCCTGGAAGACCGTGTTGGCTTCTTTGGTTGTGACTGTCAATCTTGTTGGGTTGTCATCTGTATCCCCAAGGCCCCTGAATGAGGAAAAAATAGATTTTAATTAATAAATCTGTTAGCTCTCATGAAGCCTATGGCCATTCAGCCAGTTACTCAGGTGGCATCAATTGTCTGGGCCCAGAATGGGTTTGGCATTTAGCTTACTGGCCTGGGGGATATTAGGAAGTCACAGGCTTTCAAGTAGTTATCTGAAGCAGGGGTAGGAGATTTCTATTGTTTAGGATTCAGAAACTGATTTACAAAGCAATCAAGAAGCAGGGGGATAGGAGAATTCTAGGATTCAGGCTAGGAGCAATCTTTAGCCTAGGATTCACAGACTGATGAGAAGAGTAATCAAAGCCAGGGGCTAAGAAACTAAGGAACTAGGGAGGAGATTTTACATTTCTATAGGAAAGAAAATTTAAAAGTTTCTCAGTGGTGGGGGCGTTGCTTGGTTGGCCGGTAACAAAGGCAGATGCCATTTGAGACCACTGAAGATATGGACACGGATTTAAATGACCGCTTGTTGGAATAGCTCTTATCACTGTTATTGGCACATTGTAGGTACTGTACATGCTTTGGTTCATCTTTTACTGTTTTTGTTACGTTTTTATAATTTAGAAAAAAGTTGGGGCAGACAGGTTACCCTCGTTGCGCAAGTAGTGTGTATATGCAGGTGTGCATGTGTGCATGTGTGCATGTGTGTTTATAGGTGAATAACTTCATCCTCTTTTAAGAAGTCATTAATTTCTTTATTGTCTTGCTACAGTTATTTACTAAATGATTTGTGTACAGAGAGAAGGGTCATTGACAATAATTAACATTTCTTGAGTACTTAGTGTTTTCTAGACACTATTTAAAACATTTTAAATATGTTATTTCAGATAAACTTCATAATAACCCTATGAGGTAGGTCCTATTATTGTCACTATTTCACAGATGAGGAAATTGAGGGACAGAAGATCACACAGCTCGTCAGTGAGCTGGGTAGGATCTGAACCTATGTCATCTAGCTCCACAGGCTCCTGTCTGAGCCTCTCCACTGTCACTCCTGATGGTGTTAGACTTGGAAATAATTCTCATTTCTGAATTTTAGAAGAGTAGGATTGAATTATCCCATTTTTAGTTCATCTAAGACCAGATGGGTCAGGTGATGACTCACTGATTCCCTTGATAAAGGATTACATTTATAAAAGGCCATAGAAGAGCCTTGGGCCACATTTAATAGATCCTGTCAGCAGGGAGCCAGGATGGGTGTAGGATGAGAGGGGCCTCAGGTCTTTCCTGGGCAGCCTTTCTCAAGATTTAAGCCCTTATGCCCTATGGCATCTGTTGGATATAATGAATTAATTTCTCTCCTCTGCATTGAGGAGAGATGGTACTGTGTAAGTTCTATCCTTGGGAGAATTGAGCAAATAATTACTCAAATAATTTTCTGTGTTCTGTGGTTCACATGCAGATCCCAGCTGACAAAAGGCAGCCTGGAGATCCATCCATTTTCATTTTCCTGGGATCGTTTTAAAGCTTTAGCAACACCAATTAGACAAGAAACAAACTCTTGTTTCAAATATTTTCACCAAACTTTTCCAGAAGTTACCATATTATTTTAAAAAATCTAGATAAATAATACCTCCTAGCAGTCTGCTCAATTTCATCCAATTATTGCTGCCCTGCAATATTTTTTTAGCCCAGACACACCTTATTTTACATCAAGATATTAATTTTATATGTTATTAGAAATGCAGGTTGAAGCATTGTGATTAGCAACTTGAAAGCATTCATATTTGACTGACATAGAGATAGTCGCTCTAAATAATTATGAAAGAATGGAAGAATTATATATCTCCGCCAATGCAGAGTTCCAGGGGGTCATAAAATAATATACCATAATCAGGAGGATTTAAAAATGTTAATCATCAGATGCTTCTTACTAGAGACAGTTTTGAAAATAAGGTTAAAAAATGTTTGTGCCTAGTTATGTGGCTGGACTAAATGGATTTGGTGACACTTATGCTACTGTAATCACAGTTCATATTATTTTTAAATTCATGCAAAGGGGTTTGTCTCTATTTAAATATTTGGAATTATGTTACTCATTAACTATGTTAAAGGTTGATTAGAATTGTCGATTGAATCAGTAGTCAGAGCAAGCCCTTTTTATTAAAAAAGAGCCTTTCGTGAGTGATTATTTTTTAAAAAGTCTTCTGTAACAATTTTAATGTTTGTTTATTTATTTATTTACGAAAGCAAATATAGACACATGATATAAACTTTGGAATACAGAGGAAGAAGTATAAGGAAGAAAATGGGAGTCACTCCAGAATCTCACTACCTAGAGATAACCTCTTTGAATAGTTTGATTTTTGACCACAAGAGTTCAATTTTTCTCACCTCAGTTTCGGTTCTCCCAGAAGCAGACCCTGAGCTAAGGACGTCAGTACAAGTGATTTATTAAGGTAGTGCTCCAAGGAGATGCCAGTAAGGGTGTGGTGGATGCAGGCTAGGGAAGGGCAAGATACTGAGCAAGGGGAGATTAAAGGCCAGACAGACTCGATCCCCTGTGAGGTCTGAAGTATAAATTACACCCCAGCTATGGACTCGCCTCCAGGTAAAGAGCCTCCATGCCTGTTAATGACTGGCTTTGGGCTGTGGTAGTAGGGAATGTATTGGGTTGTCGGAAAAGTCATGACACATTTTTGCAACGAAAACAGAAACAATATATCATGACTTTTCCGACAACCCAGTAGAACTTGCAGGTAATTTCTGGCTCTCTGAATGGACAAAGTGGCTCCAGTGCCCAAGGGCAATCCTCTGAGGGTGGCAGGGAGGAGCCCTGAGCTGCAAAGCTTTCAGAAGCTGCAGGTTGAGCACACAGAACTGATAAAAGAGGCCCAGCAGTGCCTACTACTCTTATTTATGCAAGGAGGCAGCAACTGATAAATATATCAATATTGAAGGACAGAAGTAGAGGCCATAATGGTAAGTAATTAAGCATTGTGTTTTCCTTTGTGTTTAGCTTATACAGCTGATAGTGAGAGACTTGCATTGGTTTGTAGTATCTGGTTTGATTCCTATTTGCAGAAACAAGGGCACATCTGATAGGTACATTAACCTTAAGGCTGGTGCAAACTCTTGAGGTGAGGTGCCGCCCAGAGTGGCCTGGATTGAGGGGTGAGAATGGAATGTAGCTGAAAAGGGGGACTGAGGGTGAAGAGCAGAATCGATTCTCAGATCGTAGGCCCAGAATCATGAGAAAAGCAAGAGATCTAGTTACCTCAGGACAGATCAAGGATGAAGAGCAAATGGGGGAAAAAAGAAAAAAAAAAAAAAAAAAAGAGAGACACCCCAGCTAGAGGCTGGACTGTCTGGGCTGAAAAATATGAGAAAGGCAAGGAAGTCAAATTACCCAAATGAGGAGTAGTTAGAAATTAAATTTATATTTGACATTTAAAGTTATGTTTATGCTCATATTTAAAAATGGATGTGCCTAATATAATGGGAGTTCCTGCCAAATCAGTGAACTATGGGGCCACTGGAATGATGGAGTCTCATGGAGATGGAAAATGCAGCATCTCCCCCATCCCTCTTGGCTGTCCAGCTCCATCCTGTTCTCCTACGGATATTGAGAATTACCTTTGGCCTTAAATGAGACTCCCTTTCTCGAGTTTGCTTCTTGGTTGACTTAAACATCCCCCTAAGAATGGGAGAGAAAAGCTTAAGATTTTAGGTAAAATAAGACACTCTGAACCCCCCTTATTAAAATAATAATCAATGGGCTAATTTTTAAAATTCAAAGCATAACTAAATACAGATTCTGGTAATATCAACAAAAAGAACCTTTGGTGAAGTGAATATTTACCTGCTGAATATTCAAACTTTTATTGTGATTATATCCAGGGCAAATCTAGTGCTCACCTAAACAACCCTCTTTAGTTCATCCATACCTGTATACCTTGGCTCTTTGTCACTTTCCTCTGCCGGAAAGTTTCTTTTTCCTTATTCCATTATTCAAATTCCCTCAAATGTGCCATCTTCATAATTTCTTCACACATGGGCAGAATTAATTATTGTCCCATGACACATTATCATACCTTAATTAGATCATTTTCTTAGGACTCACTGTACTGTATTACGGTTTCTAGTTTAAGAGTTTTTTTGGGTTTTTTTCTTCCCACCCAATGTGAGCTCATCAAGGGCAGGGAAGACATCTTATTTATCTTTGGGTTCACAGTGCTTGTGATCCAGTGGAGGACTGACGCTAGCTCCTAGAAGCTCACGAGAGCTCACTGTAAACAACTTCCCAGCTCTTGTGTCCAGTGATATCATGTTGGTAGTTCAAAATCTGACATCCTCGCGGTATTTACACCACAGAAATCAGCAAACACTACAAATTAGGGCTCCCCTGCCCAACAGTCAATTGTTACAATTTACCAGCACACTGCTCTTAGTGACCTTCTGTGACACAGACCATATTCAAAACCGTTTGTTGAAATGGAGGCCCTTTTGATATGGAAAGGAGAATTTGCCTTCTCCGGGAGGCTCACCAATTTAATGTGCGACTTTGTCATGATTGTGGAATTCCTGGGGGCACTGTTAATTATTGTAGGCTGTTATCACTGCAGGGTGTTCACCATGGGCATTATATATTTGTGTCATTGACAAAAAATATGAACGTTTTTGTGTCCCTATTATTTGGCTTCCAGGGTGGAGTTTTAGTAAAAATTACAGAAGCGTGCCCTCCTTTGAACTGCTCAGAAGAGGATCACATTCTCCCAGAGAATCAGTGCTGTAGTGTCTGTAGAGGTAAGTGGGCTTGGTGGTGGCCGTGCTTGGGTTGGGGGGTGACAGTGGCTTTGGTGGCGTGAGGGTTTAATGAAGAGTGTGGTGATGATAGCACAGGTCCCAAACTACACTGTGCTACTTCAAAACTTGCCAATCCTATTTACCTGTCTAAGTCCTAGTCTCCTTAGCTGTAAAATGAGGATAATCATAGCATCTACTTTATAGGACTGCTGTGAGGATTAAATGAGATAATGCATAAGTGCCTAGCATTGTGCCTAGCACGTGATAAGTGTTCAATACACAGTAGCTCCTATAAAAATGACGGTAGTTCCTGCATTAATGACCATTGTCGTTATTATTACATATTTCTCATGAATGAGATCGGAAGCATTTTTTTCAGCCCTTTCCACAGGCCAATTCCTGTGTATGACAGAGGATGGCTTATAGTGAATCCTCACTCATAAGTTTATATATAACATTTTTACTTCCCCGAGAGGAAAAAAAGCTTCGAGTAAGTAACACCGAATTGCTTATTAATTCTGGGGCAGAAATTAGTTTGCTTCCTCTTCCTGAAATTCTCTTCTTCCCCATGTTTGTTCCTGTATCTTCAAACCCCAGCTCTAATATCACTCCCTCTCTGAAACTTCTCACCCAGGCAGAATTAGATGGATTAAGGGAACTGAAAATGTATTGGAAATCTTAAAAACTGAATCAAGGTAAATTTACAGCTATTATTTTGAAAGCACACCCACAACAAACCCTTCTCCACATTATGAAACACCCGGTGAGCCAGCTGCCTTTAGCTTACCTGCGAACCTTATGGAGTTAAGGAAGGGTCAAGCAGCACAGCAGTTTAGCTCAGGTAACCTCATATTTTACCTAAAAAAAAATCTTTTCTCCAGCACAAGGGTTTAAATATATTTTTGGTGAAAGGCCACAAAGTAAATATTCTAGGCTTTGTGGGGCCAGAGGGTTTCTGTTGTGACTACTTATCTCTGCTGTTGTATTGCCAAAGCAGCGTATGCAATAGGTAAGTGAGTGAGTGTGGCTCTGTTGCAATACAATTTTATGTACAAAAACAGGTGGCGGCCTGTACCATGCTGGCCCCTCTTCTAGCACCTTTGATTGTATAAAAATGGTGTATATTTTATCATAGTGCTTTTAGCTTAGGCTGAGATTTCTCTCTCTGGTTGGTCATGAGAGAGCAATATTTCAGTGAAATTCCTAGGAAAACTTAGTACGTTGATAGCCTCACGAATGGTTCTTAGAATCAGGGACATGCTAACCATGCCATCTGAGTATCTTCCCTGATTTGTCTGCTTTCATAGCTACTAGCATATTTGCAGCTGGGATGCTTGAGAAAGACCTAACGATTGACTGGAATTTTCAGAGGGATGCATTTATTGGTAACTGATAGGGCTGTTAGTTAGGTCTTATAATTTAATGCAAAATCCATCACTTGCTATTTGTTGAGTTGCCAAGTGGGATTCAGTTTATGTAAACCCTTTCTGATTTATGGTTTCATTAGAGCAGAATCATTGATTATTCCACGGAAATTCAAGAAGAATTTCATTGCTCTGACCCAGTTTACAACAGACCAGGTGTGACTGCTTCTGCAAGCATTTCTATGAATGCTTGTACTTATTTACCAGTGAAGATGCTGAGAGGTGTGACATCTCATTAAACAGTAGACTCATTCAAGGCTCCTGTTGCAAGCAGCCTGGCTTTTACTAAACCTGACTCAGCTTTGAGGGAAACGTGGGAGGCAGGAATAAGGCTTCAGAGATTAGACCATCGCCAGGGCCAATGTGTGACATTGAGGATTTTCTCCTTCCTCCTTCCTCCTTCCTTCTCAGCCAGGAAGCTACCAGCTCTTTCATTTGGCCACTGATGATGTTTATGGAAGGGTATACATGAGAGAGGGCCATTTATGCTCTTTAACAACTTACATTTTGACAGGAAACAGCGTGTCTTCAGAACAGACATGGTGGGAGGGACTTTCTGTGGGGAGTGGGTTGAGTTAAGTTGTTTAGGTAAATGGGTTCTCTAGGGTTTCTCCTATTCTACTCCTATCCCAGAATCCAGACACTGGAATGATGAAAGCATTCTTTTTGACTAAAGCCCTTTTCAGCACCACTTCCTTTCATTCCCTCCTCCTCCTCTGTTGGCTCATAGCACAGAGCATCCAGCCCATTTATTCACATGCTAGGGCTTGCTCTGAACACCCGACAATCAGAAAGTGAAAGGCATATATGTCTGGGCAGCAAGGTATTCTTTTTGTCATGGAAACATAAAATGTGTATGACGATTAACAAAAAATCAGCCGGGATGAGCTCAAAGGTCTATTGTCTCAGACTACGCTTTCCATGATTTTTACTCCATATCTCTTAATTCCAATTTATTTCCCAAGAGTATCTTTAGAAGTAACATTATAGTCTCTCACAATGTTGTGGGGAATATTTTTCCCCTTTGACTTCTATTTGTCTTTCACCTTTTCCTTCCTGTTCGTGTTTTCTGAGTGGAGGCTTGCAAGAGAAGGAGGGGGGTGGACGATTACTATTCTGAGAAGAATTGGAAAGCCCTATGCGCCTCCTCTAAGGCAAATTATTCAGTTCTTCCCCCCCTTCCTACTTTCCCCTCTCTAAAACAGAAAGTAATGAAAAGGTGAGAAACACTCAATTTCTATGTAAAGTAATTTTTATCCTGCATATGGAAAGGCTGTATCATTTGCTTTGTGGATTGAGATTGTGTCCTGACTGGCAGGCAGCGAGTGAGCAGAGAGGTGGGACTCGGATGACCTGAAATGCATGCTTGAGGGATGAGAACAGTGGTGTGATTTCCACCTTGTGGTTTCCTCCACCCTGATATTATTGGTTACAGAAAATGAAGTGGCTGTATCCTCTTTCAATACCTGCACCAAAGGCCCTTCAGTTAGCATATTTGTCATTTCACTCTTTCTTACTGTGAATGTCATTAGTCTGAGGGAAATCACTCCAAGAGAGTTACTCCTCGGAAGGCTAAGTCAAAACCTTTCTCATGCCTGCTCAGGGAATTGAAGTTTTCCAAGGTTTATTTATTTTCTTTCTTTCTTTTTTAAAAATTTCTTATTATTAATTTCAGGTGTACAAAACAATGCACTAGTTATCCTTTTCATCCCTCACTAAGTGACAACCCCCCTCCGCCCATCCAAGGTTTATTTTCATTCGGACTCTGAGGAGCCACCCTACACGAGGAGGCTTAGGTTAGGAATCTGAGAAAGCAGAGTGCTTTTTGCTTCCTGACCCCAACTGGCTGATTATATAATATCCAGAAATCTCTCCAACTTTTTTTTTTTAACATTTGTTTTAATGATCACATTTTATGAATTGATTCTTTAAATGTAGGAGACTAGGTAGATGAAGATATGTTCCTAACGTATATTTCTATTATTTTTATGTCCATGACTTTGAAATTATTTGCAGTACTAGCTGATATGCTCTATATTATCGCATGTGTGAAATAATGTTAAAACCCATTTTGCTGAGTTATAAGTTATTTCCTTGTTGGCTTGATTTTGAAGCTGATATTTTTGGTTTTTATTGAGCCACGCCCACTTTTAAAAATAGGATTACATACTTCACCACCCCCAATTAAAGAGGTGAAGACTATAGCTTTACATTGAATTTTTCTATTTTGGAGAATTAAACCTAAGACCTTAGAGTTAAGAATAGTAGGTTCTGACTGACTTATGGTGTTCATTGTTTCAACAGAACTGATATCCCAACTAGGGGCTCAAATACCTTGGGTTATGCCAAATGCTGTAACCAGTTCTCCTGTCCTTTAGAGAAAAATGAAGGTAATCAGCTGAACGGTTGGTTAAATCCACAGGGTTATTGGGTACAGCCAGGATGCCCCTAGGGAAAGAACTGCAGGACAGTTAGAGGGGAAGACATACCAGAAGAATTAAGGCGATGGACATTGGCATGGCTAGGCCACTTAGCAATTGCTGGGGTCCATGGCCTTATTCACCAGCAGCACCCCCCAGCACAGCCCTACTCACTGCTGCAGTTTCCTCTGACAACCTCAGGACAGTTTGTGCCAGCTGCATGAAATTTGTTTACCCTCATCATTACCTTGAGGTGATGGCTATATATAGCAGGAGCCTGTCTAGTTAAGTGTGAGGTCATGAGGTGGAGAAGGGGGGAGTGGGCACCAGTGTGACATCTATGCTACTGCCTGGGAAGAAGTAATAAAAGTGTGAATGGAACCCCAGCAGAAAACGATCACTCATGAATTGCTGGTGCTCTCAGTTAAAGGGGAATGAAAAAGCCAGCCATCTTGACCGTGCATCCTCAGGCTCGCTCCAGGAAAACACACCAAGCGTTTGGCCCATCCCAGAATTCTTGAAACACTCCTCAGGGTTTTATTTTCCACCTAATGGACTCTAATTATATCTTCAATGTCGCCAATGACTTGGGAGGGTTTTGCTGCATGTTTAAGACTTTCGGCGTTGGGAAAAAAGTTCTTTCTGACATCTGTTCCCAATGAGTTTATCTGTAAATTTAATTCATGCTCACTTGCCTTGTCATCTGGCCTGTATGGAAATTAGTTGAGATTTTTTTGTACTGTTTAAGATTTTATGCCCTTCAATTAAATCCTCCCCAAGAGTCATGGAGTCATATGATTTTTTTTTTCAAGTCTCCCTCATCATTTTAGGTGAATTTGTAATTGAAATGGTTTTAGAGAGAGGATTTCAGGGTATGTGAGATGAAAAGAGTCCAGAACAGAGGCTTAATGAGCATGGAAGCTCGTGCTGTATAGAGGAACTGACAGTTTGAAGGTGGGTTAAGTCCTGTGCGTATTGATAGATGGAATGTCATCAGAATCCCTGCAGTCCTGGGCTGTAGTGGGCACTAGAATGACGGGGTTGTACCTTTAACGGTTGAAGATGGTAACGGAGAGCACTTGAAGGAGTGTACAATTTCAGGGAGTCCATAAAGGCTGTGCTTCTTCAAGTGCCACAAGGAATTCGGGCCCAGGGAGCCTCTAGACAGAGGCACATTGGCCCAGAAAGAAGACCTGAATGAAGGCTAGTCTGCTTGGACAGGAAGTCTCCTAGTGCTGAATATTGTAGGAAAAAAACCAATTGCTTTGTAAGACAGAGTCTGTGAGTTCACAGCTCAGTCTCTAACAGGACCATCTTGATCCAGCCCTCTGTCCACAGGAACTAAAGGAAAGTTCTCCCCCTCAAAGGCCAAGGCTTCCATGGTGTGTTTGTTGGCTGTGGAGTCCATAAGGGTATACAGTTAGTTCTCAGAAAGGATCTTTGGGCCATATCCCTCCTAGCCAGTCCAGGGGTGGAGCTGTCTCCATACCAGAGAGGCACGTGGACTGGACTGGACTCACTATACCTTTGCTCCTTATTGGACTTTCAAGGTTGAGCAAGTACCAGTGATGTGAGAGGCACTGGCGTTCTAGGGTTTGAGTTAGGGTAGAGGATTCTGGAGTACACTTTCACATGGTCCAGGTGCATCATTTCAAAGGTAACCTGCCTGACCTACCAGGAGATACATGAGGGGCAGGAGATTGAGGACAAACAATGCTCTTTGTGGAGAAACCAAGTTCTGCCCAGAGGTAGTAGCCTGTTCGTTCTTTGCTCTGGAAGAAGTAACAGTAGTAAATCATAAAAATGTTTGTCCATCATTGGCTGTAGAAGCCAGAGAGGAAGCAGAATGGGTGGATGGTTTTGCTCTAATAACGAAGAGTACAGAGTGGGATTTGGTGGGTGGCAGTGTTGAGGGGCTTTCTATAATAGGTGGGGTTTATTATGTGCATATCAGGCCAATGGATCTAAAGACAGCAGATGGTTTTAAAGGTGTTATTGGTAACACTGGCAACAGAGCTCTAGATACTAGGCCACTAGCGGGAGTCCCAACTAGAGGAGGAAAAGTGTGACTCCATTGTTTGTATTTCTTCATTAACATCCTTGAACTTGTTATGGACACATTCTGTTCCATATGTTTGGAACTCCTATCCTTTGTCCTGCCAACCTCATTTATCCTTCAGATTTCTTTAATACCTTGTGTTAGAACCCTTCTCTGTGATATATTCCTGGAGCACACTGCCCCTCTCTATCCCAGTATCTCCTTGTAACCCAATACTCAGCATCAGTCATCCCTGCTAGAATGTAAGATGATTGAGGACATTTTTATTCTGTTCACTGCATTTTTTTTTATATCCCTATTGCCTAGCACAGTGCTTGGGCACATAGTAGGTGCTCAAATAAATATTTGTCAAATGAATGGTAACCCTGCTAGGAACTGAAATTAAGGGGGCGGTTCAAGTAAAACCTGGAACCTCATTTCAGCAGATTATGTGTCTTCCTCTGAGCACCTACTCACTTCAGCACTCTGGTATGAGTTCCAAATGGGTCTCACTCATATTGATATATCATCCATGGATGGTGTTCTGTTGTGTGATGACTTATTTTATTTTATTGGTTTTTTTTTTTCTGACTTTGACTCCTCAAGCAGCGGGTAATAATGAAATGTATCCTGGAGAGAGAAACAAGGTTTGTTTCTTTGGAACTATTCAAGGCATGTCACAGATTAGAAAATGATAGTGCTTGATGGAATACTCATTTCTTTAGGCTAGGGACAGCATTCTCTCAATGTTCCTTGATGATTAAAATCACGGCTGGATAGTTGTGTAGGGTGGTAGAGAGAAACTGGGTATTGGAATCCTATTTGAGTTTATATTTCTCTTTCACCCACCACCTATTAGCTGTGTAACCACAGGGGAAGTAGTTAATATCTGTGACCCCTGATTTATTCATCTTTAAAATACTCTTTTAATTTTTAGTTTGGAGGACTGAGGATTTTAGTACTTAACTCAACAAATATTTATTGAGTGCCTATAATGTGTTAGGACACAAGGTGAACAAACTCACATGATCCTTTCTCTTGTAAAGGAGGGCAACTGACGGGGAGATAGACATTGAACAAATAAACACAGAAACACAAAAATAATTAGTAATTGTAATAACTTCTGGAAACAAGAAGAGTAAGGTGGTATGGGAAAGAATGATGGGCCATTCTTTAGACTTGGGAGACAAGGAAGCCTTCTCTAAATAGATTATATTTAAGCTGGGACTTGGAGGTTGAGTAGAAATTATTCTTGCAGGGATGTGTAATAATATTCTGAGTTGGTGGAGCAAGCTTGCAAAGACCCTGAATCAGAAAGAGACTGGATTATTTAGAGAAATTTAAAGAAAGTCTGATAATGTTTGGAGGGAAATGATGGAGAGAGAGCGGGAGCCTCGTTTGGTGTCTCAAGTTAAAGTTAAGGATTTTGTATTTTTCTTAAGTAAAACAGGAAGGAAGCCCTTGAAAGATTTTTAAGGGGCAGTGACATGATCCAGTCTATGTTTTAAAAGGATCTCTTTGTGTGGAAAATTAGAGACAGGCCAGAGGGGGAACAGGGAGGCAAATGAGGCAATTTTCATTTGAGAGATAATAGTTTGGAGTAGGATAGGTTATTGTTGTTACTGCCATGGAGAAGAGGAGAACAAGATAGATATAGTTATGAAAAAAAATTAACACAATGTGAGAAGGGCCCATGTTTGAGGAGTGAGGGTAAAGATGATTCCTAGTTTTCTGGTTTGTGTGGATAAAGGTGTCATAGATGGATATTGAGAGCCCAGGGAGTGTGGATTTGGGAAGTGATAATCAAGAGTTCAGTTTTGGCGGGGTGAGCTGTGAGATGCCTGTGAGGACATCTGAATGGAACGTCAAATGGCCTATTGGCTATAGTGATATAAACTATGTAAAGTGGGACATGCTTGACAGTCAGTGTTATTTCCTGTAGTCCTATAAGGAATTGAGAGCCTTTATTATTCCTCCTAGAGATGGATGGATGTTCTCAACTGGAGGCCAGAAATGTTGGAACATGAGCATTTTCCTAGACTCAATTTCTGCTAAGAACAGATTGGCAGAACCTGTAGGTGGGTCCTAAATGGACCTGTTTTAAAAATTTTACAGGACATAGAAGGATTGAGGTCCCTAGACGACATCAGAGAATAATCATTAGTCATTGTTTATGCTCTCAAGCATTTAAATCACAGTGGTCTTCACAAGATGAAGAGTCAAACCATGATCCTGCCACTTCCTGGCTGTGTTACCTTTAAGTCTCAGCCACATTTTCCTAATCCGTAAAGTGAGGATAATAGTAATCTGTATGGTTGTGAGGGTTTTGTGAGGTAAGGTATGTAACATGCTTAGCACTATGCCTAACATGTTGCAAGACATCAATAAATAGCAGCTTTTATAATTAAGGTGTTCTCTGTATTTAGGCCAGTGCTAGTTAACAGATTTCAGTGTGTACTTCTAATTATAGGAGAATAATTCTGGAGACCATGGAGTCATATATTAAAATTAGTCAAATAAAAGAACTTGAATATTGGGCAGTTTGTTTACTTGTGTGTGTATTCTACCATCTGGTCACAGCTTGTAATTCTGGAAAAAAAAAAAGAGGGGGAACAGGGTAAAGGGGGTCAAATATATGGTGATGGAAAGAGAACTGACTCTGGGCGGTGAGCACACAATGTGATATATATAGATGATGTATTATAGAAATGTACACTTGAAACCAATGTAATTTTACTAACCATTGTCACCCCAATAAATTTAATTAAAAAAAAGAAAGAGGGTGACTTTGGGGAGTCTCATACATCAGACTGTTGATAACTAGCTGAAGAAAAATCTACCAAGAGCTAGCTAGAGGACTTGAGAAAGGGACTATAGGTAGCAACCGAAGAGAAATATCCAGGAAGGGAAGGATCTGTACGTTACGTGTCATGCTACTCAGACACATCAGATAAAAAAGACAAAGCCTTTAGAAGGATTCTGAAATGTGGAGAATTAATGGAGGATTTATGACTTGGCCACCAACTCAGATGCTGAGATGGAGTTTTAAGAATGAAGATGACCAGCTGGGGTGATGAAAATATTCTAAAAACAATTGTGGCGATGACTGCACAACTGTGTAAATTTACTAAAAATCATTAAACTGTATCTTTATGATAGGTGAATTTTATGGTATGTAAATTGTACCTCAATAAAAATGCTTAAGGAAAGAAAAATGGCGACTAACAAATGTGTCACATTTGCCATCCAGTTGGTTAAGAGGGGACATTAATTGACTCTGTAGAGTCATTCATCTATTCATTTACTCATGAATTTATGCACCCATATTTCTTTCTGCCTGTCCATTTTGTCTATCTGTTTATAAGACATCCATCCATCCAGCTATCCTTTTGTGGGAAGCTATTGGTTGAGAGAAATGAATCTTATAGACCGTGACTTAAAGAAGTTGGGGAGATTAAAATTAGGATTTTTATTAAGAATATTTGGAATTACCTCGCAGAAATAATACCTACTTTGAGAATGAGAAGAAACCTAAATTGTATTCTGTTTCAATCTACACGTGCAAAAAGGAGATCTTCTTTTATCCTTTGAATTGTAAAACACTTAGGAATTTATTGCTTTTGAGAGGACAGTGGAATAACATGGTGATCGAGAACTCTGGCTTCAGTCAGACCTGGGTCCTGGCTCTCTGTACCTTCCACCTGTCGCTAACTTCTCTAAGCTTCAGTTGCACATCTGTAAAATAGGGATGATAATTCCAGTTTCATAGGGTTGTTAATAGAATTAAATGGGATAGTCATGTAAAACACATAGTCAAGTGCCTAGCATATAGTATGTGCTTACTAATTATTAATTATTGTTGTTACAGCTGTGTCAGATTATTTGAGGCTCTTCAAACTTACCCTTCTTCCTTAAGAGTTGGAGTCCCATTCTTCCCATTAGGATCCGTGCCTTGGCCCTTCCAAGTTTCTACCTAAGTTGAATCAAAGGTCAAGTTTTGCATCATCTAGAAATGTTTTCCTCTTCTCTGAAACACAGTGATCATGTGTACTGCTCACATCTCACTTAACATAGATTGCCTTGTATTTGCACTACCCCTGTATTTGGCTTATTTCCCCTTAGAGTTTGTAATTTCCTTGTGGGCAGAGAATATTTCTCAAGCATTTTTGCTTTGCCCCCAGAAGCTTGCATGGTGTTTCAGTCCATAGAGTAGGTGCCCCACGAATACTGAGTGAATCATTGTTCACTTGTGCAGAAAGGCAAGCAGGCACTGAAAAAATATTGCTTGAATGAAGGCCTAGATTAATTAAAAAAACACAGGTGTTCTGGCATATTAGTGAGGCCAAACCAAAGTGGATTTGACATTAAGGTTGGTTTGTCCCATGGCCCCTTCACTGTCCTTGAAGTACAATTCACCCAATTCTCTGCACTGCTAAGTGACATGGCACATGCTTGATAGAGAGACGCATTAGGAAATCAACAGTGTTGGAGGGGCTTTGTTCCAAAGTCCATCAAATGATCGTGGGAGTAAATGGCAGTTACAATTTCCTGGAAAGAGAAAAGATACAGACAAAGAATACATGTAATAATGGATGCACATATAACACTGAGTCAAGCTTCAGAATGAAAGAAAACATGACAACTTAATTTTTGACCAATTCTGACATGAGGGAAGTCCATTCACTTCCTTTAGCAAAAAAAGCTATGATCTGTAAAAATTATCCCTTTGGTGGCAAAACCATCAAGTTGTTTTAGTTGTAATGGTTATTATAAACTTTCCAAGCACTTGTGGAAGTGTTCTTGACTGATAGAGTTTTTAGATTTCCAACAAGTTCTTGCTGATTTTGGTTGGAGCAATTACCAGCTAATAGGTAGCGTGGCTGGATGTGATAATATGCTCACCTAAGCTTTGGACTCTCTCCCTAATGTTCCGAAGAGCAGTTACATCTTTCACTTTTTATCTCTAGGTTTTTCCATCTGAGAGGAGGATATATGTAGTGACAGGTACTTGGGACTTGGAATTTGCCAGACATTAATTTAGAACCCCCGGCATCTCCACGTTTAGCTAGATGATAATGAGTTTGAGTTTCTCTTTTCTTATCTTGAAATTGAGGATAATAGTGCTATCAAGTTATTTTGAACTTTAGTCATCATTGTTGACATTATCATTATCATAATCATTATTCTCATCATGGTGACTAACATTTATTGACCTCTTAGTATGTATCAAGAATTGTTCTAAGTGCTTTATCTGAATTAGCCCGTTTAACTCTTTCCACACACATTAATAAGATATATACTATTATGATCCCCATTTAAAACATCTAATATAATGCCAGGCATAGGTGCCTGAGTTTTCTTTTTATTATTTAATAATGGTTATTATCATCTTTTAGAATAAATGCAGCCTAAATATTGTTGGTTTAAAATTCTATTTCAAAGAAAAAAAGCTCTCTAATGTCATCACCAAAAGGAATTAAGCTTAGAGTTTATATAATTGAGTGATTTTTGTGTTTTTAAAGCCAGAAATTTTTTTACGTGATAAATGTGTCAAAAATATAAAAGTGGAGGTATTCTGTTTGACTCAGTGGTGGGGACTTGAATCCTATCTGACAACTCATCTGTGCCTAAGACTTTGAGGAACAGTTTGAAAATCACAAATGTCATCCATTTCCAGTATACAGATGCTGCCAAAAACATATATACACATTTTAAGGAAAAAACTGTATTAAAATTGCAATACTCAATATATACAATACCGAAAGCTGAATACTAGTCACGTTTGACTTCTACAATTACAAGAGATGCTCAAAGTGGTTACCATCAGCATAATTTTAGTACAGTTTTTTTCCTTTCTTAAAATGTGTATACATTTTGTTGGCATCCTCTTTATATACCTAGATAGGCAAACTGATTTATTGCATGTTAGCTGCAGACCCTGCATTAGAAATTAGACCCCCTGACTCCAAGATCCATTGTTTTGTGTGAGACCACCTATGTGATATAGCAGTGTAATTATTATTCACTAAAATATACTGATTTAAAGATGATAAAGCACCTTTACATACTTTATCATATTTAAACTTCACAACTTTTGTGGTAGGTATAAACTATTCACCTAAAAATGATGCATACTATATAAATTTTTTTTTGAAAATTTGGAGGAGCTTGTACTAGAGTAAGGGGGGAAAAAAATCAGAGACCAAAATATATTGAAAAAGTGTGATTCTATTGAGATAAATAAACACACTGGAGTTGGCATTTGCCCCGAGGGCAATTTGTAGTCCCTGGTGGTAGAACCTAGGTTCTAATGGATACTATGTAAGTAGATAGAAGACAAAGCCTGGGGCTGTTGTGAGATGCATTAATCAAGAACCTTGAAGGGTAAATCCTCAGCGGATGATTAGGAAAAATGCAGTTTGGTGAAGGAGACTTGTGTGTTAATCCTAACTCTAGGGCACAGAGGAGAAAAGTTTGCATTCCTGGAAGCTTAGTGCCTGAATTTATTCTACTTTTGTGGCTCAGTCCTCATGCCTCAAGGCAAATAAATCAAATGACAGTCTGTAGTATAATGGATAAATTGTGGAATATTCATACTATGAAATATTATGCAGCATTGACAAATGAACTATGGCTATAGGCATTAACAGGGATGAGTAGAAAAATACATCATAGAAGTATTTTTTTCACATGAAGTTCAAAATGGAGAAAACTAAATGATATTTAGAAATAAGTGCAATATATGGTGAAACAATAAAAATATGCAAGGGAGCAATTAACACAAAATTCAGGATAGCTAGCTCTGATGCTGGGAGGGCGATTCACTGGGGTGGTATAATCAAAGGGTGCTGATAATATTCTGGTTGTAGTCATTTTATTTTATATATTCATATGCATTCATTTTACTTATTTTCTCTGTGTCATAAATTTTGCAATAAAGCAATGATAAAAGGACTAGTTGTGTAAGAAGGTGGTAGGAAGAGGATTCAGGATCAATATGGATAAAAGCTTTCAGGAAGGGACAACTTGAGCAAGTTTATGTATCAGGGGGAAAAAGGCTGAATCACAGGACCATCCAAAGTCTCCTATTCCCACTCTCCCACTCCTTTGCCAGCTCACTCTTTCGTTTTGCTAAGGTATGTTTTCATGCATGGTTACATATAATAAAAGTGTTTCATACTTTATTATTGGAAGTCTTTTATTCTCTTCTTTCCTGATGTAAAATTTTACTTGCTTATACTAGGTCATAACTTCTGTGCAGAAGGACCTAAATGTGGTGAAAACTCAGAGTGCAAAAACTGGAATACAAAAGCTACTTGTGAGTGCAAGAATGGTTACATCTCCATTCAGGGAGACTCCGCCTACTGTGAAGGTAAGTGAGCTATTTAATGAAGTCACTGTGAGAGCTGTGTTCCTGGTAGCTATGGCTGAAGATTGAAAGCCATCACTTGGCTCTGGTCCTAGGGGACCTTACAAGAAATTATTATATCAGTTTCCTAGTGTACTCTATTCTCCTGATTTATCCAGGCTGCTTAGTAGCATGTGAAAACAAGACCTTTCAAGATAGTTACGAAACACAGCAAAGTAAAAAAAGCAATAGGCCCATATCAGATTCCACACACTGATGCCACTGTCTGTAGCAATCTCCAGCAAAACCATAAACACACCATTTTCTGTTGTTTTATTTGAGTAGATTGTCATCTTCAAGTTCAATTAAACATTTTGTGGTGGATCCTCCTTTTGAATGACGCTTTGATACTAGTTTATACCCAATTGCTGTCTTCTTCACCTGCCAAGATCAGAATATTTTTTCAGTTGTTTCTCAGTGACTGATTCATGGGTTGCAAATTCCCAAACTCAACTAAAAGTCATAGTGACAAAGGGACTCATCATAACTTTGGCACATGGACTGATGCCATTATAATGGGTTGAACCCCCTATTTCCACTCTAGTGAGCGGAACAACTCCTGTGTCTTATGGGAACCTCTCCTTCTAAGCTCGGCACTCCACCCTGCTGTGGCGAGCACTACACACCTCTGCTCCTTTAGCATACCAGAGGAGCAGGGATTAGGTCCGATGCTGGTCCTTGGGCATAGCACCGTAATAGCTGAGCTCGTCCATTCTCAGGCGCTCACTGACTCCTTCCCATCAGTTTAGAGAAGTTCTAGTAGGCAAAAGGATGGCTAGCTTGTTCCTGGCTGGATGCAGTCATTGCTGTCATCTTCTCCAACAATGGATTGAACCTTGGCGATCTGTTCATCCAGTAGGTGTCTTGCGTGCAATGAATGCTGCAAAATCTTGGTCATTCTCCTCCAGTTAGTTTGGTTCTCAAGTGGGTCAGGTGTTCTCAAGGTAAAGACAATTGATGACAATAATGGTAAATTCCTTTGCATTGTGCTGTTTTATGTGGCTGACTTTTGCCTAATGTTTCGGCTTCAACTAAAGACTTCTTCAGTTGTTAAGGAAATGTATCTCATCACTACTCTGGCTCAGTATCTGTTAGATAGCCTCTGTTTTTCATTTTTTCTGGAAGACCCTTCATTACTATTTTGGTTCTCATTAGCAACATAGTCTAAGCAGTGAGTTGTTTTCTATCCTTGTCACTTTTTCTTTTCTTTTGCTGACCTTTATAGATTTGAACTTGATTAGGGGAGACATGCTACTTGAGAGGATGAATTTGCCCCTTTGGTTGTGAACCTTTCATTACCCTTTAATAGCATATCACTTATTTTCAGTTTTGGAGACAAGGACTATTAATTTTAATACTTCATAGTAATATTTATTTTAAAAATATCTTCATGCTATTTTCTATTTTTTCATCAGAAAAATTAATGTAATTTAAAAAATCTGAACATTCTCTCCTTTCATCATGGAAAACTCCTACAAGCCAGTAATTGTATAAAAAAATTTTACTTTCTTACCTTCTACTATATGTGGGGAAAGACTATGAGCAATGATAAGAATGATAGAAAGAGCCTCAAAATAATTTCAGTCCTAATTTTACCACTGGCAGACTTTTAGTTGTCCATTTGGGACCAGTACACCCACAATTCCTGGCTCCCCTTAGCTACCGAGACCCTGCAGAATCTGGGAGAAAATTGCTGGTGCAAATGCTCCTTGGGTCCCTTTGATTCTCTCCTCATTGATGCCATTTTTTGATTACATAAAATCAACTCCACGAGGAGCCATTTGTGATATTAAACCTGCCCTTTGTGTGTGAGGCCTTATTTTAGTCATTATGTTGAGCAATTGTAGGTATGAATTACTGTTTTCTTGGACATACTTATTCTCAGCTCAGTGTATGTTCCTGGCTTTATTCATGGAGAGAAGGATAGCCCCTCAGAAGAAATGCCTAAGTATTATGATGTAAGAGTGGAACTCGGGGATTAAAGGAGGGATCAAATGCCGGATGGGATGCACTGAGCAAGTTGAGTGAATATCAACATTGGGAGTTCTTCTCTCTTTCCATTCTGACATCTTCAGCACATTGGACTTGGGGCTTATGTTTCTGTCATTGCGTTATGGCTGCTGTAGCCCCAAGCATGGTCTTCTCACACCAGTGTCCCAAGCAAGGAAGAAAAGAAGGGGCAGGGGTTAAAAACCTTCCTGTGTAAGGTTCTGCCTATTTATGTTTACAGACAGTCCTTCCCAGAAAGTCCCCTATAATTGCCCCTCCGTCCATGCAGAAGACCTCTGCTCTTTTATATTTTAAACCTGGGTTATATCCTTCCCACCCCCTGTTTGAGAAATGATACAAGCATTTGAGAAAAGTGAGTGAGATGACTGTCATTGGTTTGGGCTAACCATGTTCAACCCCTAGAGCTGGAGCAGGGGGTTTCCCTTCCCTGAGACCAAATGATCTTTGTTCTTTACCTGAACTGATTAGGGTTGTGGCAACAGGAAGAGTGTAGAAGTGGTTTGGGTGGGCAAAAAGCTATATCGAATGCATTCTTGTATGGTTAAATTTAGTTTATGGCCATTCCCTCAGCCCTCTGGGGTGGTCTGATAGACCAGAGGTCACCAAGCGCTCTCCTGGATACCAGAGACTCTCAGAGGGCTGAGTTCATTGTCTCACCTTCACCCTAGCTGAGAGAGTAGCTACTTACGAACTGCTCCAGGCAAGTTATTTTTTACTCTGAATAAATGGAGTAAAAATGACCCATATGGCATAAACCACACGAACAAGGCTGGTTTGCAAATTAAAACAAAATATTACACACATTGTCCAGGCTATCTTTAAAAGCCTATTCAGGCTCTCAGTGGAAAAAAAAAGCGTGAAAGGCTTTCAATTTTCCTAAGTTTACCTAGGGTAGTAGCAGAGATAGGATGTATTAAGGCCTCCTGCTTTGTAGAAATTCTAGTAGAAACTACCACAGAGAAGATATCGAAACCCCTAGCCAATCAATAGAAGATAATAAGATCCTTTGTCAGCTATGATACAATCCACAGGAGGCCGTTTGATTTTGCCTGGTCCGACTTAAGCAGGAATGTCCCCCATTTTGAAAACTGCTTTAGTTGGATTTTGGTGTTTTATGAATCTGGAATGTTGAAGCTTTTCCCCTTCCTGACGACATTTTCAATGGGTTGGTCTTAAGTAGTTTCTGATACGTTAGCTTAAAGTACAGGTAGTGTCTGAGGAAAGTATAGCAGTTGGGGTCTACTCATGATCTTACTTTTTGAATGTGGAATCTACATAAATAGAGTCTCATAAACATTCTCTTTCTGTAGTAATAAGTTATTTAGAAGAATGAACACTGTGATGTCATGTATATCATGCAATCTACCAGGCATGGAAAGTGCTATAATTAGCATTAAATGATAACACCTTTCTACTTACAGAGTGCTCTGAAGTTTTCAAACTCCTTTTATATATAGTGGTGTGTTCCTTGAATCTTAAATAAATTTATGAGGAAAGTGGTAACATTGGCTACGTTAATTCCATTTTACAAATGTGGACACTAAGACTTAGAGAAATGAAGTAAAGATAATACTCATCTGATTTCTACTTTAGTGCTTTATGCCCTGACTCATGCTATGCCCTACCTCCTCATCCCCGACCCTGTTCCGGTGTTGTATTGTCCTCCTGATCCAATGAAATATGAGTGGGTGTGAACTGTACCATTTCAGAGTAGCTCTAAGAGCTATGACAGGGTTCCACCTCATTCTTTTTTCTGATACAAAACCGGCAATGTTCCAGAGCAGGGGTTCCAGAAGGAAGATGATGTGGAGCAGTGTGATAACTGACCGGTGATGGACATGTGGCATGAGTGAGAAATCATGTGTAAATCGCCGAAGGTTTGGAGCAGAGATGATATATTACCTTCATGTAAATTAGCCTAAGCCTTTTGGTATACCTGCCTGAATTAATTGATCCAGATCTTGTGGCTTCAGAAAAATACCTTCTGCTTAGTGCCCAGGACTGAAAGTAGTTTTTATAGAGCAAGCATTTTGAGCTACTAGAAACAGTACAAATTGTATGGATTATTAATAGTCTGCTGTGGCCCTGGTGCCAGGCAGTAGATTTTTTTGCTGACCACAGGTGGCCAATTAGTGCTTTCTTATGGCCAGTTCCAATATTGGAAACTGGATTTCCCAATTAAGATGATAATGAGACAGTGCACGTCAAGAACTTAGCAAATTGTCTGGTAGTCACTACACATTTAATGAATCACAGCAGTTATCATCATCATCGTCATCATCATTATCATCAATTTATATCATTAATGTTTTATATAAGGATCTTTCTTGAAATTGGAAGAATGTGTACTCATTGAGGCCAGCACTTTGAGAAAGTGGGTTTCCCACATCTGCATCTTTTGGGAGAATTGGCAAGTAGTGGGGAAAATTGTCCTTAGATGGAAGGACCAGGTTTTATCCATCTTGACACGAACATATAGTTGTCAGTGGGGCACCATGCATAATAATTTATAAGGATGAAGTCATTCTTTCTACGGAAAAACACGAGTGAAGCTATATTTAAGGAGCTGTGTTGTGGAACAAATCACCTGTATTGGTATGGATTTAATAATTTCATGTAACAAAACTGCCGAAATGTCTGAGATACAGCAACTGACTAGCAAGGTGATTTCTCATTTCTTTCACAAGTCTGGAGGTGATGACAAAGGGTCTGACACTTTGAGCATTAAGAGACTGGGACAGTGGCAGAAAGGTTAGCATTCAAACAGAAAGCAGATGCAGAATAGCTAAGGGGTAGATATTTATTGGATGCAAAGTCTAGCATGAGTGTACTTCCATGGAAACAAGACCCTGTGAATTCCTGATTAAGAGAATGCATGGGAAATAGCTAGTATGCTTAATTACACTTAATCATCCAAGGATTAATCAGGTAGCTCTTGTTGTTTTGAATTTTTACAAAATGCGTGAACCTCATGATCCACTTAGCCCAATTTATGCACAAATCTGGGCTTCAGTCTCCTGAAGTCCGGCTTTGGACAGAATAAAAGATCAAAAGCCTATTTTAATTATTCATATTAGTAAAACCTTAACTGTGAGCTCCTGCTCCCATTTATGCCCAGGGATTCAGAATGCTTCAGATGAGAATACCTCGTGGTATCAGTTTTTTTTTGTTGTTTTTAGTTTTTAATTACTGAGGCTGCATGGCTGTGGGAGAGAACTTCTGGTACCCAGGTATCTGTCAACCCCGCTCCCTGCCAGCCCCTGCTTTCCAAGACAGAAATCTCTAGCCTTTGCTTTGTTTATTATAACTCGCATGTCATCTCTCTCCCAGCAACAGATATAGATGAGCTTTCTTTTTGGGCCTGGCTTTTCTCTGAGTCTGCTTTTTTATTTCCAGTACTACTTTGCAAAAGCATCTACCCAGTCCATGTAATGCTGAAATGCTACCTGCTCATGTAAACTGTACTGTTGTTATATGCTACAGATTGACTTTCTTCACCAGATAGCAAGAGAAATTGTAGTTCTCCCTTAACTTTGACAAGAAGAGGATCATTTTTAAAGATTGTTTTAGATACTCAATATCAAACAAGCCAAATGATCCTATTAAATGAGCAGAGGTCTGAATAGAAATTTTCCCACAGAAGATAGACAGATGGCCAACAGGCACGTGAAAAGATGCTCAGTATCGCAAATTGTCAGGGAAATGCAGACCAAAACCACAATGAGATATCATCTCATATCTATTAGAATGGCTTTTATCAAAAGGACAAGAAATAACAAGTGTTGGCAAGGTTTTGGAGAAAAGGGAACCCCTGTGCACTGTTGGTGGGAATGTAAATTGGTGCAGCCACTATGGAAAACAGTATGGATGTCACTCAAAAAATTAAAAATAGTAATACCATATGACTCAGAAATTCCACTTCTGGGTATTTATCCAAAGAAAATGAAAACACTAATTAGAAAAGATATATGCAAATCCTATATTGCAGCATTATTTACAATAGCCAAGATAGGAAAGCAACCTAAATGTCCATCAATGGATGAATGGATAAAGAAGATGTGGTGTATACATACAATGGAATATTACTATTCAGTCATAAAAATTGAAATCTTGCCATCTGCAACAACATGGATAGACCATGAAGGCATTATGTGAAGTGAAATAAGTCAGGGAGAGACAAATGCTGTACAATCTTATATGTGGAATCTAAAACACAAAACAAAACCAAGCTCATAAGACAAGAACAGATTTGTGGTTGTGGGGTGGGGGTGGGGGGTTAAATGGATAAGGGGGTCAAAATGTATAAACTTTCAGTTTTAAAATAAGTGATGGAGATGTAATGTACAGCATGGTTACTATAGTTATTAGCACTGTACTGCATATTTGAAAGTTGCTAGGAGAATAGATCTTAAATGTCATCACAAGAAAATCAAATTTTGTAAGTATGTATGGTGATGGATGTTGACTATCCTTATTGTGGTTATCAGTTCGCAGTGTATACACATATTGAATCGTTATGTCATACACCTGAAACTAATATAGTGTTCTATCTCAATTGTATCTCAAAATTTTTTAAAAAATTTGTTTTGGTCAGCTGCTTATAGAAAATAACACATTCTCTGGGGTTTAACACAATAGAAGCTTTTGTTTTCCATTATATAGACTTCCAGGTGAATGTTCCTGGTTAGCAGGTGGCTTTGCTCAAAGCTGTGATGCAGGGACCTAGGCTCCTTTTCTCTTTGACTCTGCCATGTGCAATATATGGCTTCCAAGGTTGCCATAGAAGGTGATGTATGGGAGGTTTTCATGAGCCATGGCTGACCATATTGCACGGCCAGAACTTAGTCACTGGCCAGACCTAACTACAAGAGAAGCTGGTAAAGTTGTCCAGCTCTGTGCCCAGGAGGAAAAAGAATCTATTTTGGTGAATGGTTCTCCAGTCTTGACACAGTTAGGAAATGAAAAACATGTCCCCCATGAATTTTAGGCTTTTTGCTTTTTATGTCCTGTGTCCTATCAAACGGTCCTTTGGCTTCAGCTGATTGTATTAAAACTTGCTTACTTGGAAACTAGATAGGATTTAACTAAACTTTCTTGTTTGCATCATCTCTCAGCTGCCCTGTGGCTCCTACTGGATCGCCTCATCTGGATATGTTCTATCCCCTGTGTAACCCAATTTCCCTACGTAACCTCAGCTCCCTACGTAACCCCATCTCTTCTTCCAAACAAAATTCAGAGCCTGAATTTCATGTGCTTCGGTCCTGATTTTTACGCTAGGAGGAAAGCAATTCATGGAATAACCTTACATATATTTGTAAGTGATTGATATCCACATAATGTTCCCAGAGGTAAATGTGTTCTTTAAAGAGGATGCTTGTTCATTAAGAAAATCCCCAAACTGTTAAATTTCAAGTAGCATAGCAAAAGAAAGTAAAAAATTAAAGCAATGTGAATATGGAAAAGAGAGCTGTTAGGCAGTGGGTCTAAACAGATTGTCTCTGCCTAGAAGTTTTCTTTGGTAGTCAAGTATCGTCAAATATTCCTGTTTTCTAGCATTTTCCCTGGGTCATTTTTTTTTTGACAACTCCCAGGGCAGTGATATAGTGAAAGAATATTGAACTAAGTATAAGGAAATCTTGAGTAACCCTGGCTTTATCTCTTACCAGCCAGTGTCCTTGGAAAGTCACCAATTCTTGTATCTTGATTTTCTCATAGTCCAAGTAGGACGTTTAAACAAGGTTTAAGTAGTACCAGCTGGTTGCAATAGTTAAATAAGATATTGAATGTGAAAGCATTTTGTAAAGACTAAAGCCCCACAGCTCTGTAATGTAACATTATTTATGATTACAATTATATACATTATACATGAATAATTATCCATCTTTATATTAACAATAAATGTTGCCATCATTTGCATTGCTTGGACTAGAACTTGGTCTTCAGCTATTCAGGGTTGAGATACACACATACTCTGGTTATGTATCTGTCTGTGATGGTTAATTTCATGTGTCAACTCGACAGGGATGCCCAGAGAACTAGTAAAACATTGTTTTTGAGTGTGTCTATGTGGGTGTTTCTGGAAAACATTAACATTTGATTCAGTAGACTGAGCAAAGACCCATCCTCACCAATGAAGATGGGTATCATTTAATCTGTTAATGGTCTGAAAAGAACAAAACAGCAAAGGAAGGGCAAACTCTTTCTTTTCTTGACTTGGGATGTCTCTTATTCTGCCCTGGGACATTGGAGTTCTGGTTCTCGGGCCTTCAGACTCTGGGACTTATACCAGCAGCCTGCTGGTTCTTAGGCTGTTGGACTCCCTGTGCTACACCACCTGGTTCTCCAGCTTATAGATGGCAGATGGTGGGACATCACACCTCCTTAATGGTGTGAGTCAATACCTATAATAAGTCTCTCTCTCTCTCTCTCTCTCTCTCTCTCTCTCTCTCTCTCTCT
>NW_017731509.1:1072926-1122771 GCF_001890085.2 Hipposideros armiger | reverse complement strand
AATCTTATTGGTTCTGTTTCTCTGGAGAACACTAATACATCTACCAGCATATACATTGAGCCACTGTGTTCTGTTGAGTCCCCTGCTAGTTCATCATTATGGAATTTATAGAAGTAGTGCTACATGTGGTAATTTAGATGAATGGCACCTGCTGGAATTATTCAGTATATAGTCTGCAAGGTTGTACATAGTGGCCCTACTAAGGGCATAAAGAAGACTCAGACCTAGAGTCTTGCCTCATTATTTCAGCAAACATAAACTGAGCACCTATTGTGGCTGGGTCCTGTGTTGGGTTACAAGAATAGAAAGATGATTAAGAAGTAGAGCCTATCCTCAAGAAGCTCACAGTCTAAAGAGAGAAGAGAGCCTTGTACTCAGATAATGAAAATACCATAGGATGTCCTCCATCTAGGATTTGAATTGTGTCATAGGAGTGCACTTGTAGGAGCACTGAATTCTGCCAGTGGGAGTCTGCACAGGCTGCCCAGGGGAGGTTGCATTTGAGCTGAATCCTTAGGAATGAGCCATTCTTCAGAAGGAAGTGTGAGGGAAGGCTGCCATTGGCAAGAGGGGTCAGCGTATATAAAAGTACAAAATGTAAAGTTTAGCATGGCTGGATTGGCAGGAGATGAGAATGGAGATATGACTGATGGTCGGATGATGAAGAGCATTGTAAGTATGCTAAAGCATTTCAGTTTTATCCAGTAGGCTAGTGTGTACCCTTATAGTATTCAGGAATCACAACTGGTGAAAAATTGAGTCAATTGGGATATGGGAAAACGACTAGAACTTTCATATTTATTTACATCTCATTCTTTTTCTTTTTCTTTTTATTTATTTATTTTTAGCTGAGCCATCCTGCCACCTGTTGGCAGCTCAGCTGCTGCTCAGCTCGGGCTGGGACTCGAACCGCTGTTGCTTAGAGCTTAAACTCTTGAGCGAGCTCTTAACCTATTTTTATTTTGGTGTAGGTTTTGTGGTGTACATGATATATTAGTATAAAAGTACTCATATATATTTTGTTAAATATTTTCATGTAGAAGGTATATGCCTCCAAATTGTTATCAGTCTGGATGCATGATCAAAGCCAAAAATGACTGCTGTCGGCCACAGAACATCTCGTGGAGGGTCTGACATTTTCGGATTGGTATGTTAGGGAAGTCATGTTCACGGCCACATGGAGGCAACATTGGCTGGGGTGATGCTGAAGGCAACACTGCTTAAAAAATTGGTGTCTTCATCAGTTCTCAGGCTTGCGTATGGTGGGTACTGAGATAATCATCAAGATAAGGTTCTCTGGATTGCTTGGTGCCTTTCCCCAAATCCTTGCAGACACATCACATCTGGTTCTTGACCATTACTTCCTCTGAGAGCTAAGAGCTGCATTTTCCCAGTTGGATCTTCCCTACTCAGCTCTTTGGTGAATCTCTCAGAGGGGCTGGATGGTACCCAGAGCCAAGCCTGTGAGAATGGCCTCATATTATTTCCCAGTGATGTACTTTCATCTTAAGAAGTCATATCGAGACATCTTTTGGCTCACTGTACAGTATGTTAGGACTTAAAGTGTCTTCTTGAAAGACATTATACATATGTTATGTACAGTATTTAGCAATTTTATGAAACACATTGTGCATATATTATGTTATGTACAGTATTTACT
Source organism: Hipposideros armiger (assembly GCF_001890085.2). NCBI lineage: Eukaryota > Metazoa > Chordata > Mammalia > Chiroptera > Hipposideridae > Hipposideros > Hipposideros armiger. Next base: position 1,121,111 of record NW_017731509.1, on the reverse strand, counting down.
ATTTTTATGAAAGACATTATGCATATATTATGTTATATACAGTATTTAGCATTTTTATGTAACAAAGAGAAGGAAGAGAAGAAAGGAAGGGAAAAAAACTCCCTGCTCACTTTTCAGGGACAAGTCCAAGTTTTAGAGCTTTAAATGGAAGTGTAGTAGATTTAAACTTTTTTTGTTATTTAAAACATTATAACTCTTGAGTCTCTCCAAGATGCCTAATATCTAGACAGTATTGAGAAGAATTTAACTCTGTAAGTTTTTACTGTGCCCTTGCTATTATGACTGTTGTGGTGCCTGCTGTAGCTTCTGATTCTTGGTGATGCTTGTCTGGGTAGACAAGAAATATACACTCAAAATAATTAGGGAAAAATAGGAATGGCGAATATCTCTGACTTAGATTTGGGACACCTGGTTTAGTTGTGATTTTTTTTTTTTTTTTTTTTTTTTTTAGCTGAGCCATCCTGCTACCTGTTGGCAGCTCAGCGGCTGCTCAGCTCGGGCTGGACTCGAACCGCTGTTGCTCAGAGCTCAAACTCTTGAGCGAGCTCTTAACCAAATGAGCCACTCAGCTGGTCCTGGGACACCTGGTTTAGAAATCCTGGTTCTACCATTGTGTGAACTTAAGCAGGGAACTTCATCACTCTGCAGTTCCCCTTTGTAAAGTTAGCATGCTAATACTTATCTTAGTAGTCTCTTTCAAGAATTACTCTAAGAACTCAAGTGAACAAAATGGTCTAAGGCTGGATTTAATATCAAATAGGATTTTAATAAATGTTAGTTAAGTTTGAATATAATCAATGATCAATTAGACATAATTAAGCCCTAAAATATTGGGTTGTCAGAAAAGTCATGATGCATTTTTGCAATGAAAAACAAAAAAATATGTCATGACTTTTCCGACAACCCAATATATGGGTCAGGACCATGTCAGTGAGTAGTAAGGAAGGAGAGGGCTAATTCCTGGAATGAGCAGGAAAGGCGCCATAAGAGAGGGGTCTTGAAAGATTGGGACAACTGTGTCTGTGAAGGATGACACATATTTGATGGGTAAGTATGGAATTCTGTGGGTGATTTAAGCTGAGACCACAGGATGAGATGGAGTTAGTGAAAGGAGAGGTGGGTGAGAAGATTTGTAATGCAAGAACTGACAACATCATCTCTGAAGACCTGGAGGTACAAGAGAGAAAAAGGAGCATTTAGTTTGCCTGGAACCCGGGGTGGTAGATAGAGAGTAGCAAATGTCGAGGGAGGCGGAATTAGGGAGACTTGCAGGCTCTATGAACTTTGGATTCTACTCAAATAGCAGTGAGAAGTCATTGAAGGGTTTAAAAAAGATGCACTAAGATCTGATTTGTGTTTCTTAAAAATCATTCTGGCTGCATGCAGTGGAGGACAGACTGTAAAGCAAGGCAGGAACGCGGATCGTCAGTCTGTTGTAGTAAGCTAGGCGAGATGTAGTGGCCGACCTGGAGGTGAAAAGGGCAGGGGGTGAAATCAACAGGATTGGTTGACTGATTCGATGTGAGGGGTTGATTGGCTATATATGAAAAGTGAATTTAGAACCATTCTCTGGTTATTTTTTCTATATCACATCTAACTTTAATGGCTGACTTGGTGGCTTCCTCCTCCGGGCTCTGATGGCACTTTATTAGAGTGCCCATCACGCAGGATCTTAATTACTTTTTAAACAAAAAAAGGTTAAGAGCTATTCAAAGGCCAGGGCTGTGTCTGATTCATCTTTGTATCTCCAAGATCCAATCTAGGGGCTAGATAAAGTAGATACACAGGGAATACTTTGTGAATGAACTGTTGAATAAACAAAGACATGATTCCATGAATAAACTTTAGTGCTCTATGGCTTTTTCCCCACTGAGACAGTTACCATCTCATAGAGAGATGTTGCTAATTTCTTTTCCAGTTTTAAAATGGAAAAAGCCACCTTGAAATGTGTTCCAATTATGGCTTGCACATCATTACAAAACCTTCCCCTCCTTCTTTTGGTATTGAAAGGATTTGTAGAAAGCCCAGTGCTAGCTACTAACTTCTAGGGAGCCCCTGTAGAGATTCATGGACTTCTTCCCATTAATTTCTGGATGTTTGTCACTTTTCTTGCTGCTGCTGAATGCTGAGTTTTATCTTTTGATGCTGACACCTGACTCCTCAAAATTCTAATGGAAACTTTTCAGGGCCCAGCCAAAGAAATCTGGCATATCAGATTATAGTTCACCTGTCAGTGCTTCACATTGTACCAGCTTACATTTTGCATTTGACTGACGAAGTAACACATTTATTTCTTCAGGGTTCTCTTTATAAGCACCAGGATGTATGTTTCGTGAGGGCTGGGATTTGTTGTTTGTTTTGTTCACTGTTGAGCCCCTACCACCCTGTACAGTGCCAGGTAGTGTGCTACCCAGGTCTTCACACTTATTTAATTTTGTCTCTACTTGGTCAATAAAGAAACCCAACATCGCACAGCTAGTAAATGACAAAGCCGGATTTCATCTCAGATCCTCCTGACACAAAAAGTAATTCACATAGTACGATGGAATGATCCAGAGAAAAAATAACTACAGTTGACTCCTTTTACACTTTCCTTATTTGCCAGGATATATCTGACTAGGTGTCCATTTTCTCCAGTTCTAGTCTAGGGCAAATTTCTTACACAGAAGTAATAGTTCCTCTTAATGTACATTTGTCTTTCTGACACACTAGCTCAGCATTTTACTGTGGGCAGGGTAAATAGAGCATCCTTTCTCAGTTGCAGAGAATTTGTGATAAGTAGCAATTTTCAGGATCTTTGGGAACCATTAGCTCTCCCTTCTTGGGCTCCTTTCCCAGGAGTCCAAAGGAGATGGGCGATTTCTCTCACATCAAGGTTTTAATACCTTATGTTGGTCTGGGGTATAGACCATCAAACAGAATCTGTTTCAGGTGAAGTTAGAATTGCTTAAATTTTTAAAAAAGATAACTGGTTTTAGGACTTTTACAGACCTGGTATCTCAATCTACTTAAAAAAAGTGGATTATTTTCCAAATCCACTTTGATGCATTGTAACTCATTTGTAGTAAATGATTATTCACTATTATTTACTAATGCTATTCCCATAGGTGGTGAGAATCAGGGGCTTCCTTTTAGTGTTTTTGGACATGTCTAAGTGCATTACCGTACTTCGTCCACAATCCAATGGTAAGAGCTTGGACACAATTGAATCCCACTGTTTATTGTGTTATCAGTTCTGGTATAGCTCCAAAAATAGATTTTTCTTGTTATTAATGGATTCAGGTTGGATTTTCAGTTTTGAACATAATTTGTAATACATTTTAATGTAAAACAGTGAATGTCCGTGACATGTAGTAATTGGCCAAAGCACACTGGAATTTAACTGACTCCTGAAAAACAAACAGCCCACTGGTATCTACCTCCCCACCTAGCTTGTTGTTATCTGCTAATTACTAAGCATTGAAGCCCTCTTGTTGAAAATCTAGAGGGATCACTTAAATGTTTAGTTGTGTTTACTGTAGCATTCTTAAAGTTCATTCCACTTGTCTTAAGAAGGGAGGGGAAAAGTGATTCTTGGTTCAAGATTATGTTTAGAACATGTCTATACCATATACCAAAATTGCATATAATGGTTTTGAAAAACCCCTTAGAAAATTGTATTTAACCTAATATCTATTTAATTTATTTGTGCATGGAATCATCTTAACTAATATGTGAAACCTATTATCATTCCATGAGACTATTGTTCTGTGCAACACAGTTTGCAAAATGGTCGTTAATGTGTTTTACTACATAATTATAGGCTCTGGTAATATTTATAAATCTCTGGATTCCTAGAAATCTCTGGATATTTCTATTGCAAATGTCAGGATTTTCTATCATGAATGTAGTGACTTGTAAAAGTTTAAGAAACTTTCTTTAATGAGAACGCCTGCAAACTCTGTTCCTCTTTCATACATTGCCCAACCCATGCATTACAAATTTAATTTTTTGAATAATAATTAAGAGAATGGTTCATTCATGTTGATTTCTCTTATTTGGCAAAGTTTGGGTGTGATGTTGCTGAATACATGACCATTAAGTATGCGTATAAGCAGAATAAATATGATAAAAATTTGCACATGCATTGCAGTTTACGAAGTTCATTAAAATATATTATTTCTTTACTCTCTTACAATATATGGATTCTCATTCTTAAAATATTTTATAGATGAGGAAACTAAGGTCCAGAGAAGTGCCCAAGATCTGGAACCAGGTATTGAACTCAGTTAAATGAAATCTTCATCCAGGTTTAGGGCTCTTCCTGGTGTCTGTTAAAACGTACTACTCACAGGTGTTTATTGAATACTTGCAGTCCACAAGGCACTCCTATTAGCATGAAGAGTGGGATCCAAGAGATCAGGGATTTGTGTCTGCTGCTTTCACGGCTGAGTTTCTAACATCAAGCCTTACCTGGCATATAGCAGCTGCTGGATAAATAACTGTTGAGTGCATCAATGAATGAATGAATCATACTCATTGTTGCTGCTAATACAGAGAGTGCCAGAAAATACATACACATTTTAAGAAAGGAAAAAACTATTAAAATTGTAATACTCAATATATTACCAATAACCAAAGATGAATACAAGGCAGGTTTGACTTCTGCAATTACAAGAGGTGCTCAAAGTAGTTACCATCAGCCTCCAGACACTTCTGATTACGGCGAACTATTGCATGAGCAACATGGACCAAAAGTGTCCACTTTGTATGCATATTTTTGGCACCCCTAGTATTTATTAATGCATTTATAGATTTATATATTAAATACTTTACATGCTTTTTCATCATTTTTCATGTTATGCCCTCATAAAAATATTACTATTCTCATTTCGCAGATGAGAAAGTGAGGCTAGGAAACGTCAAGTGGCTGCCTGAGGTTACCCAGGTAATTAAATAGTGGAGTTAGTTCTGTATGATTCTACTGTCCTAGTTCTCCTCTCTGCAAGAGGGAATTGAGGCTCAAATGTTATAATTAAACCTGTATCTTTTTATACCTATTCCAGCTGTTCTTATACCAAACCATATCATTTTTCCAGATTTAATTCAGCTCTGTGGTAAACAAATGGTGGTGATCCTGCCACTATTTAATGATAGGTACTGTGCTTTGCATTTTATAGGCACTGTTTCATTTAATTCTCACAACTACACAAACTAGGTACTACTGTTATTCCCATAAGATCAAGGCTTGGAGAAGACGAATGACCTACCCAAGGTTACACGGTTAATAAATGCTATGCCCGCATCCCTAATTCCAGGCTGTGTTTGTCTCCATGAAAAAACAGAACGAAAACAAAGAGCAGGTGTCAAAGAAACTTAATGACTTTAATGAATTTTGTTTTAATGTTTTGTCTGTTTTCACTTTCTCTTTTTGTAGTGGGTCCCAGGAGCATGATTTGGATACTTTAGATAGGGAACAGTTTGGTAACAGTTTGGGCAATTCTTAATTGACAATCTTAAGGCACACAGCTCAGGAATAAGTCCACCCTCTTAGATTCAGACATGTTTCTGTAGCTCCCTCTCCCAGTCCCTTCCCTGTGGAGAACCTCATGGAAGAACCTAGCTGAATACTAGACCTGAACCTTTCTCCCTTCCCACCCTCATCCCCTTCCTCCTTCTTCAAGACCCAGGCGTCCTCTGCTTCAGTTTCTTTCTTTCCTCCTAGGTTACCCTGCAAAATCAGCCTCTCCCGCTTAGCTGTCTGCTCCACTTCCCTTCTTCTAATCCCACCAATTCCCTCATTTTCTAATTATTGCCAACATGATGGAGGCTTACTGTGACAGGACATGCTGCTTATACTGTCCACAGGTGGTTACACTTCAAAAGGAATGAATGAGATTCAGCAGGCCCCCAGCATATTTACTGGAGAAACACAAAGGATTTAAATGAAAGGATTAATCGGAAACCTCTTAGGCGCACTTCGTTTCTGGCCGACTGAACCAAATTCTTCTCTTGAAAGGTCAATGAGTTTTTCCATAATTTTTAGCTGCGCTGAGAAAGGAACTGTAAATCTTTCTGTTTATTTGCTTTATAAATCTCCCTTCAGCTCATTTGGTACAGGGCTGAACATAATAAATCCATGACTTTCTTTTAGAAGAAGAAAAACAAACCATGTCCATAGAAGGAAACCTGGTCTACTGGGGATGCCAAAAAAATGTATAGAAGTGGACGCTTTGGTCAGCGTTGCTCAAGCAGTAGTAGTTCGACATAATCAGAAGTGTCTGGATGCTGATGGTCACCACTTTGAGCTCCTCTTGTAATTGCAGAAGTCAAATGTGACTTGTATTCATCTTTTGTTATCGGTATATATTATTACAATTTTAATAGTTTTCTCCCTTCTTAAAATATGGATACATTTTTTTTGGCACCCTCTGTATATGTTTTGTGTTAGAAAAAAAATCACACCACTGGGCCTACTTGTGTTATCTTTTATGTAAATAGCATGTTTTACCATGTTCCCCAAAAGAATGAAATAATCTTTGCTTTGAAATAATATCTGCTTCAAACCAGGCACCTTAAAGTTGGATATATAGAAAACATGGTCAAACTGATTAAGGGTGTCTCAAAAAATGGCTTTTTTTTTGGTTAATTGGAATTTTTGATTATCTGAAGAGAAAGTCTTGGAACCCCTATGTGCACCTTTGTTGTTGAAAAACATTCTTTAAATTCCTGATCCCATTTTCTGGCCTTAGAGAACACATGGCTGTGTTCATGGTTGAATTTCTGTCTGGTGACTGAGGATGCGCACGGGGCTACCATCTACCCATGGGTACTGAGTGTCAGTCTCTTATTCATAATGCCAGATGTGGATGGCCAGGCTGAGGCTGGTTGCCTCTAGTTGTGCATACTTGAGGACACAGCTTTGGAGGTTATTTCTGTGCCCTGTTCGTTATTTGGGATGTTCTCCCCAAAGTGGCACCCAGCAAAGGAAGAACGGGATTCTCTTCAAGTCAGAGGGGATGTCTTATTCATTATTGCATCTTCAGCACCTGGTATTGTTCATGACACATTGGTTAGAAAGTGTTTTTCTAAATAGCCATTGATTTAAAGTAGACATATTTGAATCAGTGAGGTTTTACATATTGATCTCTTTTCCTCACTCCTTTTTTTTTTTTTTTCCCCCTGAGTTTACTGAGCATTTCTTGTTTGCAGGTATTCTGCTAGGTTTTAAAGAGTACCAGGAAAGAAGGAGATGAACATTTCTTGACTCCCTATCAGACATTGTGTTGGGTGCTTTGACATAGACCATCTTAACTAATGGTCATAATACACTATACAGTAGATTTTATAGTTTTCACTTTTAAAGATAAAGGTCTAAATCCTGGAAGGATAGTGACTAAGATTGACATTTTCGTCAGCCCATCTATACTTATTTATTTATCTACCCCTGTGGGTCCTGAGTGTCGTGAGCAGCAGAATCCCTTAGGAAGTTCAGTTTCCTAGGACCCTTTCCAGACCCAGAGTCAGAACAAAATCTTTGGAGACCCTAACAACTGAGAAGTTGGTGATGTATCCCTCTTCAGAATGATTAATTATTTTTGAAAATAAAATGATAAAATAAGCATAAAGAGGCCCAGCGAAGTTCTAGCCTTTGTTAGGATAACTACTTTAGAACTTGAAAAATATTGCATATCACTTGATCGTCAAACTCTCTGGTCCTCCCTGTCCTCCCTCCCACTTCGCTTTCCCAGTGCCCTACCCTGTCATCTGACTGTTGGATAACTCAGCAAATTCCAAACCCCGGGATTCTGATACACAGCCATGGAACAGTTCACAAATATATTGGGTTCCGCTTACTTCCAGACATTAAATGTTTGCCATGGGATGTGCAGTTTTGGTCAGGAATTTCTAAGTAGAAGTAATATGTGTTGCTTCCAAGCTAGAGTATTTAATTGCTGGGTAAGAACTTCCACAACTCCTCCCCTTTGATAACAGCAACCAGCAATCCTGGGTAAGGGCTGTTTTGTCAGCCTGGCTTTCTGATGATTAAAAGATCATGGCCCCCCTGCTGACCTGCAAAGGACATGTAGTGTGTATTAACTTGTTTTAGGCTATTGAGATATCAGGATAGTTTGTTATCCCAGTAAAACCTGTGATAGCTATGTATGGAAAGTTGACCGTTCTGTGGTATACAAGGCACCTGAGACTGAGTTTTAAAGGCTGAGTCATTTTTTGCCAGGCAGATAGGGAGGAAAAAGGATGTCAGACAGAAGGAAAGGCATAGGATTTTGACATCTTTATTTATCAAATTCTCTTTTTTATTTTAGAAGTGATTTTAGAGGCATGTGTGGAAGTTGAGGAAAGAATTTTAGTAGGGACCCTGAATTACTCATCTGTGGGTATCTCAGGGATCATCAAAGGCATGTATGAGTATGGCAGAAAACAGGCTGGGGAGCCGGGCATGATGCGATGGTGAAATAGCTGAGTAGTTTGTTAGACCTAGGATATGAATTACATGTGTGGAAGTGGTAGGAGATGAGGCAATTTTAGTTATTACCTGTGGTTATTCACAGTGCCTGGAATGGAGCTACTGTGGAAAACATTACAGGGGTTCCGCAAAAAGTTAAAAAATAGAACTACCGCGTAATCCAGCAATTCCACTTTTAGCAATATATCCTAAAGAAAAGAAAACACTAACTCAAAAAGGTGTCTCTACCTCTATGTTCATAGCAGCAGCATTTACAATAGCCAAGATATGAAAACAACCTAAATGTTCATTAATGGATGAATGGATAAAGAGAATGTGATTTTCTCTATATATCTATGTCTATACACACAATGAAATACTATTTAGCCATAAAAAAGAATGAAATCTTGCCATTTGTGACAACATGGAGGGACCTTGAGGGCATTGTGCTAAGTGCAAAAACAGTCAGGCAGAGAAAGACAAGTCCGTGTGATCTCACTTATATGTGTACTCTCAAAAAGAGACACACACTCACACACAAACAAACAAACAAAAAAACAAGCTCAAAGATAGAGAGAACAGATTAGTGGTTGCCCGAGGCAGGCACCAATGGGTACAGGGAGTCAAAAGGTACAAATGTCCAGTTATAAAGTAAATAAGTCATGGGGATATAAAGTACAGCATGGCAACTATAGTTAATAGAACTGTGTTGCACATTTGAAAGTTGCTATGAGAGTACATGTTAAAAGCTCTTATCACAAGAAAGAATTTTCTAACAATGTATGATGGACTTCAACTAGACTTATTGTCATGATCATTTCATAAAATGATCATTATGTTGTATACTTGAAACTAATATAATATTGTATGTCATGATACCTCAATAAAAAAATGTAAAAAAAAGTAAGAACCGCAAAACAGGGTCTTGTAGTCACCCCTCATATTCTGAGCAGAACGGTGCCACCTGACACCGATTGTCTTAATTTTGTGAATAGTTTGCAAAAATCATCAGAGCTTTGACAAACTCTATTAAGCTTAAAACATTTGTCTTGGTCCTTTTCCTACTTCTCACCTCTAGTTTTCCTTATATTGATAAGCTAAGAGAATATATATTTATAATAGATTCAGAGTTTCTATCTAGAAAATTTCCCCCTGAAAAAACAATGAAGGAGCCAATAATGGTGTATAAGTGCGCTGACTGTACTGATTAAGTTTCCTTGATTCACAAGTGGCAGAAACCTAAACTCAGAATGGCTTAATGAGGAGAAAAATGTATGGGCTCAAGTAATTGAAAGTTCAGTGTAGTTTTCAGGCAAAGCTGGGTCCAGAGCTCAAGCAATGTCACCGAGATTCTTTCTCTCTCTGTCTCTGGCTTTTGTTGGTTTTATTCACAGGTGTGTCTTTCCCCTTGCTGCCACCAGCTTCAGTCGTGTCTTGTTAACTAAGTACTCCCCTTCATTGTAGCAAGTCATAGAATTGCGTGTCATTCATTTGGTTTGAGTCCAGCGCTTGGCCTTGAACCACTCCTGGTATCCAGAAAGCTATACGATACTGATTAGCCAGTCCTGGGACACAGCCCCATGCCTGGAAAGTGACAGTGGGGGTCACCTCCACTCAATCCATGATTCCTCAAAGGAAACTCAAGGTATTGTATCAGAAGAAGCGACGGATAGTCTGGGTAGGAAAAGACAATAGCTATCCTGTACTGTGATGTCTTGTGATTTTGCAGATGAAGGAACTGTAAAAGTGATGATGTGGTTGATAATGATTATGTGGAGAAAGCACTGAATTGATCTTTAGGAGAACTGGATTGAAACCCCCATTTGCTGCTTGCTATCTGGCTCTGTGATCCAATCCACCGTGCTTGGTTACCTTAACTGTTGAATGGATAGGATGACACTCACTCTGTGTGAAATGCTGCTATGCAGGCAGTGAGATAACAGGATATTACCTGTGTGATATCTTGAGAGGTTATCCAGCCCCATCCTTCTGCAGGTGAGGGGGGTTAAATGACCTGACCAAGGTCAAATAGCCACTAAAGGCAGCACCGGCAGTGTAGTCTGTCTCCCGGCTGTAAAGCCAGAATTTTAATAGCAATCATGAAAGTGCTCTGGAAGATTTTAAGGCTTATACCAATGTGATTTGCTGTTTCTAAAAAGTTATTTGTATATGGAATTTTTGTTAATCAAGTAATTTTAAAAGGGCAGAGTTTACCGCTTAAAGGATGTCTATAGTTAATTATTTAGAATGTCATTGTTAGGAGAAAAAACTCCATCCAGTTTATCTTGGTTCTGGTAAATAATTTTCAAGTACCACCTATACTTGGAATAAAGTCAGACCTGCTTATTATTTTAGGTGAAATCTTGATTGGTTTTTTGCATAATGTGATAAGAGGAGGATAACCTTGGGGCTCAGAAAGACTTGGGCTTCAATTCTGGTTTGGCTCCTGTTAAGCTTTGTGATGATGGGTAAGTTATTGAGCCTCTGAGAGCCTGCAGCTCTTCATCCTTTGTAGTTTTATATAACTGCCCTCAGCAACATTTAAAGCTATTCAATTCCTGCCCCACCTGCACCTTCTTAAAATACACTGCACTGTGACATGACATTCTGGAAGTCTTGCCATCGCCCGGCTCACATTCCTTCCTCCAGCCATTAAATGATGGAGCTCCTCGAGGCATGTTCCTCAATATTGTCTCTGCTCACTCACTCCCTATTCCCTGCCTATTCCCTATTGCTCAGCTCTGATGGATGAAGGACTAACACCTTTAAACTGGCCTCCAGCTGAGACCGCTCATCTAAACTCCATGCCTGCATGTCTAATTGCGTACTTGACAGCTCTACCTGGCTATCTCAAAGGCATCTCAAATGCAACATGGCCCAAACAGATGTATTACCTCCCTGGGGAACACCTGCTCTTCTTCCCATATTTCCTCTCTCTGTGAGTGATAGCACCAACCGTCCTGTTACACAAACCTCAGATTTATGAGGTCTCCTTAATGCTTTCTCCCACCTTCACCCCAGTGTTCAATCCATCACCAAGTTCTCTTGATATTGAGTATCTTTTCAATCCATCTATTTCCCTTCACATTCCTTGACTCCTGTTAGTCCCAGCTTTTCTTGTCTCTCATCTCGACTGCAGCAGTAGCTTCTTAGACTTCCTTCATTTTTTCTCGCTCTAATTAGTTTTTCATGCTGCACACAGAGTAACCTTTTCAAAATGCAAAACTGATCATGCCATTCCCCCTAGCCTTGGTGCATGAATTCCCATCACTCTAAGGAAAAATGCGTCTTTGTCACAGGCCACAGGACCTTTAGGATCTTGGTTCTGGTCTCACTTTGCACCATGCTCCCCCTTTCTCTTCATTCACACTAGATACGTCTCACTAACAACCTACTAGTCCCTCTTCTGGCAGCATCCTTTTCCCATGACATAACTTTCCCTTCATTATGTTCCACCCTTTCTTCAGGGCTCAGATCAGTTGACTTCACCACTTGGTCACATTTTCAATATATACTCTCCTGGGACCATATATCTCTCATTTGCTGTATGCTCAGAATGCTAATTTTATATTTATTCGCACAATTTTTTGATTATTCCCAGAATTTTCCCCCTGAACATTGTATCCGTAGCACCTAATAAAGTGTTTGACATATTAGGTGAGTGACAAATATTTAAATCTCTTTGTGAAAATGCATGATCTCTGAAGCCAGATAGATCTGGATTTATATCCTGGCTTTGCTTCTTGTTACTTGACTTGAGTGAATTCTTTGAATACTCTGGATTCTCAGTTCCTTCATTTGCAAAATGTGATAGTACTATTGCATGGTTGGGATCAAACAAGATAATACAGTAAACCACTTAGTATGGGCCCTTCCCTCTCCCTACAATTCCTCTTAGAATACAATAGGTTATGTTCACATATGGTGGGAAGATCTTCATGTTTTTCTGATGTTTACAGCCATTTCCTTTGTTAGCCTGGGCTGGGCATCTGTGTGAGTCCTACTGGACACTGTTCACTTCATTAGTGATGAGTCGTCACCATTTCATGTCCTCTTGGTGGTCTGTGCAGAATCACATGGCACCTTAATGGCCAACATTTATGATGATGGGCCATTTGCAGGGAGATGAGAGTAATTTGCTTAGTTTTGAAGGTACATTAACTTGCTTTGGTTACTAAGACTCAGGGATGAAATTTCTTCTCAGAGTCTCCAAATAGCATCTCTATTTGGACTGTCCTTGATTTCAAACCAGGTTTTAAATGAATTAAAATCCATGTTGAATTCACCAAGTGAGTGGTTTCCTCCCAGTTATGATGATTTCCTCAAGGCTGTGGTTTGATTAGGGCAGCTCTGTTTTCTGGAAAATATTGGTAAATAATTTTTTGGTCTGATTTGCCTGGTTAACTCACCAGGATGATTAAATTAGTAACCTTGAGTACTTGTGAATGAGAAGAACGGATGTGCCAGTAGTGGGCTGATGAGGTCAAATAAAGTTACTTTTCATGAGCTATATCCTGCTTAATTCCATAAAGAGTTTGAAGTGTCTTCCAAGAATAGAAAAGAGCAGTAAAATAGGTGAAGTGCATTTTAAACTAGACTCCCTCTAGGCAATGAAATCACAGCTATAGTGAAAGATAGGAGGGAATTTTATACTTGAATTTGTTGGCCATGAGCCTTATATAATTAGTAAAATTCAGCTGCACATGAGCAAAAGAAGCAACCTGATCAGTTACAAAATTTACATTGTCCGTGCACAAAAATTATGGCATTTTCTTGGAAAAAGGAGCCTCTTGGATTCAGGGCTAGGCAACTGCTGCCAGTGCCTTATGAGGCTTTACTGAGCGACTTCACATCTTTGACCTCTGCTTCCTTCTTTGTCACGAGGATGTTAGAATTAGAATCAGAAGTTACACGCGGGCCATATTTGGTCTGCAGACGTTTCTGTCTGGCTTGCAGGGCACTTTAGAGAGACTTTAATTCGATGCCTCTTGGCACAGTTTGCAGACCTCCTGTTTGCCACATTCCCTCCTACTCCCTCTTGTGATAGATACACCTGGCTCTCATCTCTGGAAACCAGGGAATCCTCAGGAAAGCGGACCATGTGATACCTCAGACTATTCTCACAGGAGTAGATGATTCATCAGGACTCTGCAGGGTCTCAGGACCTTCCTTTCACATTCTACCATTTTACAGCCTCTCCCAGGTCCAGGTCTCTCCCAGGACATCGACTGCCCACATTCCAGAAAGGAATAAAAGGGAGAGTGTCAGAAAAGATGGCACTTGTCAGTTGGCCACTGTTACCATCACCCCTAATTAGGAGATGCTTATCCTGTTGGTGTCTTCCTATCTTCTCCCCTTGAGCCCTTGGTAACTATAATCATCAGAATCTACTCAAGGACCTTGAAAGTTCAGGTTTTACTGGTATGAATGGCTCACAAACTCAACTTGCATCAGAAACACCTGGAGCCAGATGGATGCGCCCCATCCCCAGAGTATCTAATTCATTACATCTGGGGTGGGGCCAGATCATTTTGCAATTTAACAAGGTACCAGGTGATACAGCATCCTTTCCTCATTCCCGATGGCATGAATATGCTTTGAGATCCACTGTTCTACACATTTGGGCATCTTTTTACCTTTCTTCAGCCCACATGAATAAAACGAATGATTGTAGACATCATCTATGCCTTACAGTGCAGTGATGGGGGAGTCTAGCCTCTGAGAGCGTCACAGAACGCAGGTGTGGCCAAGTTGTTCTTCTTTTTCCCCAAATTTATAACCTTCACTTACATAGCTGTATATAAAACAGTATTTTTCTATGTAAATAATCTTCAAAAATTACAAAAATATGTATTATTTAACTGGATTGAAGAGTTAAGCATTTTAAAGAATTAATCCAGAAGAAAACTGCAGAACGTATAATGTAGTATTTGCCTCATATAATCTCTGGCATATGATAGGCAATAATCAAAATGGCTTTTTTAATAAGAAAGAAACCCCATAAGGCTGAAATATTGCCTAATTCTAATGAAAGAGGTTGAAGCCATTTTAACTAGGGTAGATTTTGCTTTAGACATGACTTAATTTATTATTCTCCCTTTGTAACTCTCCTTCACTAATTTTGCCTCAGTTATACTTATTCTTATCTAATAAACATCTGCGTGGCATGGGCTCTGGAGGCAGACTGCGCAGGTTGATATCTCTCCTCTACCAGTTACTAGCTGTGGGTGTTGGTCAAGTTACTTAATTTTTTTTTTTTTGTGGTTCATTTTTCCTCATCTGAATAATGGAAATAGTAATAGTACTTACATCATACCATTGCTATAAGGATAAAATGAGTTAATATATGAACAGGGATTGGAACAATGCTTAACATGTACTTAAATATTATAATGGAAGTCTTGCCTTCTTCAGGACATATCATATTTTGTGGAAATGACTTTCTGGTTTTGAAAACCATCGTATTTTGTTTCCCACTTCATCAAAGAGAAAACGAAGGCACAAAAAAGATGAGGATTTGCCAGTGCTTCCACAGACTAGTAACCATCCCCAGTGGAGCTGCACATACAAGTTCCATAAGGGAACATACGTATGATATGGTATCTTCACCCTGGTATTTGGTAGTTGGAATCCCCTCTTGTTTCAATAAATATTGATTCCTTAATTTGATAAATTCCTTTTGCTAGTTTATCACAGAGGAATGGACTGGATCCCTTCTTCTGAGCAGACCTTAGTCATCTGAGTCAGAATTGAATTGACCTATCACAGCTGTGAATTTAAGCACAGGAGCCTTATTATCATCTGCTTGTAGATAATAATGGTGACATCTTATGCTCACAATACTTGCATATTTTTCCCAAAGCTGCTTCTTATTGGGCTGTCCGAAAGCCTCAAGGAAGACTGTTATTTTCTCAAGTTGGTATCTCAGAAAACTTTGGAGTCAGATGAGTCTGAGTTCTCCACTTGACCTCTCCCTCCCTCCCCCGCCCCACTAGCTAACTATTTAGACTCAGGCAAAGTGCTTAACCTGGTCGAGTCTCAGTTTCTCCATCTGTAAGAGTAGCACCCCTTCATGGGTTGGTGAAGTATATCAGGGGTGAGCGTCTTGCCTACTATCATACAGCCAACAAGTGGCAGAGCTGGGTATAAATTCAGGTCTGTGTGACATAACATCCTCTCTTCTTTATCGTTTTCTTCAGTTTTTGAAGAGGGAGGTGGTTTGAGGTCTGTGGTCCTGAACCTCTGTGGGATGAGGGAGGCCTTCAGCTCTCTGAGCGGGGGTTTGCATTTCAGCAGGTTGGTTGCAGCATATAAACCGGTTGGGCCCCATCTCTGGGTAAGGGCATGTGCCCAGCTCTGTGCTGGAAAATTAAGCCAGCCTGCTCACTCAGTACAAAGAGGGTGGGTGATCAATACAAACAGAGCCTGGGCATTGGAACTTTGTTATTGTTTTGCTCCCCCTGCTTTGCTCTTGTTATCGCCTCTTTTCCAATGCCCTACCATCTTGACATTGACCTTTCCGGGCCTTGAAATCCTCTAGTATTACACAGCAGAATTTGATGTCACTAGTCAGTTGAAAGTCTGAAATCAGTTGGGGTATAAAGCAAGAAGCACTTTGATTTTTCTTTGATCACTGCCCTCAGTTGTTTCCTTAATATTCTGCACAAAGTGCATAACCTTCTAGTGATTTCTGTGTATTAAAAGTCCAGTCCAGTTGGAGCTTAAGTCTCATATTTAATTTAATGCTCTAGTTTTCTTTTCCCTTTTAGCACTGCCCACGCTTTGGCCTGAGGGCCGGTGGTGGAAAGGGTTTCTCAATTCTGCCTTGCCTTGGGCATCCCAGTACGGGTCCTTTCGTGGGTCAGTGTCAGTGTGTAAGGTCTGGGGCAGGCCCTGTGAGACCTCCCATTGCACATGTCCCTAACGTGGAGATTCACTCTGCCGGAGCCTTTCATGTCTAACCACCCTCCTTTGTATCACCTATTTTAATAGTTTACTTCAATAGCCTCTTGCTGTTGGGATTTCCTTATTCAACTGGCAAAATGGCTCAGGTCTGGTTACCTTTCACAATGTTCGCTTGACCCAAAGGGAGCATGCATATTTGACATGCTAATACCAAGAGTGCAGGCCACTCCTCTGGTCGCCTCTCTTCCCACCATGCCATTTCTCTCAGACACAGAGAAGACGAATAGGCTCATTACATAAGCAGATATCCAGCTGAATAGCATCCCAGTTTCTTCTTGTTGGCATCCCCAATCTCTTGGAACCATCTTTCAGTGACCAAAGCTTTTCTTCCAAGCTAATGACTCATGGCAGCATTATCTTGTCTTGTCTCACTGCTCCATAATCTTTTGCTTCCATAGGCAGGGGAGGAACATGGAGTTGCAGTGATTTGGATAGCAGAACCTGCGCAGGGTGTCTGGCACCTCATTGTTTTTTAGAATTTGGTACATGATACCTTTCTGTCCTCAGCTTTGAGACCAGTTCTGGCTCTGAGGAGAAGTCTGGTCCACATCCTACGGTCCTTGCTTCTCTGTGTCTTTACTGAGTTGTTTCCTTGGCCATGCTGTGTGGCTATCTTCTGGTGCTTTCCACTCCTGGATTTCTCAGTTCACTGTTTTGTTGACTTAGCCCCAGTTTCTGAAAACCAACTCTGGTATTCGCCCAGCAGGTCAGCTTTTTCAGATATGTTCCAACTTCTAGGAGAGGACATTCTCCTAAAGAACTGTCCAGAGAGAGTCAGAGTGGCCACCATGGCCTGGAGAAAGGCTGGAGCTGTATGCTGTCACCAGGGGAGGGAAGTCTTATCTACTGAGGGGACATATACCCCAGAATATCTTCCCCGTCTCATTATTTCTGTCTCTGATACCAACATTTCTGGCAACTAATGGTTTTGTTGTAATACATTGTCTTTGTTTCTGCATGTCAGTGGGCTGGACTGACTTATAAATTCACTGTTGAACTGTTACTGAGATTTCTGAGGTTTTTTTTCAACAAGAGAAAGGCAAATGAATTAACCATTATTGAATGCCTTCTAAATTTCATACACATGCTCTCATTTAATTTTCCCCAACAACATTGTATGGTAGGCAACATTATTCCCATTTTAAAAAGATATAAATTGAGGCCCTGAGAGATGTCAGTTGCATGTCTAGTCTGGCTAGAGCCTGGGCTAGAATTAAAATCCAAAAAGGTCTGATTCCATAACGTTTAGTTCTTTCCCCTACATAATAATAAAAAGACAGTGGAGGAGGCATTCTCCGCTAGGCTAGCTCATTGACGCTTGCCTTGGGATGGTTGTTTGCATGAACTGGCGTGGATTTCAGTAAACACCTCCTGGCCCTGGCGCTGACCTCCTGGGAGGATGAATGGCCTGTTCCCGGCCTGAGGAGTGGCTGCACTTGAACTGGAACCCGCTCTGGGAACAATTCTTGCTAGTCCACACCGCTTCCCATTCTCCAGGCTTATCATTATGCACATTACTCGCAGCAGCAGAGGAAGTTAATTTGGCAGAAGGAAATTAAACTCGGTTCTTATTCTCCGTTCCCCTAGTCATGTTGTATTTGAGGAGAATCACATTCCCAAGGTGACAGGTATTGTGCAGAAAGGGCACAGCACCCCGTCTCCTTTCTTTGTTCCTTCAAAGCCTGTGTTGGATGCAAAAAAAAATAAATAAATAAAAAGTGCTGAAAATATTTTTGTTTAACCCAATAACATTTTTATGAAGACAAGGGTGTTTTCATGCAAAGTCATTAATTCAGAGTTACAGGCTGCTGCATAAGTAAGTAGGAAGAGTTCCTGGGGCAGCTCTGTAAACAGGGCTTTGCAGATGAGGAGGCTGGGCTGGAGACGGTTTCCATTTAAATGTGATCTCAATTACTGCTCTCATATCTAACAAATAGACGGGGTTTCAGGATTTCTTGCTTAGCCTGTGATTTTCATTCCTGGCCGTTTCTGTAAATTGGATTCTTTATATGTATTTCATGGCTGTACAGGATGCTGGAGGCTGGGGTATGCCGTCTGCCTGAGGGTGAATGCTTTCGGGTAATTTTGGTTCATGTCAGTTGTGTTTTTAATATTTTTGCCTTTGGAAATTTAAACTGCAGAGATCTGTGGAAGTTATTTGATTTGACCTGCACGTTTTATAGGTCAGGAAAGGTGATCTAAAGAAGTCAAGAACTTGGATTCTAGTTGTAGATTCTGTCACTCACAAGTTGGTGGCCTCTTGGGCTGGTGTGGGTCAAGTCAGATGAATAGTGATTGGTACAACCTGGAGCAGAACCTCTGGCTTCTGACCCATGTCTGGGGCTCTTGCCCTTGATCAGAATGACTGCCACTCTGCCAGAATGAAGTGTCCTTTTTGACCTCTTCCTAGCTCGTCACTGCCTTGAGGTCCTTTCAGCTTGGATTATAGCGGATTTCTGTCTGCCTCGAATGGTCTTCTCTTATCTGCCTGGCAACTCTTACATGATATTCTTGGCTATATTTAGATGCTACTTCCATAGAGCCTGCCTTCCTTGACTTCCCCAGGTAGACTTTGACATTCTCTGTACTGAGTTTCCATTTTCTATGTTCTACTCATTATAATGCCACTTACAGTCATCATGATGTCATGACTAATGAGTGACATGTTATACCCTGCTGTGGATTGTGAGTTCTTTGAGGGCAGTTGCTTGCCTAGGGTTGGTGCATCATACCAGTTCTGTTGACTGTCTAAATGAATACACAGCCATGCTAGGCTGTGGCAAGAATATTGGTGAGACTTTTTCTGCAGCAAGCTAGGGAGCTTCCATCACTTCTTACTTAGACATGGCAGCAGTGGACTGCTTTTAGCTAATTTCCATTAGCTTGGCCAGCAAATAGAATTTTAATGACTATATTTAAATGTGTTTTTTGTTTGTTTGTTTTTGGAAAGTAAAAAAGCTATATATGCCAATGTGACATAATAAGAAGTATATATTTGGTCACTGCCCCCACGATTCCCTTTCCTGGCAAACTTGGCACCCAGTTCCTAAAACCCTTGGATTGTTCTGAAATGATATGTGTCTTTTTGTATACTAATGAGGTGATTGGTGGCTAAAGGCTCCTGGCTGGTGTCTGAATGGCAGCTGGTTGCCAGGAGAACTAATCATGTGATTAGAGAGTTAGCCCTTCCTTGACCTCTAGGAAAGGGAGAGGGGCGGGAGGTTGAAGCCTCCATAAAAAAACCCCAACTGAATGGGTTGCAAGAGCTTCTGGGTTGTTGAACAAAGAGACATCCATGTGCTAGGAGAGTGACACAGATCAAACTCCATGGGAACAGATTCTGTTGTGCTCAGGACCTTCTAGATCTCATCCTGTGTATTTCTTCATCTGGCTATTCATTTGCATCCTTTAAAATATCCTTTGTAATAAATTGGCAATAGTAAGTAAAGCGCTTTCCTGAGTTCTGTGAGCTGAATACATTAGCAAATAAAAGAAATTGAGACGGGGTCATGGGAACCCCGACTTGTAGTCAGTCAGAAGTATGGGTGGCCTGGATTTGTGACTGGCTTCTGAACAGGGGAGTCTTGGGGGACTGAGTCTTTAACTTGTGGGACCTGACACTAACTCCACATAGACAGTGTCAGAATTGAATTAAATTGTAGGACGCCCAGCTGGTGTCTAGGTAATTGGGCAGTGTGGGAAAAACCCCACGTATTTGGTGTCAGGAGTATTTTGTGAGTAGAGGAAACCAGAGGGGTTTTCCTTTAGAGTTTTTCTTTTAGCCAAACATCACCATTTTCTGTACCCTCAATGAGATTTGATAACAAAATAAAAGCGATTCCTATATTCTTTTGTATTTTCAAAGACAATAATGTAAAGCTAAGTAAACTGTGACCATCATATAATCCCTATGTATCTTACAAATAACGCCCTGGTTAATTAAAACAACTTTGAAGCAGTCTAATTGACTTTTGAGTGTTTTTGCCGCATTCAGAGGTTGAAGACCTCACATTTATATCTGTTAAGTCATTGTCGTTTAGGATTTGGATGCCGAGGTCGGAGATACAGACACCCAGTTCCACCATACACAGCAGCACATCATCAGCAACAATCATGGAACGAACTCAGCAGGCCAATTTGGAAAATAAGCACTGAGCACTGTCATGAAAAAACATGAAGATTCCCTGAGTAGCCAAATGCTGCAGTAAAAGAAATTTGATGAAACTTATGTGAGCCCTGACAGTTAGAAATATCTATAGTGCATCAGTGGCTCTACAGGCTCACAATAGCAAGCCTATTTTTATGATCCGATGTATTGTTCACTGTGGTGGGAAGCAGAAAGCCATTCAGCTAAAATCTATGCTTTCTAAACATCCTCAATTAAAAGTAAGAAAGGACAGCAAATGCATTGGTAATTTTTATGTTGAAAAATGTGAAAGTTTTTTATGTTGAAAAATGTAAAACCAAGCAGTGGAAATTTGTGGGGAAAATGTAAATTATACATGTCCCCGAAGTGGTAAAGTAATAATATTTATGCCCGTGCTTGTAGGAGATAGATGGTTCACGGTTTCCAAATTTGCCATTGTACTTACAAGTGAATTAGTTTAAATTTTATATTACAAGTGTCAGACCTTAGAAGAGCTAAACTAGAATTATTCGTTGTCCCCTGAAGTTATTCTAGTTATTTTGGTGTAATATCTTGCTGAGATTTATATGGAAATGAATTTTAATTTCTAATAAGGTAACCATATGCTTTGGAGAGTGTTGCAATGAAGTGTCATAAATAATTATTGTTTCAAACAAATTCAACCTTGCAATAGTCAGATCTTATTTTAACAACCCATGTTAGGTATGGATTTTAGTCATTTCCTCAGAATCTTGAAATAATAATAGGAGAGATACAAACTTTTTTCTTTTTTTTTTTTTTTAAGATTTTTTTGGGGAATTTGGGGGATGGGAACAGTGCTGGGGAATTGGGGGAAGGGGACCAGACAAGTTGCTGTCGTTTTGTTCTTCAGTCTAGTTGTGGAGGACGTTGCTTCACTGGCTCAAGTTGGCACCATCATTGCGCTCTTCCCTGGTGAGGCAGATCAGTCGCCGGCTTCTGGACAGCCGCTCACGCTGGCTGCTGGCTACACATGGTAGCCCATGGCAACCCACTGGGGCTGCAGCCTATGGCGTCGCCGGTGACTCACGGCAGCCCAGCTACAGGTTGAGCTGTTGTTCAGCATCTTAGCTATAGAGGGCAGTGTCACTGGCCCTCATATGTGGTATCCGAACCGGGGCCCTCTGTCATCCCAAGCCAGTTCTTAACCAATGCACTACTCGGCCGGCCCCAAACTTTTTTCTTTGTTCTTTCTCTTCACTTACAAAATGTTATTTTAGAATTTCAAGTTCCACAAAGGAGGCAGGTTTCCCACAGGCTTCATGCTAGTTTTTTTTCACTCCTAATTGCTGCAAAGAAAATTGATTGCATTAGGTACAGTATGTGCGAATTGTCCAGAGGAATTAACTTAGCTCATCCTTTTTCTGTGATTAATAGTTATTAATTGCAGTAACTGTGAATAACTAAGCTTCAGAGGGAGGGAAAAAAAAAAAGCAGCTTCCATAGTTTTTACTTTTCACATCCCAAAAGAGCAGTGGCTCCATTTCTTATCTCAGTGTTTCCCTTTGTTATCCTTTCAGTCATCTTTCTTTGCCCTACTGTGTGTCAATCAGTAAGTCAATCCGCATGTGTTTATGTGCTGCCCTGTTTTATGCTGGGTAGTGTGAGACACGAAAAGAAGAATAAGACATCGTCTCTATCTTTTGTAAACCACCTCCTTGGAACAAATCAGGCTTCTGGAACGCTGCACAGTTGAAGGGGAGGAGGAATTCAGAGAAATGTTAGGTCACTGGCTGCTGAACCATATGGAGGTTTCATGAAGATGAAAGTTATAGAATGTACAGGTTTTGGATAGAAGGACAGAAGAAGAGAAACTCATTCCACAAAAGTTTACTTTTACTTAATATATTAATCTTCCGGTTGGAATCAACACCCTACAATTCAGTGTATCAGAATTTATTTTCTTCAGTCTGACCTAATTCCCATGCCTTGTTCTTGATAAAAAAAGGGTGGCGGGAGTTTCCAATTTGGGGTCCTTGGATCTCTCTTAGTTTAAAAGTATTATTTGGATGAACTCAGTTTCATCTACGTAAGCCTCAGGTATTCAGCATCTCCAAAGTTTAAAGCCCCCTTACAGTTTTTTGGAGACTTCTGCTTTCCCTTCATCTTCTCAAGATGCTACTTACGTGTTGTTCTGGCAGTGGGGCTGGGTGTCTTGTCTGAGCGTTATTTTTCCAAGCTGCCTTGCTCTATCTGCCCTTGGGTGAGATGCCATTCATCTCACCCAGTCTTTGGGTGGTGGTCTCTGTTCTTGCTGTATCCTGGTTGGGGTTTCTGTGCATATGGAGTGCTCCCCAGGGAGCTTGTCCATCTTGATGACTATGGCTCCACCTCTGCTCCTATCTGCTCACCTGCCCGGGCAGGCTGTCTTTGGTACTGTTCTGCACCGTACTCCTCTGACCCCTCCCCAGCTGGCACGCTTGGTGACCTCATGGAGGGGACCCAGGGAGCTTTGGAGCTCTTCCCTGCCATACTCAGAATCTGAGGAGCCACGGATCCTCTCTCTGAGCAAATGTGCTACCATCACCATTTCATTCTGACTGCAACTTCCCTGCTGGTGTGGGAGCACCTTGTAAGAGGATCTCCTGCTAGACTACCGAATGGCAAATCGAGCAGCGAATTCTTTGTTCTTGCCTCTTTCTCTGCTCTTTCTAGGGATTGTATCTTCTCAATGCCTCTGCCCTCACAAGCTAAAGAGTTGGGGGAATTAGGTCCTTAATACTTTCATTCTTCCTATATCTTCTCTGAATCTCCCCCAGCTCTGTGCCCTGACTGGCTTCAACTTCCTCTTTGTCCCTAGTAGGGACTTTCCCCTATATCATATTCTCCTTTTGTCTATCCTGTAGGCATACCTTCCGTTTTGCTTGGGCAAAAACACCCTTATCCTTAATGATGAGAAAAGCAATAGGGGGCGAAAAACCACCTCCACAACAGTGAGGTTATCAAGAGGAAAGATACATCCACAAGCATGTCATAAAATTTATCAACTACTAAATACAATGTATGGCCAAATGGGCCCAACGGTATTTTTCTGGTTTATAATTCAGTGAAATAGTGAATGGTGGTGACTGCTTTGGGAAGATTTCGAGCTCCCTGACACCCAGTCAGTTATATGGGATAGGACAGGAATAGATGATGGGCATCAGCACAAAGCTAAAGGATGAGACATGAGGACTCAGGGATCTCTTTGTATTTTACCACCCAGAGAACTGGGATCAGATTTAGAGTCCATCTCCCTAAACTAGCCTGACGAAGAGAATAATGCTAAACGCCTTGATGGGACCCTGGACCAGAAAAAAGGTATCAGTGGGAAAACCAGTGAAGAATACATTTTAGAGTTTACTTAATAGTGATGGACCAGTGTTGGTTTGTACCAATGTACCATGGTAATATAAGATATTAACTCAGGGGAAAGTGGGTATTTAGGAAATCTCTATCTCCGCAACTATTTCTGTGAATTTAAAATTATTGCATGATAGAAAGTTTATTTAAAATAAATTACTTGTACCTATGGACAAAACCAGAAAGCAAGAAACAAAATGCAAACTGTTGTATTCATTGTTATAGTCTTATTCCTGTATTCTTTTTAATATTTTCTGCTCTTTAATATTTTTAAGAGTTACAAGAATCTTAAGCAATTAAAAACCCTATATTTCTTTCTTTGGATATATAAATTTTGTTCATTGTTTTATTTGCATGCGCTGTTTTCAATAAGTAGCCATTTAGATATATGAAGAGAGAGAGAGAGAGAGAGAGAGAGAGAGAGAGAGAGAGAGATGCCTTTCTTCCAACACTTTTAATAGTTTGATCAAACCATCCTGCATTTAAGTGCTTTAGTTTGGATAACATAAGTTTTTGAAAATTTTTTCTTAAACTCAGCTGATTATTATTTTTTTTGTTACTGCTTCTGAAGTGTCTTTCATAAAGATGTATTTTTGCACTCAGCTTACAGTCTTTTTTTCACAATGATGATGGCGACAATTTTCATTAAGCACCTCACACATTGCCTACCTTTATATTGCCTATCTTTATATACCTCCAGGCCTGTTATTACCAAAATTAATCTTCTTTTCCTAGGTATGTAAGCACCTTGACATAAAATGCATCTTTTGAGCTACTGAGCCGAAGCAGCAGCTAATTTAACAGCTTTGGCTTGGTCAATAATGTTGACCAGTAGGAAAAGTTCGACTGTCTTTTGTCTTCCTGCTGATCAGCATTATTAACTCAGCAGTCTAATGAGTACACTTGAAAATTACCATTCGTATATGCTCCTGGATAAGAGGACATTGGATTAAATTCAATCTATATAATGCCAAGGATGATGTAAATTGCATGTCTTCTTACCTTCCTGTAAAGGCCAATTTTATGGAACTTTTCTTTCTTTCTGTAAACTCAGCTTTTCTTAAAATGAAATATACATTTTCAATAGGAACCAGCTAAAGGATGACGCCTACCTTCACTTGACAAACTACAAATATAACTTGACAATTGAAATTAAATGAGATTCCTATTATACGTTAGGCTAGACTTGGGTTTGCAAAGCGATTCCTGGCATCCAAGTTTGAAATATGGGGGGGTTTGTAATATGTTACATTATATGTCATGTCCCTACTCTAAGTCAATGATGGACATCAAATGCCAGAGTTAGGGTATCATGCCTGCAAGACTGGAAGCAACCCTGTCGTGGCCGAACGCTATGCATAAAAAATGTGCTGTAGCTTCACGCTTAGTTCTTTGTTTCAATGCATGGCTTCTGTGCTTATCACTGCTTTCTCTTTTCTAAGAGTTGAGGCCCCATCAAGCTTTAATGTGATGCTACCGTCTCATCCTGATATTATTCTGTCCACAGCTTTGGTTTTGTTCTACATCCTGGTTCTTGAGATCCTGGCAGTACTCCATCTAGTGTATGAAATTTTTAGTGGTGACAGCCATTGCAACCCAAAATAGTTCACTGGTTCCTCAGATGTCCCATCCTAAAAATGTATGCCCTGGTTTGAATTTCCTTTGCCTACATACTATTTGTATTTTCCAAGGAAAGCATTTGAAGCCTTGAAGGGAAGCTGAGGAGCATCATTGATTTCACTTTACAAAATTAGTACCCCCTACCCTGGTGCTAAATTGGTACAAATACCAAGTCCAACAGTAATAGTGGCATTGAAAACAGGGGACTTTTTAAAGTATGGCACTCTTACTAATATGCTTCTTTTGGACCTCATTTTCTACAAAACTCATTGATTAAAACTTTGAAACCTCTGTAAAAACCCTAACTTCCCTCACTTGAGTTTTTCTCTTACCTTTAAGGGTGTGGGCGTTTCTTAAGTTTTAAGGTGTTTTAACTGCAAATGTATCTCACCTTCAAATCAAGCGGCTTCTGTTGTTCTTTTGTTTATTCTGGTATCACCCTTTTAGCTTCTTTCTCATCTGCCACCTGCTCTGCAAAGGACATCAATACTCCAGAGTGTGTCAGCTAATTATATTTGATTACTTGAAAGGTCATATGAAGGCTCTGAGTGTGTGTGTTTGGGTGGGGGTGTTTCAATTAGAGTGTTGATGGATGATGTCTCTCAGATACCTGAAGGGCACATAAATGGGGTTGGACAAGAGCTGTTGGCAGTGATTGACTAAATCATAGTGAAAGATGTGGCTCTGGCTTTGGGGAACTTTTCCAATCAGCTGATATTCATAGTTGTTTGATCTTGAATAAAAATCCAGTTTCCTCTGGCACTGAGTGGGCTGGTGAGATTCAAGATCATTATAAAATGATAAGAGCACCTTCTTGAACTGTCCAGTCATCCAAATCATACTTTTTGGGGGCTCAGAGTTAGAACCTCAGAGTTGTTGGCTGTTGATCTTTAGTCAGAAACCTATGAAGATGTTGTATTCTTAATATCCTTTCTCCTAGCACTTATGGATGTGTATACTTAAAAAGAAAAAGAAAGAAGCTAAAGAAAACCTAGGAAAGACAAAGCTAGCTCTTAGCAACTTTCAAAATCTTATCTTTTTGAAATCAAGGGACTCCATAGGAGAAAACAATGAAATGCCCCCAACTCATCCCAACAGAGTATATTTGACCAGGCTTTACATAAATCAGATGAATTGCTTTTGTACAAACTACAGCAGAAGGTGAGGCTTTTTTTTTTAAGATTTTATTGGGGAATCGGGGGAAGGGGAACAGACAAGTTGCTGTTTTTTGTTCTTTCGTCTAGTTGTGGAGGACGTCCCTTCACTGGCCCATGTTGGTATTATCATTGCGCTCTTCCCCGGTGAGGCACATCGGTTGCCGGCCTCTGGACGGCTGCCTGCCGCAGCTCTTGGAAGCTCACACTGGCTTCTGGCCGCTCACACTGGCTGCCAGTCACTCATGGTAGCTTATGGCAACCCACTGCAGCAGGGGCTGCAGCCTACGCTGTTGCCAGCAACTCACGGCAGCCCAGCTCCAGGTCAAGCTGTTGTTCCCCATCTTAGCTGTAGAGGGCAGTGTCACTGGGCCCTCATGCGGGATCCGAACCGGGGCTCTGCTGCACAGAGCTGGCGTCCCAAGCCAGCTCTTAACCAACGCGCTACACGGCCGGCCCGGTGAGGGATTTGATAACTGTTATTTCTGGTCTTACATGTTCCTTATGTAGCAGGATGGTAAAATACTACACTCTCTGTCCCATGGAGGGAAGCTCACAGGCATAGCATGTTTCCCGAAAATAAGACCTAGCTGGAGAAGAAGCCCTAGCATGATTGTTCCAGGACATGGAGGGCATGCACCCCTCACATGAGGGTTTTATGACCTGTTTCAGGGAGAAGGGTGCCTGTTCCACAAACTCCTTCAGCTTAAAATAGTCAGTGTGCCGAGGTGCCATATTTTGGCATCTAAACTCATGCTATGGCTTATTTTCCAGCTAGGTCTTATTTTTGGGAAAACAGGTTAGAACAGAACAACAGGTGAGATCCACTCCCTCATTCCTAGGTGAGATGCTGGACCACATAAACAGAACTGTCAAAGAGATGCCTGAGAATTCCTGACCACCCCCTGCGTCCTATTAAAAAGGTTGGAGAGGGAAGAGAGGAATTGAAGATTGGAGAGAACATTTCTTTGGACAGAGTTGTTAAACTCTTCCCTCCATTGGGAAGGGAAGAGCCTGGGGAAAAGAGCTTCAAGAATACCCTTGGAGGATTTGTGTGTCTCTGGCAGCTGGGGGAAGACAGTGGACTGGTATCTTGACTCACACTTTGCAAATCTGAAGAAGAGTGAGAGCTGGCACAGCAACCCTGGCAGCAGGGTAAGGGGCTCCAATTGAAAGGCCCTGCACGCCTACTGAAGTTACATTTCAAATATCTCTGGCCTGTCATTTGGATTCTCTGGGAAGCAGATGATGAAAAATAGAAGGGCAAAGATTTATTGGGGCAGAGAGGAATCCTAGTGAGAAACGAAGTGGGAAGAAGCAGCATTAGGCGGGGCAAGCCCCAGACCACATGCAGACTCAACAGAGTCTTGGCCAGTTAATGGAGAGCTTCCAAATAAAGAGTGTTTGTCAGAGTACCATGTTGAACACAAATGGCCTGGCCTTAGAACCTCTGCAGTGCTCAGTAACTAACTGGGGACAGCCTAGGAAGAGTGTCGTCTCAGCTCTCAAGCTGCTGCAGCCGGGTGATGCTGTCAGTGGACTGTATCTTTCTCAAAGGAACAGAAGGTCTTTCTTAAAGAGAAATCTGAGGCACATCTGCATGACTGCCCGGAAGGGCAAACTGCTATCCACACGTTTCCCAACCGTTCCAGCAGCTCCATAGCTAACATTTCTCAGGAGAATCTAGGCACTTATGAGGGCCATAAAAGACTTGATTAGAAGAATATGGACATTGAGCAAGAATATTCTATGACAATTAACTACACTAAGGAGTGAACAGAAGGAAAGACTATGCAGATATTTGGGCAGTCTGACCATTCTGTCTTGGATACATATTATATCCTAGCAGTGAGTTGGCAACGCTGAGGGCAGGGGGTCGGTGGGCTGGAAATGCTTCCTGCTTGTCAGCTTATCCCATTTTGTTTCGTGAGAAATCTATTTTTAAATTAAGGTTTATTGGGGTGACCATGGTTAGTAAAGTTACATAGGTTTCAGGTGTACAATTCTGTAATACATCATCTATGTATCACATTGTGTGTTCACCACCCAGAGTCAGTTCTCCTTCCATCACCATATATTTGACCCCCTTTACCCTCATTTACCAGCCCCCTCCCCGCTTACCCTCTGGTAACCGCTAAACTCTTGTCTGTGTCTATGAGTCTTTGTTTTTTCATTTGTTTCTCTTGTCCCTTTGTTGTTTTCAGTTTCAAATCCCACAAATCAGTGAAATCATATGGTTCTTGACTTTTTCTGTCTGATTTATTTTGCTTAGCATGAGAATCTCAAGATCCATGCATGTTGTCACAAATGGCACTATTTCATCTTTAACCTTAATAAGTAGAGAGTCACAGGCGGCTGCAGAGCAAAGAGTAGCTACGCTTTGTCTGGAACTTTCTCTGTCAGAGAAGTCTTTGTGGACCTAGACCAAACTTGCCTCCCACCTTTCTCCCCATGGCATTGTCTCCTGTTCCATCCAAAAAAGTATGGCGTTCCATAAGGCAGAGGATGCTATGGTCTAGGAACTGCTTGACTGAGAGAACGGCCCAATCTTGGGGCTCCCAGCCAGTGGACAACTTTCCTCCTGTGCTAAGCCACCTTGGGGAGGCACGTTGTCCTTAAATTTCCTTTTCTACCAATCCTGTTTCCTCCTGCAGCTGTCATATGCCATCTCCTGCCACTTGCAGCGGATTCTTTTTTGTAACCTCTGGCTATACTAGGAGTAATCTTGAATGCTAAGAGTTTCTCCTAGTGCCCTTAAATTCCTTTGCCCCTAAGGTATTGCACTGAATCCTTAAAAGCGTAATTGTGATTTTTAACCACTAATAGAATGATGTTAAATTAATATTTCATCCTCTAATGGAATTAATCATTTTTGTGTTTTTAAGTGTGCGGTCTATTCTGATTAACTAATTGGTAATTCATTGAACAAGCATTTGGGGATCATCTCCAATGTTTCAGGCATTGTGCTGGAATACATTTGGGAATAAAGTAATTTAGACTTGGTCCCTGACGTCCAGAGGCTCACAGTCTTTACATTTTTCTATAACTCATACCTAGAAATATATAACTTTTTTTTTTAATTTTGTTGATAGATCTCTGGTTCTTCAACAGAGTGGGGTCATATTTGGCCAGCTACCCCTGAGTCAAGATGCTATGGAAAGAATAAGCCCAAAGAGTAACAACAAAGCAATGGTTAACGAGACGCCATTTTTCTGTTATGCCACGTTAATCTTGTGTGTTAGACAGCCTGGAAAGTTGACGCTGGCAGGAACACTAAAGACCATCTAGCTCAGACTGTTTATTTTATGGCTCAGATACCAAAGCTTAGAGAGGGGAAGTGACTTGCCTAAGGTCACAGATCCCATAAATGAGAGAGCTGGGACTCTGGCTCCTTCTCCACACTCTGCTTTGTTCTGACTTGTGTTGGTGCAGAGACCAGTGGACCTTTGGGCCAGAGAAGCCAGAGAGATTCTGCCACTGTGTATGTAAGCTGTAGGATTGGTTGGATCCAGGATCCTCAGCTGTAAGGGTGTCTGACTCCAAGAAGCAAACTGTGAAGACTAATGCCAAATTACCTTTCGCATTTTACATAAATTAGGTGCCTCTCAACTTTGTAGGCTCAAATTTCAAGATAAAGAAGTGTTTAAATACAAAATACAGATGAGCATTTCTCCTGTATATTTGTAGTGATGGATGTGAGAACAATTGAAGGACCCATTCATATTCTCTTGCATTTCTGTTGCCTTGGAATCCCTTCCTCAGCTTTTCTACCTAGAAGTCTTTTATTTATCTGTGAATCACTAGTGCTCTGTGATTTTATCTGCAGAACTGATTGTCTCCCTGTCTGTGTTCCCACTGAGTTTTATGATGCCCATTATGGCACTTGTGCCACTGAAGTTTTGTTGTCCATATCTGTGTCTTTCTCCCTGGCTGTACTGCGAGTTTGAGTGCCAGGGAACAGCCATTTTCATTTTTACATCTCTAAAGCCTATCACAGATACTGGGACCTAATAGGTGTTCAAGATATAGTAATTGAATTAATAGATAAAATCTAATTAATGAAAATGGCTTATGTGAAGTTTAAATAATAACATATAGGTAATAAACATTAATGCGGACCTTTTTTGATTACCAAGCGTTTTTGTTTACTGCCTTAATTGATTCTAGTATCAACCCCATGAAGGAGGTATTATTATCTCCATTGCTTTAGGAAGGCACAGAATCAGAGAAGCTGGTATTGTTTAGTGTTATTTAATCGGAAAATTAAGATTCCAGCCCAAGAATTTTGGCTCCAAACCACAATGCTCTAACCTCTCCATGGAGGTTTTCAAATACCAGGTATGGACTGATGCCAGTTTGATACTTTTCACATGTCCATGATTAAATGAGAAAAATAAGAGTAAAAAGGAAGTTTTTAAAACATGTTCCTTTTAAAATAAAAGATCATTTTTTAAATGTTTTTGTTTTAAAATGTTCTTTTTCAAATAAAGTAGTAATGGTAACATATGGTATATTAAAAAACTTTACTGTCCAAAAAGAATATTGGCTACAATTTGTAAGGCATACATTATTGAAAATGCTTTTGGAATGTGACCAGCCTGATAAACCGCAAAGCCTAGAAACCACCACTACCTGATGGAATACCTCAACTAGTTAATTTTTTTTCCCCCACACCTGCCTTTTGGAAGCAAATGATGAAAAAACAAGCTCATATGAGAAATTTAATCAAACAACATTCACGTCCAAACCACCCAGGGTGTGTCCTGGAATCAGAATATACCAAATCTAATTTTTCATGTTTGCTTTAGTTATAGCCATGGAAAGTGAAGGCTCATACTCGGAATAATAACCGTAGTCACATTATTCTTATGAGCTTGTATTTTATTATTACGGATATTTACTGATGCCTAGGGGTAGTTAAAAACACCTATGTGATGCTATTTCACAATAAGATTTAAAATAAGGTTGATTGCTACTTCTCATTTAAGCCTCATCTTAAATTTATATTCTATTGTTTCCAGAGCATTCTGGAAATAATACCTTTTTCTCTGTGTTTACAAATTAGGTTACACCCCAGGTTCCCCCCCTTTCACCTAGAGGCTGGTATTGGGAGCAGAGGGGAGTGTGGTTCTGTCCCAGGCTGCGTTCCCACTGTGTGGCCACAGAGCACGTCTCCGGCAGAGCTTTGCTGGGGAAGGCACATGGATGGGTCATCAGGCTGGTGGCATTTGGACCCCGCTTCACAGAGCAGGGGTGCTGCTGCCTGATCACTGGCATTTTGCTGCCTCTTGGCCCTTGTCTTTATGAATGAGTAGCATATATTTCCAATCTCTTCTCTATAAAGACGGTGTTTATGAGTGTCAGCATTAACGGCACAGTTTTGCAGCCCCGAGGTTAAAAGCTTTCCGATGTCTCATTAACTCACAATGGCATTTCATTTTTAATATTGTCTATGGACCCTTGCTTGAATCATCACAGTTCAAATTAGCACCGTTTGCAGAGGCAAACAGTAACGGATACCTTGAAGATACAAACCAAAGTGGTGGGTGCCCCTTTGGGGGGCTTATTCTTTGCGAATGATCTTTAATAATTTTAGGAACATATCCTGTGACACTAGTAGAACAAACTGGCAATAAAGCAAGCTTTGGACTTTGACCGACCTGGGTTTGATTCTCACCTGTGTCAGTTGCCAGTGGTCTTGCGTAATTTACTTAACCTTGAATCAGTTTCTTCGTAAAATTGATGCAATTGTACTGATTTTATAGATTCCAAGGGATGATTAAATAAGAAAAAATATATATATAGGTAGTAGGTAGCAAAGTACTGGGACGGACTCTGTCCTGTGTGTTCTCTTCCTGGTGGTACTCAACTTCTAGTAATCAGTGCTTTGCCTGGCATTGCTGAGACTCAGCATGGCAGCAAGTGTAGGCAGTCAGCAGCCTCCCTGCTCCCTCAGGATGACCTCTCGAGGCCGAGTCTCCACTCTGTGTGGGGCATGCAGGATATGGAGGTCTTGATCCTTCTCTACAAATCCCTCCCTGTTCCTTCTCAAGAAGTGGGGCCATTGCTATGACTGGGTCACACGGTTACTTTAGTGACTGAGGCTCATCTAGGGGTTAGGGTCACTGTGCGTGACCTTCACTCTTGTTCATCTCTCCTGGATGTGGTGAGTGAGCCGGTTCTTACACCTTGAACAGGCCCAGCCATCTCTAGTCCTCAATTCTCTCTTTTCCTATCCCCTCATCAGTGTTTATACGTTCTCAGTGACATGGCCTTTTATGCATCTGGCCACAGAGGAGTAAAATTACAAGACTTCTCTTAGGGTTGAAGGCTCCAATGACATCCCGTTCATCTGAGAGCTTTGCCCTGGAGTTTGGGCGACCGTGGTCCATTACTTCTCGCTTGTCGTTGCCCGTTACAGAACTGTCTCTGACAATTGCATAGGGAGGTGGGCAGCTGAGCCAAAGTAAATTCCTTGGTCTTTGAGTGAAATAACCATTATCTCTAGCAGCCCCTAACACTGTGAACCACCGGGAAAGCAAAACACAAAATTAAGGTCAGAGTTAACTTTTTATGGCTATCTGCCTGTCAGTGGGGTAGCAGGTGACATATTTGCATATAACAGTGTTAGGTGAGGGTGGGCTGATCCTCCTTTATTCTTAGAACTAGAATAGAAGTTCACAGACCACGTTCCTTGAATAAGGCAGGGTTTTATTCCAGACTTAATTCTTCATCGTGACCCACAACTAGAAAAGTAAGAGAAAGCAGTCAACTCACCTAGCATTGCTCCCTTATCCTCTTATTGTCTGGTTATGTTTTGTTTTCCAAAGTTAGGGTGGGGGCAGGCATTTTTGAAATAACTAGAAACCTTTAAACTTGTTACAAATGTCAGTGCTTTGTGACATATTCTCCTCAGAAGACATAATAACATGTGACATATTGATAGGGCCGGAGCATTTACAAGTATAGTGTATATATATCAGACATGGGGTGAGAGACTGCAGAAATGATTGGGATGAAAGTTATTGCTAGCCTGGGGCTGCTTTCTGTGTAACTGCTGCAACTCTTGTTTGGAGCTTTTTGCATGCATATTTTACACCCTGCCTGCCTTCGTCGCTGGCATTCTCGTCCCTCTCTTGGAGATTTCTCAGTTTTGTTAGAAACAAGGCAGCCAGATGCCAACTTCTTGGTGTCTCAGCGCTGGGTGTGTGTGGGAGGGATGCATGCACATTCACACTCCATTTCAGCGGTAGGTGCTGGGCAATTATGATTTAACAGTGAGTAATTTCATCACACCCTCCATTTCACAAACAACAATGATAACAGGATCTCGATGCCCACTCAAAACTAAGCAATTTAAAAAATTAAGGTGGGGCTCACTCTCTAAGATGATTTTCATAACGCTTCACAGATATAACTAAAGATGTAAATACGAATAGAAATGTCCATATGTGTTTATTTGCAAAGGCTCAGTGAAGTTTGTTCCCCAACATGAAGTTTTCCATGACTTGTGCTAGAGACATGCCAAGGAGTTCAGGGCTGGCAGTGACTTTATAAATCTTTTAAGCAAACCCTCTCATTTCATGGTAGGGGAACGTTGCCTAGAGAAGTGAAGTAACTTGAAATATCCAGATATTTTGTCTGCATGATTCTAAATAAAAGGATACTAGGAATTTTTTTTTTAATGTGAATGTTTTAGATTTCTTTCTGACGTATGTGATCTGGATTGTATAATATCTTGGGGCAAAGGCTGCATTATAATAATTTTTTGATTCACGGAGCCTGGTACAGAGTAGGTGCTGAAAAAATGTGTGTTGAATAAATAAATGAATGAATGGGTAAATGAATGAAAAATGTGGGTAAATAACTAATAAGGGAAAAAAAAGCTATGGATGGAAGTGTGGGGAGAAGAGCAAGTGGACAAGGAAAGGTTAGCTTGTCAGTATACTCATGCTCATCCTCACGTGTGTCCTAAGTCAGACTGTGAGACAGGTATGCTCAAGAGGCCACCTGTGGAGGCCTGGGCCCGTCGTAACTTGCTGTTGTTCTGTAGCACCAGCTCTTCCACTAACGCACTCACCTGGGGCACCTGAGAGGGAAAGCAGGCATTAGCATGGAGGGGAAGATGAAATTCCTAAAGTACTGTTGCTCTCAAGGTCCCATCAACTGAGGCAATTCAAGATGCCAAGGATGGTAGTTCCTAACAGGCTCCAAACAGGTTCACGGGAGTGAGTACAGATGTGGTGGTTTGGTTGGTAGGAGGTGAATGTTTGTAGACTTTGATGTCCTTGACCTGTGTTTATTTGATAGGATCCCAATCCATTTTCCTTCAGTGTAGTATTGTCATTACTGTAACCACTTATGAATTCCCATAATGGTCATCTATGGGAGCATAGCTGCTACCAGCAAAATTCTTGGAACACCAATTCACCCAGTCCAGCGTTCTCCTTGGGATTGAGCCCCACAGTTGTCTCACAACACCTTCTAAGTAGTCTCACAGCATTTAGCATCACTCCATCATTTGTTCATTCATTCAACTAACGTTTATCGGGGGTCTTCTATTTATTAGATGGCGTGCAGAGTGCTGAGGATATGAAGCTGAAAAGACACACTGCCCATGTTCACAGGGCTCCCAGTGTGGCGAGAAGAGGAAAATAAGACCTCAAGCCTTAATTTGACTTCCTAATAACCTCATGTGACAAGACTGTGGCTCACAGAGAAGCAGAGGGTTTCATAAGCTGAAAGATGTGAGACAGATTACCCAGAGATCACATGCAAGGGAGCATTTCCTCCGGAGCAAATCACTGCCACCCAGGGTCTTCCTCTCTCTGCCTCAGAAAATCTGATTTTGCTAGATGGCTGGGAAGAGCTCTGTCTCTGAGGGACAGGCTTCTATTTGACATGCTTGTAGAACTTGGTTATATATGATATCTCAGAATGTCAATTCAATAATTTACAGCAACTGTCAGGCAGATCAGACGTGTATCTCAGACAGACCAGGTTATCCTCACCTTGAAAGGGAGGAAAATGTTCACAGGGTTCCTTAACAAGCAGGTGCTCGAGGAAGGCTTCATTAGTAGCAGGCTCTGGCAGGCTGCTCAGTCCATGTGGACCACGCACATGCCCTGTCAGGAGACGGCTGTTCTTCAGCCATCATCGGAGCCCTCTCTCCTCAGGAAGGGCCCTGCCAGCCTCACAGTCCCTTCTGCTCTGGAGATGTGGCTGTTTGCTGTTCTGAGGTGAAAGTATTTTGAGGGATGGATTGACTGTATATCTTTCAGACCGTGCTACACAAATATTCTTTTTCTCTTAGTAGAGTAGATTTATTTTAGTAAATAAAATACTAATTTTATTTATTTGTTTATTTAAAAAAAATTTTTTTTAATTGGGGAATTGGGGGAGGGAATAGCGTTGGGGAATCGGGGAGGGAACAGACAAGTTGCTGTCCTTTTGTTCTTCAGTCTAGTTGTGGAGGACGTTGCTTCACTGGCCCATGTTGGTATTGTGATCATTGCGCTCTTCCCGGGTGAGTCAGATTGGTTGCTGGCCATTGGACGGCCGCTCACGTCTGCTCACGGCAGCTCACGCCGGCTGCCAGCAACTCACGGTAGCTTATGGCAGCCCACTGCAGCAGGGGCTACGCCGTTGCTGGCGACTCACAGCAGCCCAGCTCCAGGTCGAGCTGTTGTTCACCATCTTAGCTGTAGAGGGCGCAGCGCCACTGGCCCTCATATGTGGGATCCGAACCAGAGACCCTGCTGCTCAGAACTTGCGTTCCCAAGCCAACTCTTAACCAATGAGCCACTCGGCCGGCCCCTCATACTAATCTTATTTTTTATCAAAGTAAAGCATTGGTATATTTTAAAGTGACATAGTGTTACGTGGCTTGTGATGAAACAGCAGTGTATTGCTTACCCCATCCCACTCCTTCCCTAAGGAAGTTTCTTTCGCAGTTTCTTCCACTATTTACTTCCATTTTTTTCTTAATGATGTGCTGTATCTTGGATACAATTTTATTACCTGTCTATCGCCCTTCTCATCATAAGTGAGGATTCAGCTTGCTGGCTCCTCCCACCCCACCTTACCTGCCCCTCCCCCTCTCCCCACCCTCCCCATAGAGCTGGGATTAACAGGGAGCCTCAGTGAGGTTTGAAAGGGCTCAGTTATGCTGAGTGTTCAGTTGTAATTTTCAAAGCCCAGGTCGCAGTAGATCAGGATTCAAATCCTATGCTCTGATCTAACAGCTACGACTGCAGACAAGCCATTTAAATTTAGGGCCCTGGGTTTCATCCTCCTCAAAATCACAGTAGTAACTCTTGCCAACTAGAAAGTGAGGGTGAACAGTATACTATAATGTATGTAAAGTGCCCAGAACTGCAGGCCTTAAACATAGGCTGAACCGAGGGTAGACCTTCAGGGCTCTTTTCAACATCAAGGGACCATAAAGCTTGAGGAGAAACATTTTTTTACTGGAGAATGTTTAAAGCTGGTAAAAATACCCCTTTCCTCTCCTACCCCAGATCATTAAAAAAAAAGGAAGAAAAAAGAAAAAGAAACTTAGCAAACTGTCCTTAGCTTGCCGAGCTGTGAGCCATGTCGCCTTGTGGAGTGCCTTTCCACCGTGGCTGCCTCGCCCCGTCTGTTCAGTCTTTCTCTAAACGAGGTACAATGCCATTGATTAGGCTTCCTTCTGCTTTAGCAAATTACAATCACACTGCAGTTCTCATTTCTCGAAGTTACTCCGAAATCACCTTGATTGGGGTTTTCAGTGCTCCCGAATTCCTCAGTCACACATTTACAGACATTCTCTAGGTTTATATCCCCAGATGGCTAATCCTACCCACTGTATGTGGATTTTACTCGTTTAATTTTCAGGTGGCAAGCTTGCTGCCCTTCTCTTTGCTTCCTGAAGATCTAATCATCCTGCAGAAATCCACCTGAGAGACTCCTTTATGGTGAAGCCTTTTTGGACCTCCCAGTTAAGCCAAGGTTCGTTTGCTGTGCGTATATGGACTGGTCGTCTTTCTTCCTGTTACACATTGAGTTCTCCGGAAGCAGATGCTCCTGAGACGGAGTTTGGCGTGCAAACTATTTATTAGGGATCAAAACCTATGCAAGGAAGGGGAAAGAAGCAGGATTGGGCAGGAGGAGAAGTTCTAATACCGACATGACAAAGATCAGGAGCAAATATTGTACGGCAGCGTTGTGCCATGTTAGACCAAAATGAGCAGACCTTGATACCTCCACTTGGATCCGTCCCCACACAGGCTGTCCTGGGAAGGATGTGTCTTCACACCAGGCATCTCTGTGTAGCCAAGGTGGACCATGAAAGAGCTGACAGCTGTCTACTGACCAGACTCTCTGCAGTGGTGGAAGGGTGGGAGGGGGAACACTGCACGAGGGCGGGCAAATCTTTCCTTAGGGGGGATTTTAGGTGTCCATTTTAAGGCTATCACATATGCATAGTACTTACTTCAGTTTCATAGACAGCACCCTAAGTGGTCATTGCCTGCCTTCCCCACAAGATGGGGAACCCTCTACGCTCAGAAGCTGTGTCTGTTTTAGCTCATCTCCAGCACCTAGCACATTATGGCCATGCAATATCATAAAAGCAGTGTTTATCTTCCAGTTCAACTTCTAGAATAGTTCTATCACTGTAGTCACCACGGTAACCTGAAGGGCAGAAAACGAATATTTCCTGAGTCCCACTTGGATGCCAACCACTGTGCTAGGAGCTTAACATCTGCAAACTAATTTCATCTTCACAACCACTTTGGGAGATAAAAGTTATTGCTCCCACTTCATAGTGGAAGACATGCAACTCAGAGAAGTTGAGCAACTCGGTGACTCCAGGGCCTTATAATTTTCTAACGTACGACATCACCTCTGATGGTGAGGCTGGGCTTCCAGGCGTCATGGTTAGAGCATCTCTGGATTCGGACCTCTGTATTCTCTGGCTTCTATATTGAAATTTGAACCCAAAGGA
Organism: Hipposideros armiger; assembly: GCF_001890085.2. Classification (NCBI taxonomy): domain Eukaryota; kingdom Metazoa; phylum Chordata; class Mammalia; order Chiroptera; family Hipposideridae; genus Hipposideros; species Hipposideros armiger. Next base: position 1,082,433 of record NW_017731509.1, on the reverse strand, counting down.
CAGAGGCTGTACCCAGGTGAACAGCACTATAGCGATCCTACTCTTCAGTTGCTGCCACACTAAGGTAAAGAGAGCACTCTCCTACCATCAGAATGCTCTGTTTCTTATAGCAAGCATCCTGGGGCTACAGATCTTCCCATGCTTTTGTCTTTCTCTCTGTGTCACCATGAGAGCACATCCCAGATAGTGCCTGTGCGCTGTGTTCAGAGCTGTTCTCTCTTCCATTCAGACTTCCATTCAAGACCACAGAGTTTTCTCCTAGGGTGCGCTTCTTTCTCCCCCATCCAGGCATTATCTTAAAGTTCGGGGTACTGGAAGCCCACTCAACCTCTCACCCTGCATGGGAGTCCTGGCTAGCACCTGTTAGGACCAAGCCATCATTCTTGGTCTCTCCCATGAGCCTTTTTGTGCCGTCAGAACCCTGGCCATCCCCCCCGGGACCTGCTAGCTTGTGCTGTTGAAGTGTATAGAGACTCATTTAACTCAGGCCCTCCCAACAATGCCCCAGGACATAGAAAGCAGCCCTGACAATATTAGCCTCCCCAAAGATTATAGAAACCTAAAGTTGGTCTGGAAAGGCCTAGAAAGGGGCCAGTTTGGTTTCTAACCCTGAGGCAAGTGGTGAGATTAGGTAGCTGGAGAACAGGGCTGTGGAAGTGGCATTAAAAGGGGCAGGTTGTCAGGAGAAAACCTCAGAGCCTGTCGGGAGAGCCCAGGAGCAGGCTCTGGGCTGGAGAAGGAGCCCTAACGCTGGAAGGGGTGAGTGCAGACAAAGTGCCTGCAGCTGAGAAGGCACTTTTAGTGGCGTCTGCAGGTCGGTATAGTGTGATGACTAAAAGCGTGGGTTCTGAAGTCAGACTGTTGCGAATCCTGTCAGGTTCTGAATCCTAACTCCATCAGTCACGTGACCTTGAGCAAGTTCCTTACCTATCCTCTGCCTTAGGTTTCTCCTCTGTAAAATGGGGATAATTATGGCAGCTACCCCTTTGGGTTGCTGTGAGGATTAAATGGGTCCTACCTTATCTGCCAAGGATGTTTTTCCTCTCTCTTTTTTTTTCCTTTTTCCCTTAATTGTAGAACAGCTTTAAATTTACAGGAAAATTGCAAAGATAGTATACAGAGGTCTATTTCCTTTGTTAGCGCCTCATGTTACCATGGTACATTTGTTACAACTAATGAACCAACATTGATACATTGTGCTTAATTAAAATCCTTACCTTTATCCAGATTTCCTTAGTTTTTGCCTAATGTCCATTATCTGTTACAGTATCCCATACAGGATACCAATGATATTTAGTCATATCTCCTTAGGCTCCCCTTGGCTGCCACAGTTTCCTTGTTTTTGATGACCTTGACAGTTTTAAGGAATGCTGGTCAGGTATTTTGTAGACTGTCCCTCGATAGGGATTGGTTTGATGTTTGTCTTCTCATTGTTTAGATGGGTTATGGGTTTTGGGGAGGAAGGCTCATGGATATTTTCTTTTACACTTTGGGTTATAATCTGGTGCTTCTTTATTTTGTTGCTCTAATTGTTCCAGCTTTGCAAGTGGGACCTCTTTCAGTTGGCTCCAGCGACAGAGATTTTAAGTTTGATTCAACTTCATCAGCTCAGTGACTTAGTTGGATCTAATATAATAGGCACCTGGGGCTCTGAGCAGGTGTTACCTGTGCGCTCACTGCTTTTCACTGAGGTTGGATTATCCCAGTTGCCCGACTGTGTCAAACCTGCAGATCTTCCTAAGCGTCTAAAATGGAAATTCTTGGAGTGGAGTCAAGCTTGTTTGTTTTGTTTCCTTATCGTGTCTCCCTATTTACACGGTAAATTCTGTTTGAACAACTGGGAAATATCCTCTCTAGGACAGGTTAATGAAGAAATATTGTTTAATGTACCATTTCCTCAGCTCCGCAATGCTGGCATTTCTCGTAGTCTGAACTTTTCGAACCAAGCACTAGACAGGCTTATTTCCCAGGTAAGTTTTCCATTCACGGGCTGATGAACCCATAATTCAGTGTATGCATAACTCCTGGTTTGGGCACGTATATTTCTTTAATTATTTGCTTTTAGGTTGCTCTAATCTCAGGGCATTGTGAACTCCTTCCTGAAAGGCGGAGACTATCTTTCATATATATTTGTGAATTTATTGTCTAGCATAGTGCTATATTAAGAGACTTAACAATGTGGATTAAATAAAGGAAGAATACAGGACTGCAAGAGTAATTATCCTGACCTAACTTGGTGAACTTAAAATCTTGTAATCAACTTATATAATAAAGTTAATATTTAAGGAAAGTCATGGATTGCTGCCCCTCCCCCCCCATACCCATTTTGGTTGTATTATTATCAACTTCTTAAAGCACTTTTGAAAAAATAGCCTTGATTTTGGCTCTTGTTTTCCTTAGCTGAACGTTCCCATTGCCTTTGTCAGAAATTTTTCCCTTTGGCTTTCACTTATCATTGAACATACTTGTTCACTGACTTGAACTTGGTCTGTTTTTTTTCAGATCTCTGTACCTTTTCTTGTTATGTCAGTTCTGTTTTTCTTAAGGTTACCATCTATTGAGAGATTTTCTTTCTGACCAGTTTTTTTTCTTTTTCCTTTTTTTTTTTTTCTCCTTATCCTGGGAGTTTTCCGCTCAATTTCCTTCAAGCTTTTACATCAAGGAGTTTGATGAATATATTATATTAGTTCTGTTTATTGCTGGATACCTGTCTATATAAAGAATGAGCAACTCTCTTGAGACCCAAGTGTGAATGAAGCCAGGTTGTCAATGAAGGGCTCCGAAGAGGGAGGAAGAGAAGAGATTCAGTCTGGCTGTTGAAATTACTGCTGTGATTACTTGATATGAGCTAATCGACAGCTCAGGACTGGCTCTGTAAATCAGCACCAAGTAGCAGTTGCTACTTGGGAGCAACCTTGGTGATAAATGCCTGTCCAGGTTGTATTGGCCTGACAATATTAGCCTTTGAAGGTCAAGCTTCTTTCTTCCTTTCATAATTGACTTTAACCTGTTATCCTGAGGTGACTTTATTTGCTTCATGGCTTTTTTTTGTCCTGTGGCCAAATCAATGTGGTTGTGAAAAGGTCAGCAGCTTCTGAAATGGCTTTGGTTTGTAATGAACTGTAAGGCCCATTTTCAAGATTCCCCACCCCTACCCCCTTCCTGGCCCTTTCTCTTTTCCCTCAGACCAAGAATCGATTGCAGAGCCCCATCTGTCTTTTCCCCTCAATGGTTATCCTTTGTAGGTGTTAACATTGTGTCTGAGTAGAATACCACATGGCCCCCTTTGAAGCAGGCACATCCTGTTGGAAACACAGTGTGTTCCTCATTCCCACACACCTCCTGGTAATCATCCTGTACTGTCACTGTTTCTGGGTGACTGTTTTGCTACATAAATGACCATTTAGGCCTGCTTTATGTGGATACGATGTATAGAGCTTTTGTGTCTGAACACTGCACTGCAGGATCCTGTAGTGTTTGTCTTTTGTGCTTCCTGTGTTGGAAGAAAGTAACTGTGCCCCAGGTGGAAAGAGGCCCTTCCATTGTGATGCTTACCATCATTACTGGACCCTAATGGGTAGATAGCAGATAAGGAATATGGTCAGGAGCTTGACCTTTCTACTTCCCTTGTGTGTTAGGACACAGAGGACCATTCAGGGCAAGGGGTGTATAATTACATGCTTTCTTTTAAATGCGAAATCAGTTTGGGCTTAACTCTCCTGCTTACTCCTTTCCAGTAGCTAAAAATAAACAAATTACCCAGAGAAGCCTTGGGGTAAATCAGATAAGTAAACATGTTTCTTACTGTGTCTTAGGACTTGGATGCATTTGGTTGGGTGATCTTTGTAAACACAAACTAATCATATTTTGAACAGCCAGGAGGTCCCCATACCTCTAAGAAAGGCACATAGGTGTGAATGATTTAGCCCCCCCCCCATTACTCTAGCTTCCTTTCTCCGTTCTCACCCACGCGCTGTCTGTGTCCTAGCCATAGTAAAGAAATCACAGTTCCCATAACCAGCCATGCCCTTCACCTCTTGATGCCTCGCACATGCTGTGCTCCTACCTTACGTCACTTCTCCCTCTGTGGCCTCCCACTCTGTACCACGAGCAGATAAGCTCCTGGGTTGCTTTCAAGACACTGGCTCAAGACCCCTCCTTGTTACACCTTCAGTGATCCTGCCTTCCCTACCTGTAGAATTGACTCTATTTTATTTTTTTAAGATTTTATTGGGGAATTGGGGGAGGGAAACAGCGTTGGGGAATCTGGGAAGAGGAACAGACAAGTTGCTGTCCTTTGGTTCTTCAGTCTAGTTGTGGAGGACGTTGCTTCACTGGCCCATGTTGGTATTATCATTGCGCTCTTCCCGGGTGAGGCAGATCAGTCACCGGACTCTGGACGGCTGTTCACAGCGGCTCTTAGCAGTTCACACCAGCTGCTGGCCGCTCATGCTGGCTGCTGGCTACACACGGTAGCCCATGGCAACCCACTGCAGCAGGGGCTGCAGCCGACGCCATCGCCAGCGACTCATAGCAGTCCAGCTCCAGGTCGAGATGCTGTTCACCATCTCAGCTGTAGAGGGCTGTGTCACTGGCCCTCATGTGGGATCTGAACTGGAGCCCTGCTGCTCAGAACTGGCGTCCCAAGCCAGCTGTTAACCAACGCGCCACTCGGCCGGCCCTAGAATTGACTCTTTCTAACTTCATACTGCACTTGTACTGGGTACATTGTTGTCCCTATCATGATACCTGGCAATTTTTGGTCCATGTGTCCATCTAGACCAGCACTGTCCAATGGAGCTTTTTCCAGTGTAGGGGATGTTCCCTGTGGTAGCCAGCAGCCACCTGTGGCTATTCAGTGTTTGAAATGTGGCTAGTGCAAGTGAGGAATTGAACATTTAATTTATATAGTTGGATGCTGCTACCATATTGGACATTGCAGGTCTAGAGCAATGATTTTCAAACTTTAGCACGTGTCAGTATCACTTGCAGGGTTTGTTAATGCGCAGGCTTCCAGGGCCCACCCCCAGAGTTTCTAATTCAGTGGGTCTAGGCTAGGGCATGAAAAGCCGCATTTCTATCAAGTTCCCAGGTGATGCTGATGTTTCTACCTGAGGGGTTATACTATGAAAACTAGTGGTCTAGACCAGGGCTGGCAAATTGCAGCCTCCAGGCCTGTCTTTGAATATGATTTATTGGAAACAGCCTGCTCATTCATTTGCATTGTCTATGTTTGCTGTCACACAGCAATGACAAAGCTGAGCGGTTGTCACAGAGATCATATAACTTGTGAAGCCAAAAACATTTGCTCTCTGACCCTTTACAGAAAAGGTTTGCTTACCCTTGATCTCTGGGAATGTGACTTGGTCACCTTTGTGGCTTTGGCCCCTGCAACAGTGTGTGTGGTACAAAGCAGTCAATGAATGAATGGATGGACAGATGGATGAATGAATAAATGAATAAATGAATAAATGAAGCAAGCATTGTATGGGATCCCAGTTGAGTATAAATAGTGGCTTTATTTATGATAGATTGTTGTAGGCGTTTTACAAGTTTTGAAACAATCTATTTAAGTCCTTTTTACTTGAGCCTTGAGGCATTTAAAATTCATGTCCATTAGCAATTTGATCAAGGTGAAAGCTTTGAGTAAAGGACTGTGAAATGGAAATGGAAAAGCCATGTTATTCTGAAAGGTAGGCATATTGCCTGGTCAATGTCGGATTAGTAGCAGTAGTAATATTTTACAGAAATCGTATTGGAAAGCCATTTTATCCTGCAAATAATAGGGCGACCTTCTCTCGAAAGTGGGAATAGCAGCTTCGAGGGCCTGACTGCAACACCTCTGTGTCCTTCTAGAACAAAATTTAGGGGAGCTGTCACATTCGTTTGTCTTGGCATTCCCTGCAGACCACTGAAGTCACAGCTGTGCTGAACAATTTCAAGTTCCAGATACCATTAAGTAAGAGCTTTTTTGAGTCCCATTACAGTGAGGATTGTAGCCTTTAAACATTTTCTTCTTCCCTGTTTCACATGGCTTATTTGGGCAAAAGAACAGGTCAGAATAGTCTTAATTTAGCCGCATCTAAAGTTGTTATTCAATCTGAAACCTGCAGTTATTCTTGATCTCTTCTTTTCCCTCATTTCTCATATCAGCATTGTGACTAATGGGTAAGCTATGTAATTTGACTGCCGAGGTCCAAAACCCTGGCTCTACCTGTTACGTGCTCTGTAACCCTGAGCAAATTACTTAACCTCTTTGGTCTCAGCTCCTAGTTGTTCTTGGGAAAGTCACCCAAACTTTCTGTGCCTCAGCTTCTATGCTGGATTCTGTGTGGTTAACCTGGCACCACTACCACCATCCCCTTCTAAAGTCCCATCTTCATATTCCAGAGAAATAGGAAAACTTTCCCCAAACTCTCCTTCTCTGTATGATTTTGAGTTAGAGGCAGCCAATGACAGGTACTTGTTGGGAGGCAAGAGGAGAAGCCACTGCTTTCCAAAAGCAATCACAGCCAGACACCTGGGCAGATGTGTGAACCACAGCAATTTCTTAGTGACTTTTTGAGAATGACCTGTTTGCTGCTGTACAGTTCCAGGCAGTAGTAGAAGCTTCCCAGAGATGCTTTAGACTTCTAGTGGCTCCCTGGTGAGCTCTTGAAATAATTGACTTCATTGATCCAGTCTGAGATCATTGGTGGTTGCCTCTCAGCTTTTACTTCCCTAGTGCATCCCACGATTATGAACACCTCTAATTAATTCTCCCTTTTTCCATACCTGGAACCCAGAGAGTGGCTTCTGGTTTCCTAATCAAACCTTGACTGATACAGTATTCTCATCAGGTAAATGCAAATAATAATAGCACCTGCCTCATAGTATTAAATGAAAAAAATCTGTACCTGAAGCTTTTTGAATATTTTATATATTTATTATTTTTTTTTGTGTGAGTCCCATCCCCACTGGAATATGAACTACTCCACTCTGTTCTAGACAGCCTTGTTGGAAGAAGTCTCCTCTGCTTTCTGCTTTCTGTCTTTTTTTTTTTTTTGCGTAATATATTCATTCTTTACATTTCCAGCAGGTTGTTATTTCTAAATGCAAATTGGATCAGATCCCTATTCTCCTTATCATCAGTAGCTCCCCATATGCAGTGACATGGACTAGATCTATGGAGTAGGAGAAAAAATTGGCCCTGATGGATCACTTACCCACTCATTACTTGTGTTTTGGCCCTATTGAACTTTTGGAGAATCCCAGGATTTACTGTAGCATTTCATACATCTGTGCCTTTGCACATGCTGTTCCATCTGCTGGGGAGATTCCTCCCTCTTTTGTCCAGCTTGTTAACTTCTCTAGCTTTCATACTTGGCTTAAGCAGCATCTGTTCTGAGACCCTAGGCCCAATTGGTTGTTTAGTTCTGCTTACTCCTGTCCCATTTTGAAGTTCTTTATCAGGCTTACTTCAAAGTATTCAAATTAAATATTTGTATGTTTGTCTTTCTGTTAATTCTGTGAGATATTTGGATTAAGAACCTCTTCTTGTTCTTCTTGGTATCTCTAGCCCAGGGACTAGACTAGGTCTCAATGCATGCTCAATGAATGGATGCTTGAATATTTTTGTACTAACGTAGGCCCTACAATGTCCAATGGAGTACACTTGGCCACAGAGGTTAGAGGTTATGGTGTGACAGATTCTCTCCTCCTGTAAAACTATGTTCGAGTATAGGGAACAATAGGAAATATTTCAGACAGTGAGCTCTAAGTCTGATTTGTTAAATTTTTAGGCACTGGGAACAAATGTTTTTATTGTTGTGGCTCCGATAGTGTCAGATGTTTGGGTTTGATCTTTCTGATTAGAAGAGAATCTAATTCTTCAAGGGCTGTTGTTTTCCTTTCTGTCGGTCTGGCTATTGTCACTGGCTGTGGAAATATGGCAGGCACATTAGATTATGACTGCCTGGCAGCAGAAGAGGTCCTCGGCTGCTGATACAAAGACGAAGCCAATGTGTAATGTACTTCTGTTTCCCCACAAGCTGGTGCAAGAGAAGATGTATATTTTCAATGACTCTCCAGCTATACTTAGGATTTTTTGGTGAGTGAGTGTATTGCAGGAAGGCTTAGATCTATTATTTACCAAATGGTATGAGTTAGAGATGGATGCGAAGTGACAGAATCTTTATTTCTTTCTCATCTGTATAGGCTGTTTCCCATTCAGCTCTTGTATTCTACTTCATTTTAAGTATTCCTAATGTTTGGACATCTCCCACTCTCTACTCAAGATGATTTAGTCATCAGAATGCAGTTGGCAGAGTTTTCACTCTTCTTTCTGCGTTAATTGGTCTTTGGAAAGCTTTATTGCCCTGGGGGTGTCAGGGAGCTGTAATAAAATTTGACTTAAAAGGTCTGGGCTTGAGTCCTAGCTGTACTCCAAACTAGCTTTGTGACTTCAGACAAATCAGTTAACCTTTCTGAGTTTTGTGTTCTTGCTCTCTTAAATAGGAATGATTATAATTGTTCTTCTTATCTCCTAGGGTTTATTAGTCTTATTAAGGGCTTTCTAGTTCTAAGGCAAAACTAGAACCAATATTTCTTTATTTTTTTCTAACTGAGTGGGCCATTACACAGGGAATATAACACTTCCAAGGCGTTAACAAGACTTGACCACCACCTCCTATCCTGCCAACATCCAGTAGGGGGAGGAAGAACAAGTATACGTGGCCCACGTGAGGGGTTGAGAGAGTGAGGGTTTTCTGCCATCCTAGACAGGTTATGGTTTACTCTCATAACAGAAAGGAGAGTAGAGTCATTGTGTATTTTTCAAGGCCTTCTTTCCTGGTTAGGGTCTACATGTATTTTAGTGGTTCTTAACTGGGGGAGTGACTTTGCCTCCCAGGGGACATTTGGCAATGTGTGAAGACATTTTTGGTTGTTATAACCACGGGAGAGGGAGGGAGTCTACCGACATCTAGTGGATGGAGGCCAGGGATGCTGGCAAACATCCTACAATACAATGTACAGGACAAGCCCCATATAATAAAGAATTATCTGGTCCCAAATGCCAGTAGGGCTATGGCTGAGAAACCCTGATGCATCCTATTGAGTTCCATCCCAGAGTTCCAGAACTAATCAGGATGAGCTTCATCGGGATGCTGAGAACCCAGAGGGAGGTGACAGGCACTCCGAGTGGCCTGCCTGAGGGCCATTTCTTGGTTTAGCACTGGACCCAAGTCCTGAATTCTGCTCTAGGTTTTCAGCCTGAGCTCAGTATTTGCTAATGATGTAAACTTGCATTAGACCCTTCTCTGCCCATTGTTTACCCTGCAGTAGTCTCTTGCATCAATATGACCTAACGATTAAGAATATGGAAGTTACATGGGCCGGCCGAATAGCACATTGGTTAAGAACTGGCTTGGGACGCCAGAGGGCCCCGGTTCAGATCCCACATATGAGGGCCAGGGACACTACCCTCTACAGCTAAGATGCTGAACAACAGCTCAACCTGGAGCTGGG
>NW_017731509.1:1064507-1069109 GCF_001890085.2 Hipposideros armiger | reverse complement strand
CCTTGAAGGGTGGACTAGGCACTGGCATCAGTGCATAGCTTCCCCATAGGGAGTACTTCAAAGGTGAGCATAGTGATATTCAGCAATGAGGTGTGTAGCACTTTTTCTAGGATAAGCTTGGGAAACTTAATTGTCTGACCACGTATCAAGCACTCAATAAAATGTTGTCAATTAGATATTAAGATATAAAGGAAAGCAGGAAGACCCCTAGGGCTGTGACGGCCCAAGAAGGGTCCTGAGCTGAGCTGTGCCATGAAAGGTTACTTGTCAGTGCCCTCTGGCTCCCTTGAGCTGCCTGCTTATAGAAAGAGCACTCATGGAAATGTACCCCAAAGCTTAAGCTCTTCCTCCTTTCCTAGGATATTTCAAATTTGTGGGGAACTTTGGAAAAGTGACACACCATAAAGACCAAACGTCATGAACATATGATTGTGGGATTTCGCCTTGGATGGTTCAGTACAGAGAGTGCTAAACCTGGTGTTAGAAACCCAGCCCTCTGGTTCTGTTGACAGACAAGCAGCTGTGTGATCTTGAGCAAGTCATTCCCTTCTGTGGAGCCTTAGTTTTCTCACTGTAAAAGGAATTGGGACTAAGCCCTAAAAACTTCTTTCCCATTAAAAAATGACTCACAAAATAACTTTATAGCAATGTTAAAAGAATACAAAAACAAACTATAGATTCAGCCACAATTCTGTCATCCCTCCAAATCACTGGTACTAGTTCAACTTGTGCTTTGATTTTAAAATTCTGTGAATGTAAGGGGTTACCCCCATGCAGTGGCAATATGGGTGGCTTGTATGTATGTATGTATGTATGTATGTATGTATGTGTGATTATATTTTTCAAATGTTCTACGATGCACATGTATCACTTTTCACATGAGAAAATATTTAATGCTGTTACTTTATTTTTTTAAATCTACAAATCTGCACACTTAAAGCCGGTAAGGAAAAACACTTTCTACTTAGAAAAAAACTTACTATGAATCTTAAGACTTAGAATGTAGGCAGTGTGCAGCCCTGCTGGGCTAGGATCGTTACCTGAGAGATAATGTACCATGGGACATGCTAATAAAGACAGTGCATGACTCTTGCCCACTCCGATCCCCAGTTCCTAGCTGTAGATGCACAGTGGCTGGAGTGGCGTCTTTTTTCTGGCCCGTCACTCTGGGGAAAACAGACATGTATGGTTTTTGCTCAGTCACTTTGATGGGTTTTGGTGCACCTTATTTTATTTTTTCACTTGTACATATATTGACATTCACTAAGGATTTCTCTAAGACAATGCAGCATTGCATAGAGGCTGCTTTACCAAAACAAGTGCAACTGTTTTTTGGAATCCTTCTTACTAATAAAGATGGCTATTTAGTTACAAGTAATACCAATTCTCACCCATTACAGAGAAGAAAAAAGACCTAGAGATTGTTTTTTAATTTAATTTTTTATATTAGTTTCAAGTGTGCAAAACACCATAATGATTAGAAATTGACTCCCCTCACAAAGTGATAACCCCCCTCTCCAATCTAATATCCCGACATCATATATAGCTGTTATAATACCATTAACTATATTCCCTATGCTGTACTCCACATCCTGTGAATGAATATGTATGTGTGTGTGTGTGTGTGTGTGTGTGTGTGTGTGTGTGTTTCTAGTAGACATTCATTATTATTCTACTTCAGCTTCAGGTGTACAGTGCAGTGGTCAGGCATCTACACAGTCCATGAGGTGATCCCCCTGATAAGTCCAGTACCCACTTGGCACTCTACATTGTTGTAGAGATGTTTTCATGTTCCTGAGTATGGGAACAGACACATTCAGCTTCACTCAGAAATTCAGAAACTAGAAATGTGTTGGTGTATTTAATTCATTCATTTGTTCATTCATTCATTAATTCACTCACAAACTATGAGACTATTTAGAAAACTGGGTTTACTTAAAATTAGATGTCAGGGGAGCAATATTGATTGTCATCATTATCATTAATTTGACTGAAGTCACTGTGTAATGCCTTTCTTTACCTAAGAAGTTTTTGGGAAGTTGTCAGTGTTTTGACCTCTCGGTTTATAAGGTCTCTGCAGGATGCACTGTAATAGTTAAGGGCTCAGTTCTGGAGTTGGATGTGTAAGTCCCAGCTCTGCCACTTAGTAGTATCAGTTAAAATTGTATTGTCCTAACGTCCTCATTGAGTAGTGGAAAGGATAGTAGTATCTATCTTGTAGGGTTATTTTGAGGAGTAACTGCATATAATTTGCTTACAAGAGAGCATGGCACAAGTTCGATACCAATGTCTGTTTGCTTCTATTTTTATTATCCCTCATGAAGGATATTCTATGGGTGACAAATGTGAATCAAAACAAACTTTCCTAAAACAAGGTTTATCAAGGCAATAGGATCCTCTCTCTGTTTAGGTTTCAAGGTTTATTTAATAATCCCAAATGCCATAGTTTTTAATAATTCAGACCAGGGGTTGGCGAACTTTTGAGATGGAAGAGCCAATCCTGTCCCTTGAAGTTTTGCAAGAAGTATAAAACAAATGAAATCACCATTATGTGAATAATATCCTTTAAAAATTTTATACATGAAACTATGATAGTTTTATTTTCATTTTCAATTTTACTTNTCTCTTCCCTGGAGATTTTAGATCTTCAGAAGGGTACCTAACTATAAAGTGCCTTTTCGACAGAGAAACAGGGATTATGTTTTGCTTGTAACTGTATTTTAATGAACTACATTTGCCTTAAGAGTCGAGATAAATGTATTTACATATCCAATCTTGCAGCCAGTCTCTTGAGCCATGCTGCACATGCTGAGTGCAACATTGAATATTGAACTTGGCCTCATGGGTCTGGGTGTCGGGGAGGTGTGTGAATCTGAAGAGACCTTTTAAAACTGTAATCTCTTTCATGTTTATTTGAGATATGAACATGTGAGTGAATGATCAATTAATTATGGCCCATACAGTTGTGGATAATTGCTCATCCTCTTTCAAAGGATTTAGGTTCCCCACATAGTGGCTTCATTTTAGGTTTGGGGTTTAAAAATTAAACTTACTTTTATCATGAGAGCATGTCCTAGGGAAGGCAAGTCAGATGAAGGCTGATTATACGTTCTACCTTTCGAGAAGCACCTGTGTTGATTGCATGCCAACTCCGTTCTCTTGAACATATGCAAATTGCATTATGTACATGGTTCTTGGTTTCTTGTTTTCTTGCATAACAACTTGCCTCTGAGATGTGAGATGGAACTTTCAGAGTGGAAAAGGTCCATTTGCAAATTTGTTTATAGTAATGAAACTACCAAAAGAATGGACCACCACATTTGAATTCCAGGGGGACTGATTTCCTGAGCACCATGTTTCAGCTGACCCAGGATAAAACTCAGAGAAGCAAAGTGAACTTCCGTCCTCAACATCAGACCTTCTGTTCGATGTCCATATAGTAGCTGGACATTGTACAAAACAGCAGTGATCTGTGTTCTGCTGCCTTAATGAAAGCTGTGATTTCAGGGTTTCTCAACCTTGGCGTGATTGCTGTTTTATTGTAGGGGCATGTCCTGTGTATTGTAGAGTGTTGAGCAGCATACTTGAACTCTACCCACTAGATGCCAGTAGCAGCATATGCTCCCTCAGCTGGGACACCCCAAAATGTCTCCAGACATAGCCCAGTGTTCCCTGAGTAGCCAAGTGGCCCCGGGATGAAAACCACTGTGCTATTTGATGCTTCATTGATACAGAAAATATTACGCTGTGATCCTCAGTGTTATGCTGGGTAATGCATGAGGTTCTTTGACATGGTTATCTACAGAGGACCATATGTACTAATTTTCTGGGCAAGTCCTATTTCATACCTATGGTCCCACTAAATTTATTATTAGCACCCACTTTTCACTTTCAAAAGTGTACAGGTTTAAGTGCTAAAGTTTATAGACTCCCCAGTTTTGAGGAAGACAGTTAAATCCTCATAATGGCAGGAAAGGAGATTAGGCTTAGAAATCCAAGTGATTTGCCAAAGGTCAGGAGACACAGCTACTAAATTGGGTCGCTAAACCTTGAAATCAGGACTATTTAAACCTAAAGTCCTATTGGTTGTTTTGATTTTTCTGTCTGATTTCCACCACAGTGATCTATAGTAACTATTTATATTAAAAGGGTTTCAATATTGAATGTCAACTGTAACTGAAAAAAAATAAAATAAAAAATAAAAGGTCAGCAATGGTGGCAAGATGCTAGAAGAGTTCATCCTTCTCAGTATTCAGAAGGGAGAAAAGAGAGTTTAGAGTTGGAAAGTCCTAAATTCAAATTTTAGTTGAAGCATTTACTTTTCTGTGGCCTTGGGAATATGTCTCCTCTATCTCTGCTTCTATAAAATAGAGATAATAAACTGAACAGAAAGCTATCATAAGGATTAAATTATATAACATAAGTATAGTATGGGACCTGGCATATACAAGGTCTGACAATTGAGTTTGCAAACTTGTTGCAATGATGTTGCTAACCTTTTGTGATATCAGAGGGATTATTCATTATGAATTTGTACCAACTGGACAGTTAACCAAGTTTGCTATTTGGAAGTGCTGAAAAGGCTGCGTGAAAAAGTTACAC
>NW_017731509.1:1001590-1061552 GCF_001890085.2 Hipposideros armiger | reverse complement strand
AAATCACCATTATGTGAATAATATCCTTTAAAAATTTTATACATGAAACTATGATAGTTTTATTTTCATTTTCAATTTTACTTCAGAGCCACATGTACATACCCAAAGAACTGCATGTGGTTCACGAGCCACAGTTTGCCAACCCCTGATTCAGACTATTTTTCTCTTTCATCTTGTCTGTTTATGTAAATTGTGGTTCACTCAATGGGAAATTCTCACCAAAAACTTTTCTTCCCATCTTTTAAATGAAGTGTTTTCTGTTCAGTGATCTATCTCTGTCACTGAGTGTTTCTTCATGTCTGTCATTCATTCATTCATTCATCAAACACTGGAGCACCATGCTTGTCTTACTTGCTAAGGATACAGTATAAATCATATAGAAAAGGCCACTGCCCTCAAAGAGTTTGTCTTGGGGACCATAGGCTATATGATGTTTTTGAAATTTCCATGGATCATCTTTTGTTCTCTGCTGGGTTTAATTCTCTTCCCAGTACCTGGTTTTGTGCATCCATTGTAGATACTCAGAAAGCACTTGATAAATAGTAATTATAGAAACTGTTGGCTATTCTTTATTAATTGAGCATTTGGCATCCCAAGATCTGCGCTTTATATACAAAATCTCATTGAATCCTTTCAATCCTATGCTGTTGGTGTTAGTCTCCTCATTTTATAGACATGGAAGCAGAGACTCTGTAAAGCAAAATAACTTCCCAGGGCCACAGACCTAGTGAGTAGAATATTCAAATATCAAATATTTGAATCCAGGTTTATCTCATTCTAAAGTCCATATTCTGAACGGTTTTGCTAGACTAGATGGATAGATGCATGGGTACATGTATAATTAGGTGAATGAATTTAATCTAAAGGAAGTTTAGATTCCACGTGTATCCCCTGGTTTTCCTCATTGGCTACTTCTCAGACTCCTTTCATGGTTTCTCCTCACCTTCCTGAGTTCTAAATATTGAAGCACTTCAGGGTTTTCTTCATGGACTTCTCTGTGTTTACTCACCCCCTTCATGATCTCATCTAGTCTCATGACTTTAAACAGCATCTATGTACCAGTGATGCCCGTGTGTACATCTGAGTCCAGACCCGACTCCTCCATCCTAGATTCACATATTTTACTGCTTACTTTCTATCTCCCTTTGATGTGCAGAAGGCATTTAACACTTATATTCCCCATGACCTGTCCTCCCCAAACCTGCTTCTCCTGTATTCTTTCCATCAGTTAAGGCAAGTCATTCCAGTCGCTCAGTCTAAAACGTGGGGTGTCGTTTCTTGATCCCTGTTTCTCACATTGCACATTTAATTCATCAGCAGATCTTGTCAACTTAACCTTCAAAACATACCCACAGACTATATGTCCACATCTCTTCATCTTTATCGGCATTATCTGGTGTCAGCCATCATCCCCTCGCCCCTTTATTATTGCAGTAGTCTCTGAACTCCTCTGTTTCTGCTCTTGCACACTCCCATCTCTTCTGCACGCCGCTGTGCTGCAATCCTGTTAAAGTGTAAATCAGATCATGTCACTCTTCTTCCCAGACCTCTTCAGCCGCTACCTAATGCAGTCAGTATAAAAGCCAAGCTTTGGAGCCCTACCTCATCTGCTATGCCCTTACTTCCTGGGTCTCATCTCCTCCTAATGCTCCCCATAGTTAGCCATTTCTTGCCACACTGACCTCCTTGCTGCTCTGCAAACCCACAAGGAAAGCTTCTCCGTCTGGGTCTTTGCAAGGACTTTTTTCTCTGCATGACTCACTCCCCCACCTTTTCAGTTTTTTACTCACAAGTCACCGAATCAAAAAGATCTATTTAAAATTATATATCATCCCACTCCCTATCCCCCTTCTCCACTTTTATATTCTCCATAGCAGTCATCACCATCTAAAACACTGTACAGTTTACTTAACAGTAGATGGTAAGCAACATGAAGGCAGGGGCTTTTGCCTATTGTGTTTATTGCCCCAGCTCCTAGAACACTGCCTGGCACATTCCATGCACTCATGAAATATTTCTTGACTGAATGGATAAATTGTGCATTTACTTTGTGCGAGGCACTGCGATGAGCATTTTGCATTCATTATTAAATTGTAAAATATCTTTACCATGATCCTCTGAACAAAATAATCTTGTTGTACATACTTTACAGATGAGAAACCTGAGCTTGGAAAGATTAAATGTCTTGCTCAAGGTCATACAACTCAGGTTAGACATGAGTCTGCTTAACCTCAAACACTCTGCTCCAAACAGTTACATTCTGCTGGCTTCTGTCTTCCAGCTCAGACCTCTGCCCCTGCTCCACCTTTATTAGAAACACATGCCACGTTAGCCTCTTGGGACATTTCCTTCTTGGTGTCCTGTGAAGGATTAACAGACACTCTTTGTGGGGAGGGGAGAAAATCAACATTAGTGAATATTTTTCTTTTACAGAACATAGGGAGTGGGTGGAGGGAAGGTTTAGGATCAAACTTTATTTTAAGTAGCTAGCATTTATAGGAAAAATGTTTTAATTCTTGCAAGGCGATAATAACCCACCGTATCCGAGAATGCCGTCCCGTCCCACATGGATAAGAACTGAAAAGGCAGCTCTCATAGTTACTTTTAGGAAATCCTGACTTAGCTATGTCATCTGTATTTCTGGTTTTTCTATCTAGTATTCAGGCTCCTGCAGGGCAGGAACCATGTCTTCTGTTAGCAGCAAGGGAAGCTCTAGAGACTGTTAACAAATGTAAACAAAACAAAATTCTAAACATGATAAAGGAATACATGACTGCATTAGGTCCATTTCTAAACATCCTCTCTTTGAGAATCTTCATACCGGAACTGGAGTTGATACTGATCTTCATGCCTGTTGATTCCTCCACTGTACTGTTAACTCCAAGATGGCGGTGGGATTGTGTGCAAATAACGCTTTGGTTCTCTCTGAGTTGGATCTTCTAAGAGACAACCATCTCTCAGGTTCTGGTAGTCTTCAAAAGGGACCAAAGGGCAGAGGGTCAGCTTTTATTTATTTATTTATTTATTTATTTAATTCGTTTCAGTTGTACAAAACAATGTAATAGTTAGACATTTATACCCCTCACAAAGTGATAACCCCCCCCCCCAATCTACTACCCCTCTGACATAAACATTATAGCTGTTATAGTTCCATTGACTCTATTCCCTATGCTGTACTCCACAATCCTGTTACTACATATAATACATATATATTAAATTACAGTTGACATTCATTATTATTCAGCTTCAGGTGTACAGTGCAGTGGTCAGGCATCTACACTGTCCATGAAGTGGTCTCCCTAATAAGACAAATGCTCATCTGACACCCTACAAAATCTTTACAACATTATTGATTATATTCCCCCTACCAGAGGGTCAGTTTTAAAGAGAATTTTCTTGCTGCTCACAGTTCCTAAAAGACCTTTTTTTATTTTCTGTTTTGTTTTGATTTTTAGCAAGAAGCAGTTTAGTTTCCTGAAACAGTGCTCTCTCTGGAACACTTCATTTTCTTGGACAAAAATAAGCAGTTAAATGGCATTACAGCAGGGATTGGAAGTGCTGGGGTGGCCTGGCATTGGAGGATGGAGTGCAGTTGAGCTGTGCCTCAGGTGTTGTTTAATGCAGGATGCCTGCTGCAGCTCACCTTTTTTAGCAGCCTATTGGGCTGTCGGAAAAGGAGAAGTCGTGACGTATTTTTTCTATGTTTTTCGTTGCAAAACTGCATCATGACTTTTCCGACAACCCAACAGCTCCTCTTGCACACATGCTACAAAAAGTCAGGTTGATTTAAGTCTGCAGGAAAAACGTGTCTCCAAACTTCATTCTTAGAAACTCATTTCTTCCCTGCAGGATCCAGCTGAAAATAGAGAACAACCAAAATGTAATTATATGAAAAATCTTGTGTATCTGCAGTTAGGAACGAAGAAGCCGTTCCACATTTTGCAGGGGAAGGAAGAATGTTTTTCACCCAGCACAGAAGGTTTCTTTGGGGCTGTTCCTGGGAGATTCTGGTTTAATTAGTCCGGGGTAGACAGGGAATCAGTATTTTATTTAGGAGACATCCATATTTTATTTTAAAGCTCTCCTTGTGATCCTAGCATGCAGGTAGAATTCAGAGCTGGTGCTTGAAGTCCTCTCTGGTCTTGATGCTAAGAGAATAATTTCCTCTTGTGGACTTAACATCGTGCTTTGGCCTGACCCATTCAGAGCTAAAAAACAAACACAAAAAAACCATTTGGAAACACAGAGCTTTAATTAATGACTCCATGCTGAAGATCTAATTGGCATTTCAAAGGGCAGTGCCCACTGATGAAATAAGAAGCTGGGATTGACAAAACCAGGTGTATTCATTAATATATTTTCCTGAGAATCGACTGGCACTGTTTCCTGTCTGATTTTATTCTACCCATCTTTCTCCCTCTCTGTACGTCTCTCCCCTTCTTAGCTCTCCTTGTATCCACATTCTCTTTTCTTTCTCTCTTCTTTCTCTCTTCTTTCTTTCTTTCTTTCTTTCTTTCTTTCTTTCTTTCTTTCTTTCTTTCTTTCTTTCTTTCTTTCTTTCTCTCAATCTCTCTCACTCTCTCTTTTTTTTAAAGATGTTTGTTAAAAAATATAGCTAACATACAACATTATATCAGTTTGAGGTATATGCCATAGTTGTTCAACATTTATATACTTAAAGACGTGCTCACCTGTATGTCCAACAACCATCTGACACCGTACTGTGCTATCTCAATATTCTTGACTATATTCCCCATGCTTTACATTATATCCCTGTGACTTATTTATTTTATACCTGAAAATTTGAACCTCTTATTCAGCTTCACTTTTTCCCCCCTTTTTAGTTTTTCAATTACAGCTAACATTCAATATTATTTTGTATTAATTTCAGGTGTACAGCATAGTGATTAGACATTTGTATAATTTTATTATTTTTGAAACATATTTTCTTTTTCTTTTATTAAGATTTCTATTAAAATATAGCTAACATACAATATTATATTAGTTTGAGGCGTACATCATAGTTGTTCAACAGTACTCATCTGGCACTATACAGAGTGATTACCATACTATTGACTATATTCCCTATGCTAAAGAAATGATCACCATTAAAGTCCAGCAACCACCTGACACTGTACCACGCTATCACAATATTATTGATCTTTTCCACCCTTTAAAACTTTTTCAATTAGAGTTGACATTCAATATTATTTTATATTAGTTTCAAGTGTACAGTATAGTGGTTAGACATTTATATAATTTAGGAAGTGATCCCCTAACTGGTACCATCTGGCACTAATCATAGTTATTGTCATATTACTGTTATATTCCCTGTACTTTACATGCCCATGACTATTTTGTAACTACCAATTTGTATTTCATTTTTCTTTCCTTTTTTTTTTTTGGTACCTGAGCCATCCTCCCACCTGTTGGCAGCTCTTGGTAGCTCAGCTTGGGCCAGGAATCAAATTGGCGACCGTGTTGCTCAGAGCTCATTGAGCGAGCTCTTAATCAACTGAGCCACTTGGCCGGCCCTCCAATTTGTATTTCTTAATACTTTCAGTTTTTTACCCTACCTTCAACCCCCATTGCGTCTATCACCCCATAGATCTATTATAGTACCCTTTTGACACCATACATAGTTATTACAATATTATTTACTGTATTTGATATGCTATACCCTACATCCCATGACTACTGTATGTAACAACCAATTTGTACTCAATCCCTTCCCCTTTTCACCCACCCCAAACCTCCTCCCATCTGACAATCATAAAAATGTTCTCTGTATCTATGAGTGTGTTTCTATTTCATTTGTTTATTTATTTTGTTCTTTAGGTTCCACTTAAAAGTGAAATCATATGATATTTGTCTTTCTCTGTCTAACTTATTACACTCATCACAGTACCCTCTAGGTACATCCATGTTGTCACAGATGACAAGATTTCCTTCCTTTTTAAGGCTGAGTAGTATTCCATTGTATATATGTACCACCTCTTCTTTATCCATTCATCCATTCATCCATTCAGGAACACCCAGGCTGCCTTCATATCTTAGCTTATGTAAATAATGCTGCAATGAACATATGGATGAGCATGTCCCCTCGAAGTAGCATTTTGGGTTTCTTTGGATAAATACCCAGAAGTGGGATTACTGGGTCCTTTTTTGTTTGTAATCATACCCTTTGTTTAAAAGTCTATTTTGCCTAGTACAGGTAATGCTAATCCAGCTTTTTTGTCATTTGTTTTTTTCACTTCCATTTTCATGAAATATCTTTTTCCATCCCATCACTTTCAGTTTGTGTGTGTCTTTCAATCTGAAGTGAGTCTCTTGTAGGCAGCATATGTAAGAATTTTATTTTCTTATCCATTCAGCCACCCTGTGTTTTTGATCAGAGCATTTAATCTATTTACATTGAAAGTAATTGTTGATAGATATGTAGTTGTTGCCATTTTATTATTCATAGTTTTGATTTATTTATTTTTCATCTTAAATAAGTCCCTGTAACATTCCTTGTAATACTGGTTTGGTGGTAATGAACTCCTTTAGCTTTTTCATGTCTGGGAAGCTCTTTATCTGTCGCTCGATTTTAAATGATAGCCTTGCTGAGTAAAGTAGTCTTGGTTGTAGATCTTTGCTTTTCATTACTTTAAATATTTCCTGCCAATCTCTCTGGCCTGCAATTTCTCTCTGAGAAATTACCTGATGGTCTTATGGGAGTTCCCTTATAAGTTACTAGTTACCTTTTTCTTGCTGCTTTTAGGATTCTTTCTTTGTCTTTAACCTTTGCCATTCTAATTACAATGTGTCTTGGAGTGGGCCTGTTTGGTTCATCTTGTTTGAGACGCTCTGCACTTCCTGGGCTTGTATGTCTATTTCCTTCACCAGGTTAGGAAGGTTTTCAGTCATTATTTTTTCAAATAGGTTCTCAATCCCTTGCTTTCTCTCTTCTCCTTCTCGTACCCTTATAATGTGAATGTTCTTACTCTTGATGTTGTCCCAGAGGTCTCTTAAACTATTCTCTCTTTTTAAAATTATTCTGTTTTCTTTTTGCTATTCTGATTGGGTACTTTCTTCTACTTTGTCTACCAGATCATTGATTTGATCCTCTTCTACATCTAGCCTGCTTGTGATTACTTCTAGTACCTTCTTCATTTCAGTTATTGTATTTTTCACTTCTAACTGGTTCTTTTGTATGGTCCTTATGTCTTTTTTTATGCTTACTATCTCTTGGTTGAAGTTCTCACTAAGTTCCTTGAGCATTCTTATAACCAGTGTTTTGAATTCTGTCTCTGATAGGTTGGTTGCCTTTATTTTGTTTAATTCTTTTTCTGGAGTTCTCTCCTGTTCTTTCATATTGGATGTATTTCTTTGTTTCCTCATTTTGTTGCCTCTGTGTGTGTTTTAAAAAAAAATTTTTTTTTATGTTAGGTAGACTTGCTACATCTTCCAGTCTTGCCGGGGGGTCTTATGTATTAGGTGCCCTGTGGAGCCCTGGCACAGTCTCCCTGGTTACCTGCTCTGGATTCTTCAGGAGTGTCCCTTGTGTGGATTGTGTGCCCTCCTCTTATAGTTGAGCCTTGGTTGCTATTGGCACATCAATGGGTGCGATTGACGCTCAGGCTAACTGGCTGTGGGTTTGAACACATCCACAGCTTACAGGATACTGTGCGGGGATCTTACCCCACTGAGTGGGATTCACCCTAGTTGGCTCTGGTGCCTATTGAGACTTCCCTTTGGGTGTGCCACTTGTGGAGCTAATTGGGTGGTGCCCTGTTGTGGTCTAAAGCCAACCTCAAATATGTTGGTTCTGGGGCCTCTTGTGAGCGGGTTCAGTGCAGGCCCCAGTTACCCACTACCTGTGACCGACCAGGGACTACCTGGCAGGAGGTCCAAAGCAATCCACAGTTGGTTGCTCCTGTGCAAACTTGGAGGTGTGTGGGAGAGGCCACACTGTGAACAGAAAATGGATGCTGCTAGTACCCAGTCTGGGGTGGTGCTGCAAAAAGCTGGAACACACAGAGGCCTGCTGCTGGTTGCTGGCTCCCATAAAGTTCAGCTGCTAATAAAGCCTCAAGCGGTATGGAGTTGGGTGTGGTGGGGTCTCAGTGAGTCACCAGGGTGTAGCAAATGGAGCTCACCAGACTAATTCAGATTCAGATTTGGCCGTGGGTGTGGGGGAGGGCTCAACTCAGGAAATATGGTGCCTGGCTGCATGGAGAAGGACCCCACACAGGGAAAATGGTGACAATTCATTCAGCCCTCCACTGAAGTCACACACTTCAGTCTACCCCCTGTATGTCTGTGACACCTCCCCCCACCCTTTCCCCAAGTCACTGTCCCTCTACTGGAGCCCAGGGTGAGTGCCTGTGAGCAAGCCTGTGTGTGCCCTTTAAGGGGATGTCTGGGTTTCTCGCAGCCTTCTGTGCCACCCAGATGGTCGGAATCCCCACTGTTTTTCACTGCCAGATGTTGTGAGGTCTCCTCTTCCCAGCACCAGTACTCCGGGCTGGGGATGGTGTCCCTTGCTCCTCTGCAGGGAGCCACTGTGGCTGAGATGTCCCTCCCAGTTTTCATCTACTACACAGAGGTTTTGGGCTTGTTTTGTGGTTCTATCCCTCCTACCAGTTTTGACCTGGTTTGTTCTTTAAATCCTTAGTTATAAAACTTCTGTTCAGCTAGACTTCAGATAGTTCTCCAGGTTGATTGTTTTATAATTGAATTGTAATTTTGATGTGTTCACGGGATGAGACAAGTTCAATATTTATCTACTTTGCCATCTTGAATAGTCTGTCTCTTTATCTTTGATTTGTATTTCTTCACTCCCTCCCCCATTCTTTTTTCTGTATTTGGCCAGAGTACAAGATGAGATATATTTTGTGTTTGCACTGTTTATTGAGGAATTGTATATGTCTTCAGTGATTTATTATAAAAGCAAATTAGTTGGACAGTTTTTATTTCTCTTAATTTAAAAGTTCTCATTTTTAAGTTTATATGTTGCCCTGAAAAGTTTCCATCCCCAAACTCTGCTCTCTCCCTCTTGTGAGATGTTGGAATCTATTGTAGTAGAAATAGATTTCCTCCTTGGGTTAATACAACACAAGTTAAATTATAATCACCTGAGCCAGCTAACGCTGCTCCTTTCTCATCCTCGGCATTGTGGGTTTGTCAGTGTTAACTTTAATGTTTCAGAAAACAAGCATAGAAGCACACAGATTTTATACTTATCTTTGGAAATAAAGGGGTTAAGTGAATCACAGAACCATTTGCTTCCCTGTATACCTCTTGTTTGGTTATTGGGATGTATTTGTTCTGTTGTGCCTTACTGACATTTCATTGAAGGCAGAAGAAAAAGGGGTTTTGTCTTTAATAAATGACAAAGTTAAGCTTAATTTAAATATATATTTAAGTATGTAATTTAAATATATAATTTGGTCTCTACTCTCTTTGACTTTTTTTTTTTTGGTCAATTTGGTGTTTGTAGAACAAATATGTTTTGTTTCGTAGGTTTATGTGTTTGCTGAGGAAAATATCACTTCTTCCTGAGCATCTTTCTCCTCCCCTTCACCATCCCAGCATCACCGTCATCACCACCACCCTCCTCACTGTAATTACCCAAAAGCACTAGGAAACCCTACCTGAGATCTGAGTCCCTGTGCAGGAGCCTGACTTACCAGGGTTGTTCCTGAAAACTCAATTTTAATGACTTCAACTGAATTAATCTGATTTTCTAAATTCCAAACTTATTTTTCCCTGAACTGCTTGTTGCCATGAGTATTGGATTCAGGCTCATAGGAAACATGAGAGGAAGAAGGGAACAAGAGAGGGGCTGAATAAAGGGCATGGAAGAACTTTTGATTTAAATAAAGAGAAGAATCATCTAATGGGTTAGCTGCCAGCTGTCAATCCCCTCTCCACTCATCCAATTCTCTAATGGAAAAGAAATGGAAAAACCATTAACTGCTTTTATTTTGATGGCAGGTACATTATACCTGGAAACAAGATTGAAGATCTTAAAATTTCTCCATCCTCAGCAAGACCTCTAGTGACCTGTTGAATAGGTCCTTGAGAGACTGCCAGTACAGAGCTAAATTAAGTGATTGGAGGCTCATCACGATGTATTAGGTGATAGGCACACACAAGTTTGGGAAAGGTGACAGCCTGTAGTATTGGGTGTTAGCTTGTGAATTGAACTTTAAAATTACTTTAGATATTTCTTTAGGGGTCAGCAGAAGAGACTTCGTGGAACACGTGTCTTCTATAAGAAACTGTTACTATCCTTGCACGTCTGGGCTTAGGAACGGTGGATGATTATTAGGAAGGGTCCCTAATTTGTCCTTCGTTCAGGTTAAAGCCTTCTCATGATTAGAAGATATGCTGTATCTCTGTGGTTGAATGGTTTGTTCTTTTTCAGACCTGATTTGACCTTTCAGTTGTACAGACAACTGTTATAGATGAAGTGTCTTGGCTGGAGTGCCTTTCTTTGGTAGCCTTTTTGATCTTCAGCTAATGCTGTTGTTGAACCAGAGGATTGGGGAATAAGGGTCCTTCTGTGTTTGGTTTTCGGCTATATATATATATATAGTGTCTGAGGCCAGTTGACTTATCTGATTAGGATTCAGTGATAATGAGGACCAGGATGTGGCCTCATATGATTCAGTTTTAGAGATGCTGTATCTTTCCCTTTGATTTCTTTTTATTTTTCTTGTAGCATGTTAACTTTTACCTCTTGAACTTAGTAAAGGAGTAAGATATTTAAAGTTGCTGGTGCTTTCATAAAAAAATAAGTTCTAAAACTTATTTGTTAATTTTGTTTTATTCGGATTACAGCAGCAATATGTGTTCATTTTAGAGAATGAAGATAAAAATCACCAATGATTTCAGCCCCTCTCCCCCAAGATGTAATTACTATTTCTGTTTTGGCCACATTTACTTCCTGGCTTTCAATATACACATATTTATCATTATTGTCGATTTTTACTTCAACATCTATATTTGATAAAATGGATATTATACTTTTAATACCATATTTTCCCTTAATATTATATCATTAGTATTTTCCTAGGCTATAAATATTCTTTTAGAAAATGATTTATAATGGCTGTGTAACCTGGCATTGCATTGCACAGATATACCATTCTCTGCACTTTCTTATTGTTAGATATTTAGGTCATTTTCACTTTTTACTTTTATAAATAATGCTTCAGTGGACATCCTTGTATATAAATGTTGTTTAAATCCCTGACTATTCCCTTTGAAGGAATATTACAGTTTTAATATTTAAATATTTTTTATTATTAAAATATTTAAATATTTATAAATATTAAATTTAAATGTTAAATAAAATAATTAACTAAAATAAAATAAAATTCGTAAAAATTTGACTTAAATACTTTTAAGTATTACAAATATGATTTTAATATTCAGAATTGTTTTCAGTTAAGATGCCATTTGTATGGGGCTTGTTAATTCTGTAATTTATTCTTTGTATTTGTTGATAGATACAAGGTAGCGTTGTGTTCTGGGAAGAAAGTGAATTAGAGGACATAGATTGAGCACGAGTTCTACCATTTCTTGGTTGTATGATTTTCGGAAGGCAGTTTACCATCCTGGTCACTTTTTCTTCCTTGTTTGCAAAATGGGGAATCTGAAACGCATCTTACTTTTTCTGGTTGTTGTGAGGATTAAATGAGGCAGTGAAAATCATAGCACTTTGTAAACGTCGAAGTACCTTACTCTTGTGAGGTCTTTCT
This sequence comes from Hipposideros armiger, assembly GCF_001890085.2. Lineage (NCBI taxonomy): Eukaryota > Metazoa > Chordata > Mammalia > Chiroptera > Hipposideridae > Hipposideros > Hipposideros armiger. Next base: position 1,049,799 of record NW_017731509.1, on the reverse strand, counting down.
TTTTCTTTTTTTTTTTTTTAGTTGAGCCATCCTGCCACCTGTTGGCAGCTCAGCGGCAACTCAGCTCGGGCTGGGAATCGAACTGCTGTTGCTCAGAGCTCGCACTCTTGAGCGAGCTCTTAACCAACTGAGCCACTCGGTCAGCCCTTATGTGGTCTTTCTTAATGTTTCTTAGTATAGCAGGTACTTTTCAAGTGGGTTATATCATTTTTAAAAATTTTAATTTATTGAGTAATTTGGACAAATGGAAAGGTACAAAAAATAAAATAAGAAAAATCTGTGTGGCTAACATCTATTTTAAGAAAGAAAACATTTCTTTATGCACAAGCTATTAATCTAGTCAAAGCATCATACCCCACTCCCATGGCTTTCCTCCTCCCTCCAAAGAAACGACTCTCCAAATTTCTGTCTTTATCACTCCCAGCTTGTCTTTATATCCTTGCTGGCTGTGTAGTTATACTCTTTATTTCTCTGTTTCTGGTTGTTCACCCTTAAAGTTTTAGCATTCAGACTTAGCATAACAAAATCTAAAGTTAATATTTTTGTCCTCCTTCTGAATAGACTTAGAATGCTTAAGTCTAAACACTTCTGTCTTCCATGTTACTGTTTTTAGAATTTTAGTTCACATTTATTTTGTTACTTCCCAAATTAGTTGTTATTTAAGTTATTATATTGCATAGCCACTGTTGCTGTGATTTATCCTCCTGTCTTTGCTCACTATTCCTTCCTACGTCTCAGCCTTTTTGTAACATGCTTTCATCAAAATGTTATCTGTGAGAAGCTTCTTCAGTGAGAACTATTAGTGGTAAACACATTAGTTTTTGTTTGTTTGAAAATGACTGGCTTACTCTTATTCATAATTAAGAATTTATCTCAATATTTAATTCTAGGTTGTGCATTATTTTCTCTCAGCATTTTAAAGGCATCAACCCATGGTGTTCTGGCTTCCCTTTATTGATGTGAAGTCTGTTGCTATGGTCATCAGTATTCTTTTGTAGGGATTCTTTTTACTCTGACTACTTGGGTAATCTTTTTTTTTTTTTCCTTTAGTTATTTTCAGTTTTATTATGATTTATCCAGATATGGGTTTCTTTATATTTATCCTGTTTGGTGTTAATTTCCTGAATTTGAGGATTGGTGACTATCCAAAAATCTGGAAAATTTTCAGCTCTTCCCTTCAGGTATTTTCTCTTCCCCATTCTGTCTACTCTTCCTCCCTCAGAACTCCAAGTAGATTTGCTTACGAGGCCTTTCATGTCTCTTTAACCATATTTCCATACTTGCCTTGGAAAGTGCTGTGCTTCATTGTGGGTAACTTATTTAGATATACTTACCAGTTAAGGAATTCTTTTTTTGTCACTGAATTTTTAATTTCAATGATTACACACACACACACACACACACACACACACACACACACACGTATACACATACCCATATATATTTCTAGAACTTCTATTAGTTCATTTTCAAATCTACCTGGTCCCTTTTGACGGTATCTTTTCCCCTTGTTATGTTTTTGAGTCCATCTTCAGTTAAGAAAAACATTTAAAACACATATTTTATAATATATATTATAAAATTTGATTATCTAAAGTAAGTATTAGTCTTATTCCACTGTTATTTTTCTGTTGACTCTCACCAATGGTTGCCTTGTTTATTTAGTAATCATGGCTTATGAACTGATTTTCAGCAGCATTTAGCTATGAGAGTTCCTGTGAAGTCTGGATTAAGAGTATATCTGTGTAGACTAATAAATAGAAATTTCTGCAATGATGGGACTGTTTTATATCCCTGCTGTCCAATATGATAGCCACTAGTCGCATGTGACTACTGAGTACTTGAAATGTGGCTGATATGAGCAACTGAATTTTAAATTTAATTTAATTCTAATTAATTACAAATGTAGTCTCATATGGCTAGTAGCTAACTTATTGGAGAGCAAAGAGCTAAAGAGTATTTGATTTTTCTTCCAGTTGTACTTGGGAACTACTAATTTGGGGCCACTTCCATTTGGGGGCCGGAGAATTAACATATGCGTATTCGATCCAGAAACTGTCATAGGCCTGTGGTTATACAAGTTCACTGGGATATTATTATATATACAAGAGAGACATATTCCTTATCCATCTCCCTTTTCTGATGAGCAGATATAGTCATTTCATGAATACATTTTTAGGAATCCCAGCTTTATTTAAACATTTTGTTTCCTATTTTGGGAATACCTAAATCCTTCTCCCTTTCCCTGAACTTGAAACCTGGCAGTCATTTGGTCAGCAGTCACTTATACCTCCAGCTTTTGGCTCCCTCTTCTTTTCTGGCCTCTGCAAATTTCTCCTACATTCTTGCAAGCTCCAGTAGCCATTTGGAGGAGGGATTGTTATATTTTATCAAAGATTACTGTTATGAAATAGGCACTTATCAGGACATTTATTCTGCTTTATTGCTGTACATGAAACTGTATTTCTTTTTGACTAATTTCTTTGTAGAGAACAGATATACAGGGAACCTTTCTTGCTGGGCATGGAGAGGTATTTGTTGTAGTTAAATAACAGAACAGGAATGTAAATAGGTCTTCTTCATGGGCCATTAAGTTGGTGAATAAAATAGATGAAACATGATACTTTGTATTGTCAACTGAATACTGTTTTCTTATTCATAGTTAGGGTTTAACAGACCTGGTTTATGAGCTGCAAGCATCCTATTCTCCCAACTGCATCAAGGCCTGTGGGATTATTGATATGCAGCCATGATGAGTCCACATTGTGAAGGTCAAATTACTTATTGCAACGATATAAGAAACCTGGAAGATAATAATGAGGTTCAGTCAGGGAGGCAATAGTTTTTAAGTGCTTTTGTTGTTACATTTCATTTTGGTTGTTTTTGCAGAGAAGATCTTGGTTTGATGAGTTTATTGGTGATAAGTAGGCAATATATTTTCTATCCCTCTCCATTTAAAAATACATATATGAATTAGATATCTGCTAACACAGGAAAAACAACTATATAATACAAAGTGAGAAGGCCAAGGGCAATTGGTACTAGAAAGAGAAGAGGAGGACAATAGTTTGGCTGATATAGGAAAGGACTAGCAGGGTGGCTCCTTTTCTGAATCTTTTAATGTTATTCTATCCACACCATCATTGCAATTGCCAGTATTCACTGAACACTTAACCATATTCCAGGTACTGTTCTAAAAGCTTGTTAGCCATTTTTTTTTTTAGCACTTCAACTACTGTATGATGTACATTCTGTTATAAAGTACCTTTTCAGTTCAGGACATAAGCACAGAGAGATTGATAATAAGCAGAAAGGCTGGGATTAGAACCCAGGCTCCAGTGCCTGACTCTTAGCCACTGTGCATCATTTTAGAAATACTCTCTAATGTTGCATGTATCCATTTCTGTAATTATAGAATTAACGGTATAAGTAAATGTTTTAGGTGTGCTTTCTGATACAGTAAAGTGTTTTTGTTTTTGTTTTTATTTAAATTTTTTTTTCCCTCACATAGCAGGATGTCTGGATACTGTTCAATGATGTTGTCAAGGATCCAGGCTGTTTTATTTTTCTTCCTTCCATTTTTAGCATGTTTGTTTTCACCCTGAGTCATGCCTCATGGTATCAAGATAGATTGGGTAGTTCAAATATCACAGTCCTTTTTAAGGTAGGTAGAAGGGAAGGTAGTAGCAGCTATGTCTGTCCCTTGAATCAAGAGAGAAAAGTCTTTCCCTCAAGCTTCCATAGAGACATTTCTCTCACATTGGATGGTATCGTGTCACTCACATGGCCATCCTGGCTGCAAAGGATGGTGGGAAATAGGTATATCACATTTTTCAGACTCTAGAGTAGAAGGTAGGCAAGGGAGTAGTTGGGAATGGGTGTTGAGATAGTTCAATAACTGTGTCTGCTACAGAGGTATGCTGGAAACTTAGATTGAATGGAATCTATTTGGTGAGATGGATTTTCTGGGACTCGCCTGGATGAGAAAGTCACACAGTGGGAGCCAGGAAGTTCCACTTCCATCAACTCTGCCTTCCCCATGCTTATCTTGGTCCACATGCCCTGAAGACTTTCATATGCTGACCCAGCCCCATTCAATCCCAGTGCCAAGCTCATGTGCACCAGCCAATGGCTGGGATCTGGAATTTATCTTGCCTTAACCCCAGGCTCCTGGAATGCCTAGCTGAGACCCTAGCTTCCACCTATTTACCGAGTGTTCTAATTATTCCTTAAGTGCCAAATGGTTGCTCCAGTTCCTGTGGCTGGTGTTCAGCTTTGATTTCATGTCTGTACTTCAGACCCTCCTTGGCTTCCTAGCATGCTGGGCTGAGTTTAGGACACCTGGGTTAGCTTTATGCAGCCCTTTCCCCTTGAGGCTGTTCCTCGAATTATGACACCATCCCTGCCAAGAAGCTCCTGCTGTCTGACTGACTCTCATGGCTCCCATCTCTGTGTTAAATTAAGATGCTAACAGGACAGTCTGAGGTTTAACATGACTTGGGAATACTGCCTATTTTATTTGCCCTCTTCTCAGGCTTGCTGTCTTCAGACTCACATCTTATGCTTCCTCCAGTCACAGGCTTCACTGCCAAGGTTGCCCAAGCTCTGTCAACTTTTAGTACCAAAGCGCTAATGTCCTTTGCCTGGAGCAGAGATGCTCAGTAGACTGCTTGGGTCATGGTCTCTTCCAACAGAGCCAGTTTTAATAATCAGGACCTGAGAATGCCCTGATTATCTGAATACCTTTCTACTTTCTGATATCTAAAATTCCACAACTAGCAAGTTGTTCCTTATCTTAGCCAATTTAACAAGGAGTTCCAGACCCTGTAGTGGGAATGCAGTTACATCGTATATTACCATCTTCATTATAGCTTAGTAGAGAAGACCAAAATGAACAGTTATCATAAGGGCAAAGATTTCATGAAAGAGGTAATAAACAGTAGGAACACAAGGGAGTCTGATCTAGCCCCAGGGAGCTTGGAAATGTCTCTCTGAGGGACAGGCTGAGACCTGTAGTTAAGGGAGAAGGTGAAGGTGGTAGGTCCAGCACAAGGTCAAGTGTGATACAAGTTCAAGGAACTAAAGCAGGACCAGCTTCATGGGCAAGTGACCTCTACTGTTGCTTAGGGTCCTGCACTTAGAAAGACCACACCCTTGGTTTAACACTGCTGTTGCCATCTTGAAATTCTTAATATTTTTTTAATAAGGGCCCTATGTTTTTATTTTGCACTGGGTCCCCAAAATTATGAAGCCAGTCCTGACTGAGAGGAATTTGGTATGCTGAACGGTGGCTATGATGGTAGATGGAGAAGTAGTTTGTGGAAAGACAAATACCTGTGGGAAGGTGACAACAATGACCTTTTATTCAATAATGTATATTTAATGAATATCAATTGACCAATGATTACTATACATGCCAGAGACTGTGCCCGGTACTGGGGAACTTCAGTGAACAAAACCAACAACAAAAAACCAAATCCTTTCTAGTGAGGGAGACAGACAGTAATACCTAATATGTCAAGTAGTGATAAGTGCTCTATAAAAGAAATGCAGTAGGATAGGAAGAAATGGTGATGGGGCAGTGTAGGGTGTGCATGCTAATCTGTGTAAATTGGTCAGGGAAGGCGTGGCTGTGTAGACAGAACATGATGAAAGAGGGATGGGGATAGGAGGTGAGCACAGAGAGGTGATCATGAGGGTCCTTGCAGGTCATAGTGAGCAAAGACTTTGGATTTCACTGTGAGCAAGATAGGAAGCCATTGGAAATTTTCTAGCAGAAGAATGGCATCTTATTTATACCTTAAAAAATGTAATTCTAACTGTATGTTGAGAATAGACTGATAGGAGGCAAAGGTAGAAGCAGGAAAATCCATTATGATGTTATTTTAATAACTTAGTACAGGAGGATGGTGGCCTGTTATTAGAGTTCTAGTGAAACAGGTGGGGAAAAGTGGTTGGCTTTTGGATAGATATATCATGAGGCTGATAGAATTTGTTGATGTGATTGGATATAGAGTGTGAGAAAGAGTGAAATGGAGGTTGAGCCTGTATTAGTCACTTACATGTTAGTGTGAATAAGCATATTTAGTTTCTTAGAGCAAATTTGAGGATAGGGAATTCAGGGAAAAGAAAAGGAGACAGAAAGGAAAGGTTGGAACCATTTCAGAGAAACATCATATACTTGCAGTCTTGCCTTACTAACTTTTATAAGAAAGCTAGTGAAATTACATCGTATTATCTACAGGACTGAAATAAAGTATTACTGTAAAGGTTTACAGATAAGATTGAAAAAGGAATCCCAAAAAGGTATATGAAAGAATAAAGACATATTGAGATCACTGAATGGCTCATTCTTTAGAGTAATTTTATCATTTATGCTAATAGTTCTCAAGTGTTTGTCTGATAACAGATGCTAGCCTAGTTACATTGGAATCACCATCAGCACTTACTGAAAACAGAGATTTCTGCTGAAGGAAAAAGAAGAAAGTACACAGATTAAAAATAGGAGTTCTAATACGAGCTTTTGTACTAATTTGCTTTGGCAGAGGTGTGCTGGAACTGACTCATAGGAGATTTTCAGGAGTCTTGACAGCCAGTTCTTTAACACAACCCGTATTTAAAAATAAATTTTATATAAATGTACCGTGAAATAAATTATATTAAAAACAAAGGTAATAAACATGAAAAACTCATCACTTCCTAACTATTTTTCTAAATTTTACTATGATTGTCTATGATCTTATATCTGTATGGTAGGAATGCTGTAAGTGGTTCTGTGGACTGAATTGTGTCCTACTAAAAGTCATATGTTGAAGCCCTAACCCCTGTATTTGGAGATAGGTAAGGAAGTCATTAAAATTAAATGAGGTAATCAGGGTGGTGTCCTGATACGGGATCATTAGTCCTTATAAGAAGAGATGTTAGAGACCTTGCTCTGTCTTTCTCTGTCTTCCTGCCATGTGAGCTCACAGAGAGGAAGTGGCTGTCTGCAAGCCGGGAAGAGAGGACTCATGAGAAATCAAGTCAGCTGGCATCTTGATCCTAGCCTTCTCAGCCTGCAGAACTGTGGGAAAATAAATGTGTGTTGTTTAAGCCACTCAATCCATGGTATTTTGATATGGCAGCCTGAGCAGACTGAGACAAATGGTGTGCTTCTGTGTGTTCCTTCCCCACTCCAAATTTAGTGACATCATGTCAGTAGCTTGAAATTGGCCATGGTGGAAGTACTTACATCACAGAAATTGGAAAATGTTACATATCAGAGTTTATTTGATTTATTGTTTCGTTGATTGTCTAGACCAGTGTTTGACAAATGATGGTTTATGAAGCAATCCCAGCACAGGACTGTTTTTGTATATCCAGAGAGCTAGACAGTTTAAAAAAGTTGTAACAACAAACAAACAAAACACACAGGAAGGGGTATATGACACAGACATACGTGGCCTGCAAAGCCTGACATATTTACTGTCTGGCTCTTTATTGAAACTTTTTATTGACCTTTGGCCCACTCATGGGCCAGAGTGATGGGGGAAAGTGTTAATAATGCAGAGTAAACTTCAGAGCTTTTTGCTTCTCTAGTAGTTACATTGTCAATAGTGCCAAAAATTGAGTAAATAGTCTTTGAGGATTCAAAAACTGTTTTCCAATTCATCAAAGAAGTCTCTCTGCATTGGCAAATGAATAAAGTTTTGAAATATATCTTTATTGTTTTCACTTTTATCCTACTCATTAGTGTAAATATAAATATCAACCAACGTTCATGTTGGAGCTTCATTTGTTCATCTGTTGCAACCGTAGGTTGGTTATGGATCAAGAACTCAGCAAAAATCAACAAAATCATTTTGTGAGAATCAACTGGCTACATAGAATTTAATATAACAAAGATTGTTGTCCATTTTATTATTTTTAGTACTACACATCCTTTATAGCAGTAAAATTCAATAAGTATTTGCTAATATATGTATATGTATATTAGTTATGAATTGCTATAGAATTTGTTGCTATAAACTTATTGGTTTAAAACAGGATACGTTTATTATCTCACATTCTGTGGGTTGAGAGTCCAGCACAGATTAACTGAGCTCTCTGCTCAGGGTCTTCCAAGGCTAAAATCAAGGTGTGTTAGCTGTCCTTCGTCTTATCTGGAGACTCAACTGAGGAAGAATCTGCTTCCAAGTTCCCTTAGATTGCTCACAGAATTCATTTCCTTGCAGCATTAAGGCTGAAAGCTCTTGACATTTTTCTGCATGTCAGCTAAAGGCTGCCCTCAGTTCTCTGCCATGTGGTCTTCTCACATGGCCACTTATTTCTTAAAAGCCAGTTAGGGTGAGAGTCTCTAGTGAGAATCCACTAGCAAGACGGACTGTTGTATAATGTAAGTTAATCACAGAAGTAACATTCTATCACCTTTGCAAGTTCCGGGTGTCCATACCCACATTCAAGGGGGTAAAGCACATACAAAGGTATGAACACTTAGGGATGGGGATCATGAGAGCCACCTTTAGAGCAAGCCCATCACAGCAAGTATGCATTTGTGGGGTGGGGGTGGCTTTTAAACATTTACCAGCATATCACTGGATGTGGGGCAAGTCACTAAACATCTTTGAACCTTAGCATCCTTATATGTAAAATTAAGATATTGCACAGCATATCTCAACCTGGGCTCCAAGGAACACTTAGATTTTCACAATACACATTAGTGGCTGAATTTAAAAAAAAACAATTTAAACTTACTTAATTCAGTTTTCCCCAAACTTGCTTGACCAGGGAACATTTTTAAATGAAATACCGCTTGACATCCCATGGAGCTTGTGTCATGCAGCATCCTCTTTGGGAAGCTCTAGTCCAGGTAATTTCCACAATTCATTAGGACTTAATAATTCTATCATATTTTTACTTACTTTCATATCCCACCTCAGGACCTTTGTAGCTCTGCCTGTTTCCTCTACCTGGAAATTCTGTCTCCAGATCCCTGTTTGGCCAGCTTTTTCTTATTAACTCAAATGTCCCTTCTAACGGAATCTTTCCTGGACCATCGTAGGCTCTCACTGCTCCCTATGGCCCATTGTCCTGTTTTATGTTATTCAATGTGTGCTTTTATCACTGTCTGAACATGCTGAACTAAAATTTTGGAGACAGTGGGAAGGAGTAGAGCCGTGCAACTCAGCGTGTGGTGTATGGACTAATGCTGCTCTGAAAATGTGTATTACTCGTCTATGACAAGAAAAGAAGCATCCTCCAGGAGGCAAATCAATGAAGGCACTAAGTGTGCTCCTTATTTCAGATGACATGTTTGTTCCTTTCTCTGTATTGTGGTTGATTTCTTTATTTACTTATTATTTATTCTTATTTTATTCAAGACTTTGTGAAGGAAGTAGTTTTTGCTGATATACATTCTGGCATAAACACCTTAACTGTGGACTGTAACAAGATAGACTCAGGATAATGATTTTGAGTCATGCTGGGCTAGAGGATGAGGAAGAGTTGGAGGATTAAGGAGGTAAGAAGTTGGAGGAAGACTATGTCAGAGGTGAATGGAAGGCGTTATGTTTAAGAGAAAGGGGGAGGGTTCTAGATAAGAGAACCCCAGGAATTTTTCTTTTTCTTTTTAACGCACATGTTTACTCTGCCTTTAGAGAAGGTCTATGTAAGGTATGTAAAGAAACAAGGTATCAGTGCCGACTGTTTTCTGGGTGGGGAAAAAAAAATTCAATCTGAGGAAGATCACTGTTAAAAATCTCCAGCGTCATCATTGCCAGCTGGTTTAGTTTTCATTGTGTAAAGCAAAAAAGATGCATAATATGGCAGGTTTGGCTTTATTGAGTTCCCCATGCAGGGGCGAACAGAGAGGAAAATCCTCTAAAATGTATGAAATTGGAAAGTGGGAATTCCCAAAGGTAGTCTGGGGTCACTTCTGGTCTCACATAGATCTTCAGTGCCGTTGTTCGTTGACACACGCCTGATTTTTGGCTTTTGGTGCTGCTGTAAAGTCTTCTCTTGAGGGGAACTCAGCCCTGTTGCAACCAATTCAAGAAATGCTCATAGTTTTGTAGAAATTGTGATTTAATATTTTTACTGATACTAAGGTAACACAAGTGTTTCGAACATGATATACCATACAGATAAAATATGAATAAAAAAGACATTTCATCCTAATCTTTTTTTTAAAGATTTTTTTAATTGGGGAATTGGGAGACGAGAACAGCACTGGGGAATTGGGGGAAGGGGAACAGACAAGTTGCTGTGTTTTGTTCTTCAGTCTAGTTGTGGAGGACGTTGCTTCACTGGCCCAAGTTGGCACCATCATTGTGCTCTTCCCGGGCGAGGCACATCAGTCGCCGGCTTCTGGACGGCTGCTCACGGCGGCTGCTGGCCGCTCATGCTGGCTGCTGGCTACACACGGTAGCCCATGGCAACCCACTGCAGCAGGGGCTGCAACCTACGCCATCTCCGGCGACTCGTGGCAACCCAGCTCCAGGTTGAGCTGTTGTTCAGCATCTTAGCTGTAGAGGGCAGTGTCACTGGCCCTCATATGTGGGATCTGAACCGGGGCCCTCTGGCGTCCCAAGCCAGTTCTTCACCAACGTGCCACTCGGCCAGCCCCATTTCATCCTAATCTTATCAGCCTAAAACCATCATTAATATTTTCATGTATTTCCTTGCAGCTTTTTTCTGTGTTTCCATATACTTTTTTTACACAGTTGACAGCATACTGTGAACATTTATTCCTTTTTTAAATAAGAGGCATCTTGTGGAAAGCACTTCTGTATGCCCTTAGAATTCTTTGTAAACATCAATTTAATGGCTGAACAATGTCCTATCATAAGTATAAATTATATACTCTCTCTGTTTGGTCATTTTGGTTACTTTCATTATTTTCTCTATTATATGTGTGAGTTGGTAAATATCTTTTGACTCATCTTTATATATGTTTTGAAGGAATTTATATTAAGTGGGTGTATGCAAATGTGGCATCATACGTCAAAGCCTTGTAGCTCTCTAATTTTTATGCTGCCCCTGTATTCCTGCTTCTGTTACCCCTGTATTCTTGAAGCCATGGATTTATTGGTAATCCTGGCTTGGACCCTTTCCAACACGCACACAGAGAAGGCTCTGGTGTTTTCTGTTAGGGAATTTTCATGTCTCCTTGGACACTGGAATTTCTCTTTCAATAGTGTTAGCCTGCCTTTGACTTCTTTGGCCCTCATAGCCTAACTTGGATAAAAAGACAAGAGTGAGCAATTCCCGTAATTTCAGTGGAAATTCAACTATACCTATATTTTCATGGTGAAAGCTTCAATCAGTTATCACTCATATTATCTTGGGTCATTAGGGAAAAATAAGTAAAAACTTCTCTGACGTAATATAATTTCTAAAGCCATGACACAAACTCTTTGCAGCATGAATCGGTGATAGACTTTACAATCTAAAGGGATGCCATTGCGGGGAGAAGTATTACAGGAGAGGGGGAAAAACTAGAATTATCAAGGTCAGTAATCAGTGTCCTTGCTTTAAAACCAGTGTTCGCTGTCATGGGCTGTCTAGCTTTCTTTTCAACTGTCTGTTGTTTTATAAATACCTTATGTATGTTATTGATGAAATAGCCAGACCCCTTGTACCTATGAGCAAACCCTAATGTAATATTACATTGAAAGAATTTACAGAAAGACTCCTTTGATCATAATCTGGACATAGTCTAGTGAAGAGAACAGTGGCACTTGTGTGAACTTGTGTGAAAAGACTTGGGGGAGCTGAGTCCAAGGTGTACGACTGATCATGTATCAACGCATGTCTCTTTGTAAGTCTCCACATCAGCAAGATTGGGCTAATAATGCCTGAATTACTTACCTTTCATAGTTGTTATGAGGTGACGCTTAACTGTGTCAAGCTTTACAAAAAATATAAAGGGTTAATACTAATATAATGTCATGGAATTAATGGGTGAACACTCAATGGAAATGTCGTTAATTTTTTAAGCAGAAAGTCAGGGAGTCAAGTAAAGGGAAACAGCTTTATTTGTCACCAGCTGTAGGTTGGGTGGTTAGCACATATCACCTTTCTTTGCACATATCACACATAATGTTTACAACCATCCTGGAGAAACTGTGGTTTGAAGACAATGTGTAAATCGCCCCCCAAGATGACAGCAGCAGTTGCTGGCAGAGCTAGGGTTTGAGCTTAGGCTGATCTGTTTCTAAAGATCATGGTTTTTATACTCCATAAGCTTTTTATAGTCACAAACTTTTAAACAAGCAAATAAAATCATAGACCTTAATTTAAATATGTTTATTCTCATAGTTAGTTCTTAAATGTGTACAAACATAAAATTAGGTATATATTCCTAATAATTATAGCTTTTATACAACTACAAAGGCAAACCAATTTACTAGGGAAGTATAAACAAAACCCTAGGCCAATAAAACTTGAATTAATTACATTAATTCAACATGACGAAGGATGGTGTTTTGCTGAAATTAAATCAGCACTGACAGTGAGTATGCTGCGTGGATTCTAAGGCACAGATTTCCCGTATTTGGTATATATACACGCACTGGCTGTGGCATGGTGACGCATTTATCTTCACTTTCAATATTTGAGCCATTAAGTCTTTGAAAAGCATGCTCTAAATATCATTTGGACTTCATTTGCTTTGAACATATCCTTTATCAGTCATGTCCACCTCTTTTCTCATTGATAACAGCACTTAAAATATAACCTCTTAGTACAATCCATTGTAAATAAACAATAATAAATGAACACTAAAATTACATGGTAGTACTGTTTAAAGAGTTCATCCAAATAATGCTGAACGTGCACAAAAATGTTAGGATTATGTCCAAAATATATTGTATAGGACTTACAGACCCTGGAAACATCCATGTATTCCTAATGTTCCATGGACCCATTTTCAGGACATTGGGCCATACTGTTCTGCTCTTGAGCCCACGGGGAAGATGGTCTGGGAGGCAATGAGACAGGGGTTGGGAAAACAGATATTCACAGGTATTTCTGAGCTTAGTAATGCTGTGGAGAAATATCCACTGAGAGAGTTAACAATGGTCCTAGTCCACAAGCTTAGCTTGGACACTGAGCAGTCAGAAGACTCAGCCAGGTGCCTGACATGCAAACCCACTCTGGAGTCAGCAGCTTCCTCGCCACAGCTGCTTTGCTTTTCTTCCATCACTTGTTGGTGAGAGCCAGTCCTTTGCCATGCTGGCCTGGGGACTTGCAGGTGATGAACCTTGAAAATATCCAATGAAAGGTGAATGGGAGGTCAGAGAACTGTTGCTGACACGCGTTCCAAGCCATGTGTTCTAGCACCATTGAAAATTGAATTGTACAATATTTGGCTTATCACCGTGGCAGTAGCTGTATGATACAGAGTATGGTTTAGGAGATTGCATGTCACTGAAATTCCTCTTTAATCCCATTTTTAGTGAATCACCATGTCTTTTGGTAAATGGAGGACCCAGAATGAATAATAATTATGGGCTAGTGCAGCTTTTGAAATTGTCATGAGCACACTGAGAGCTCCTTATGGTGCTATTGATAACTCACAAAGGTGGAAATGGGACATGAATATGAAAAGTTTTATCTTTTTAAAAGAGCTAAAAGTGGTTGCAAGAATATTTGGTAGTTTTTTTGGGGGTGAAAGAGTCATGTAGGCAAAGAGAGTTCTTGTATTCATTCACTAACTTAAGAAATATTGACTGTGAGCCTGCAGTGGCCATGCACCTCTGCTCATTGCAGGGGACGCCGCAGTAAAGAGATTGACAGGGTCTGACCCTGAACTTGTGAAAGCTGCTTTCTGGTGTGGCAGGTGTATATTAAATGAGACAATAAATAAAATGGCTACAGATTTTAGCAAATTCTAGAAGTCAAGGCCATAGGCATGGAAAGGGCATGCTGTGTTCTAAGAGATGTGGCTTTTGCTTAGAGAAATAGGGGAACAGAGGCACATCGTGAAGTGGAAGCTAGCCGAGTCCGTATTTGGAAGGGTCTGGGGGCTATGGTAAGTAATTTTTAAGAAGTGTAAGAATTCACTATGAAAAGGTTCTAAGCAGAGGCAGAATATATGATTTAGGTTTTTGTATGATCCAATGACTGCTTTATGAATATTGTATTGGAGGAGGCTGTAGTGGGGGCAAGGACTCCACAGACCCTCTCCAGGGAGAGGACGGCGATTGGATGGTAGCAGTGAAGATGGAGAAACATGGATGGATTTGAGATGTGTTTACTGAGGTAAATTTAAATAGCTAATTCTCGCAGATGGATTGAATATAGTGGAGTACAAGAAAAGGAGGCACCGAGGATGAGCACAAATTTTCTGGCTTTGGTCATTGTGTGGATGATGGTGTCACTTTGAGAGGGGGAATTCAAGCATTTTGTTTGGAACATGTTCTAATTGAGATATCTGTGAAATATTCCAGTGGAGACAAGTAGTAGGAGGTTGGACATACAAATCTCAAGCCCCAAGGAGAAGTCTGCACCTGAGATATACATTTGGGAGTTATCAAGATACAAGTGATATTTGAAACCATAAAAATGGTTGAGGTCATCAGGATAGAATGATATGGGCTTAGGCCAAATCCTGAGGACAGTACAAGTTTGGAGTTTGGGTGGATATGGTGCAGCCAGCAAAGAGGCCTGATAATTGTGCCCAATGAGATAGAAAGTGCCTTCAATGAGAAAGCAGAACCCGAGGAAAGGGTTTAAAAGAGGAGGACTTAATTCTGTCAAATGCTGCCAAGAAACATCAGGAGATCAGAAAGATACCTGTTTGATTTGACTAGAGGTCGATTGTTGGTGATTTTGCCAAAGAGCAGTTTCCATGGGAGTAGTGGGGACAGAAGGCTGCCAGACAGGAGTAGGTTGAGGAGTGAATTAAAAGTAAGGATGTGGAGAAGCACATGTAGGCAACTCTTGAGAAGGTTCGAAGGGTAACAGAAAAATGGGCCAGTGGGCCTGTCGGTCAGGGAACAAGGTGAAGTTTGTTTTTGTTGTTATTTGGTTGTGTGAACACATGTTCTTTTCTATTTCTTTTTTTATTTTCTTAAGATGAGAGGTATCAGAGCATGTGCAAATGTGGATGGGAAAGATCCAGTAGAAGAGAGATTTCTGATGTCCAAGAGATGGGGTCATTTAGGGGGCAAGTAGTATGGCATCTAGAGGAGAAGGAGAGAAACTGCCCATCGGGAGGAGGTTAGACATTCTTTTTTTCTTAACAGGAAAAGATGGCTGTGGGAAGTAGAGTTGATTTGATGGTGGAAAGATGAGAGTGTTTCTGTATGAGGCAGTTTTTCACTGTGGAATGTGGAGTCATCACATGAGGGCTGGTGAATATACAGAGGTGGAGCCTGGAGGTAAGAGAAGAAGGCTTGAGTCATCTTCTCAGAGACGAAGAAGAGAGGTCCATTTGATGCTTCATAAAACTGGTTGTGGGAATTTGATTTTTTTTTAAACTTTCAATTGATTGTGTGAGGGAAAAGAAAAGTGGGAAGTTGAATTAAACAAGATTTAGGGTTTTGTATAGACAAGTACAGAGATGAACAGGTGGCTGAAGGGGTTGAGGTTAAGGAACTGATTGAAAAGCAAGACATGGATTCTAAACTATACTGGGCAAGTGAAGACAGGGGAGAGGCTGATGAACAGTGAGAAAGTGAATAGTAGATTGATGGCTGGGCAGCCTTCATGAGGTGGAAGAATTGTGGCAGAGGTGAAGCAATTAAAAGTGCCGAGGGCCGGCCGAGTGGCGTGTTGGTTAAGAGCTGGCTTGGGATGCCAGTTCTGAGCAGCAGGACCCTGGTTCAGATCCCACATGGGGACCAGTGACACTGCCCTCTACAGCTAAGATGGTGAACAACAGCTCAACCTGGAGCTAGGCTGCCATGAGTTACCAGCGATGGCGTTGGCCGCAGCTCCTGCTGCAGTGAGCGGCCAGCAGCTGGTGTGAGTTGCTAAAAGCCACTGTGAGCGGCCGTCCAGAGTCCAGAGGCCGGCGACCAATCTGCCTCACCCGGGAAGAGCGCAATGATAATACCAACATGGGCCAGTGAAGCGACGTCCTTCACAACTAGACTGAAGAACAAAACGACAGCAACTTGTCTATTCCCTTTCCCCCGATTCCCCAGTGCTGTTCCCCTCCCCCAATTCCCCAATAAAACCTTAAAAAAAAAAAAGCGAGCCAAAAGCATAAGAGATAGTGGTTTGAATGCAAGAGGCTTGAAATGACATTGCTGGAGGTAGTGTGATTTCTGATGATCACACTAGGGTAGGAGTAATGGTGTGAATGGCTAAAGCGGATTCAGGGAAAAGAGGGTTGAAGGCCAGGTCCACAAACTCAGAGTCCAGGAGACTTTTTCGTTTGTAGCATTTTGAGCATTTGTCAAACTGTTCTGTGGTATACAGGAATTATGTATAGGGACTGTTTTATAAAGAAGAGTTTTCTGTTTAAATACACTTGATAAATACTACATGCCTCTCTATCACTCCTCTGCCCCAGACACAGATCATAATTGCATATAGAAGACTCCAGGCAGTTCTGGTAGAAAGATGCCTGTTTAATTAAATGAATTAATTAACTAAATTCTATTTTGTAACTTTTTTTCTGACCACATCCTTGTTTCTTACCTTTTGCTAAACTTTCTTGACTGTTCCCACCATGTTATTCTACCTCCACATGATCACACTTCAGTAATAACCCTGTGTGGACTTTCATTGAAATTGAATTAAGCATATAATTAAATTTCAGAATAATTGCCCTTTAAACTTTATTTAGTTTTTTTCCCAAATACCTTTCCATTTATTGTGGTACTCTTGAGTTTGTAGGCAAAGCTTGTAGTTTTTTCCCTCCCCCCAACATATGTCCTTCCTTAATATTTCTTCTTAATGTTATTTCTGGTTATCTTTTCTTACGCTGCTAATATGGTGATTATCTTTTTCCATTATATTTTATACCATTTTATTGCTGGTGTTTAAAGATGCTATTGATTTTTATATGTTTACTTTGTATCTATCTTTATTACTGAACTCTTTTATTAGTGTTAATGTCATTTTAATTGATTCTCTAAGGCAGTGCTTCTTGAGTTTCGGTAAGGTGTAGACCAGTTTTTAAAGGGAAAAGTAATTTGAACAACTTGGGATGATTTAAATTATTTTTGAGGATAATTAGACTAACATTTCTAAATTATAAAAACTTATAGCTGAAAATACACATCTTATTCTGGTAGCTCTTAGTTATAAGCCATACAACTAATAAACATGAAATTAACAGCATTCATTGTATGTTATTATATATTATTTTGTTGAATTCAAACCAGTGCTTGAGATGTGACTGTGTAGTGATTGCTTCAGCCCAAGGTCATGGGGCTTCAGCGCGCCTCAAATCATCTGCAGTGTGAAGGCTCAATTCTCTCCCTGGTTTTCGTTTTTCCCATCACTGTGAAGCCTGCATTCATGGCATCACCTGATAAAAATGCAGAACTTATGTATTATGTCTGACTTTGTTCTTTTCTTCTCAGCACTCAAAAACTAAAACAGTAGTACTTGGGGAAAATTGTGGCCAAATCATGTGACTATTCACAGTTATAATCATCTGTGTTCTGCAAGGCCAAATCCAGCTTTGCCGTTCATTTGCTCTCGATTTTTAAAAGTTTCTATATTTATATTTCAGATGATAAGAGATATAAAATCACTATTGATAACTGTGATATCCTGAGAATGTACCTATGAACCCAAGTATGACAAATGTTACTCTTGGGAAATCTAGGTAAAACAAAAAGCAAAACAAAATAAAACAAAACAAAACAAAATAACAAAGCAAAGCAAAACAAAGCAACCTATGTATTTTATGCAAAAAGTTACCAATTATATCTCTTCAATTGATTTCTGTTAGTTTACTGGGAATTTGTAATTATTTTTCTAATGGTAACATTTAAAAAAATGATAGTAGACATCCAATCTTTAAAATTTGTTCATGATTTTAATGGGAATTCCCCTAGTGTTTCACAATAATCTGTGTCAAATTTTATCACATTTATTTTAGGCATTTATTAGTTGATTATATTGGTTATTAATAGATGAATTCATGATATCACATAGTATGTTAATAGATTTTCTAATATGAAGCCATTCTTGAATTACTAAATGCATACCTATTTAATAGTGTTATATAATTTAATAGTTCAGGTTTAAAATTTCTAGAACTTCTAAATTTCTAAAATATGATTTCCTAGTATTTTACAACTCTCTAATAAAATTGGCTTTTATTTTGGAACTGTTTTTATGATTGTTAGTGTTGTTACATTAAGTTTTGGTGTCAAGGCTTACTAATATAAAAAATGGATTAGGAAGACAGTTTAGCCAGATGGCTGATGGCTGATTTAAGAATGATAACTCACACTCAGTTCAGGGTTCTTTTACTTGGTTTGTCTACTGAACCAGTTAACATGTCGCCTAAAGGTTATACAACAGCTGAGGATGCAGGTGAATGGATATGATTTTCCAGTACTTGCCTGGTTCTGTAGGGAAGTGTGCCCAATGTTGGGTGATCCACACAACACATGTAGGTGGATCCTCCAAGTTAAAGAAGCTCAGAGCCGAGCGATGCCTTAGGCTGAGGGAGGGCTCACATCCGCATTGAAGGGTCTGTATGAAGCCTGCTCTCCTGCACGTAGGTGCTTCTGTGTTCTCTTCCTTATTGTGCCATCAGCCTTAGAGCAGGCCTGGCTATGGCTCATCAGGGAGCATCCTTTTTTTTTTTTTCCCCCGTTTAACTTGGACCATTATAAAATATAGGGGTTATTGGAAGCTTTGAAGTTTGAAACGACTTTTTAGTGCAAGTAGGCCTGAAAGCTTTTTTTTTTTTTTTAAATAATAATTACAAGTCTTTTCAGTTCTTATACTTCTATGCTTTTTGATCTAGTCACGTTTTATATTTCTTCTGAATTAATCTCTGTGGTCACATTTCCTAGAAAGCAGTCTGTTTCTTTAAAATATTCATATTCATTAAGGAAAAAGTCAAAACATTCCTAAAATTTTTTAAAAATTTGTAGCACTAGAATTCCCATTAAAAACATAAATAAAAACAGGATGCCTATTATCAGTTTTCCAAACATTAGTTACCATCAGAAAGTTCTGCCAATAAACTAACATAGAGAGCAACTGAAAATTCCAAAATAATGTTCCTACCTTAAGGTCTTTTGTTAGATTCATTTGTATTCCTAACTGTGAAGATATGTATCTTTGCCTCATTTGATCTGTTGACATCTTCCTGCCTCTGCAATCCTCTCTTGGATAACATGACCACGTTCTCTTACCGCTCATCCTCTGTCTTCCAGGAGAGGCATTTTTCACTTACTCAGTTCCTTTTAATTTTTGGACTCCTGTGATTTACGGATGACCTTTTTGATACTGTGAACAAACATGATTCCTGCTGTACAAAGCATGGTATGCGGTCACAAGGGTGGTTAGCGCTGTTTACCAACTACTTTTTTTTCCTTGGGAGTCTTCTCATTTTATGAACATATAGAACATTCATGCTTCTGATGGCGTCTTGTTATTTTGCCCTGTTGCCATTATCCTGTTGTGTGATGGCTTCCTTTTGTCACCACAGCCCTTTATTATATTCCCATCTGGCAAGATGGTGCTTCTGGGAGTGCCGTAGAGCCAGGTCCCCAGAAAACATTGACTTGGAGACTAGCATGCAGGGATTTTATTGGGGAGTGCTCCCAGAATCAATCCTGTGAAGAAATGAAGGAAGCAGGACTAGGAAAAGGAAGAAGTTAAACTGCTGTGCACTCACAATAAAAGCCTCAGCCAATCCCATGGGAAGCCCTGGAAGTCAGGTGTTGACATGACTTGCCAGAATTGTACTGCATTAGATTATAAAAGGATTACAAGAATCCAGCTGGGCAGGGACCAGTAACTGGATGTGACCTTGGGCAATGAAAGGAAGGGGACATTACCTTGGGGAAACAGCTCTCCTCCGCTGAGGGAAGTTCCTAGAGACAGACTCAGCTAAGAGCTATATGGGGAATAAGTGCTTCAGACCTGGAAAGGGAGCCGGGCCTACAGCCATTACAGGAAGTTTCACTGTTACCCTTTCCAACATTTGCTTTTGTTGATGAAATTTATCCTGACCAGCCATCCCTGCCGCAAGTGTTTTCAAATTTTATCCCCGCCACCCCTCCACCCCCCATTATATCACTTTTAACTAACTTTAGTTGATTTGGCTTTTAGATGATGCCAGAAACTGTAGTGACTGGAAATGCTCATGATTCAAGGAATATAGAGCAAATTCCCCCAAGATCTGAACTGGATAGCATTTGATTAAAATGTCTAGGACTACACATAAACACATTCTTTGCTAACCAGGGCCGCTGTCATAGGATCTGTCTTCAGAGTTTCTACTGCCTTAGAGTAAGGTACTGAATTCATAACTTTTGCTAAGTAACAAACCTCCCTGAAACTTACTGTCATATAACAAAAATGCATATAATTTCTTGTTTCTTTAGGTCAGCCAGGCATGGGTGTCCAAGGAACATCCCACTCACATGACTGGAAGTTGGCTTAATGTCAGGCAGGGCAGTGAGGTGAATTAGCTGCATTGGACCATCCTCCACTACCTTAGCTCAGGTTTGGTCACATGGCGGTGCTTTCAGAATTCCCAAGAACAGAAGCAAAGGCAAGCCCCAATGCATAAGCGCTTGTTATGTCTGTTTTTGTGACGGCTGCTATTGTCCTATTAGCCAAAGCAACTCACATGGCCAACACCAGAGTTCATGTGGTAGAGGACTCCCCGAAGGCCTGAATAGAGGAGGGGTATTATGGGCATTTTTTTACCAGCAGTCTTACTACAGGTACCATCCTCTGAGGATGGAACAGACTTCTTCCATCTTCGTTCGAGAATATGGAGTTGCAGTGTCCTGGAGACAATTTACCAGGCCCTGAGTCCCCTCATGCCAACAGGAAACCTGGTGGCCCTCTATGGTGTTTGAGGTGGTTCTGCACATTAGATATGGGTTCTTTGTCATACAGAACTCTGACTCAACTCAACTTGATTCTCTGATTCTCTAATGCCTAGCAAAGTGTAAGCTGTCAGTAAATGTGGAATTAATGAATGAAGGGGATGAGTGAATGAAGAAAATTACTGATAGATGACAGTACTTGTTTTTTTGTAGTAAAGCACAGAGTCCTTGGTCTTGCCCTTGGGGCGTAATCCCACTGGTTTAAAAATGTCAGTATCTTGATAGAAAATAGGAAGGGAATTAACTGGGAAAAAGGGAGGGGTCTTTCACATTCTGGGGAGCACTGTTCACATGGAATATTATATGAATGGTGCCTTCTGAAGTTGTGCAACATGGGTGACCCAGGACCGCATTATAGATCCATGTCTGAGGTCCCCCTATTGTCCCCTAGTTTCTTCACATTCTCCTTTTCCACACTAAGTGAATTGTGTTTAAGCTTTCTGAGCTGCATTTTTAGGACATACTGGATATATAATACTTTCTAAATATTTTTCCTGCTAAGCCATGGTGGGAGAGGAAAACCATTTAAGGCTGGATAGCCACTTCCTGGCATCACTTTTAAGGCCTCCCCACAGCTTGGTGGGTCTCAAAACATGCAGATCCATCCCCACAAAGACCTCAGCTTTGTGTTGCTGCCTACAAACTAAATCTTTTGAAGACCTGCACAGCTCAGGAATTCATGGCAGCTCCCCACTGCAGGTCTGAATTCAACACTTTAAAAGTTAAATTGGGAAAAAAAAAATAATAATGAAATGTTAACTTGACAAGCGATGCCACAAGCAAACACAGATGTAGATGTCTGTCACCGGCAATGGCTGTGCTGCATTTTAAACACTTTCCAAGCCAAGGAATAAAAACCAGATATAATTGTCTGCCTGTGTCGGCATATTATTGACTTGGCTTGCCCAACCCCCTCCCATCACGAGAGAGGATACGTATGGCTTTCTTTAGCATTGCAGTGTGAGGGGTCGGTGAGGAATCATACAGAATGCCGAAGTTTTCTTTTTTCTCTTACAGCTTCATTCTTTTTTTTCTGTAAACAAATAATTTTCATCAGGTTCTTGGAAGTGGCACCCTGAATGGAGATTACTTAAAACTAATAAATTACATAAATGTGATTTTTGAGACAGTCTATTTTAAATTGGCTTTTTTTTTAGGAGGTTGATTTAATAAGGTGTCACGTGTATGTAGATAGCACAGGCTCTGAAAAATGGACAGAATTAAAATGTGCAGCGTTATCTGACTCAGCTGAACAGAATTATTTCTAAATCTACTGTGACACATAAATATGCAGACCTACGCCCTGGATCCGCTTACAAGGCTCGGGTTAGGGTCAGCGAGAGCGTCTTTCTGAGATAAATGATTTTAAAAAAAGTTTCCTGCTTTAATGTTTGTCCTCTTCCCTAACTGGGATTAGGAAATACCAGGGTGACCTTAGAGTCTGTTAACTTCTATGGGACTTAGTTTTCTCATGTGCGAAGTGAGGGGATAGGACTCTGGGCCCAGGAAGATTCCATGTGATTTTGACATTCCATGAGTCTAGGATTTATTTGAGACAGCCAAGTGGCTATGCCTCTGTAGACTTGGGGTTCAGGGAGCTATGCTTAACAGTTAACCACCATACTGCTGGTTTAGCAACATTCACAGCTGCTGAGGTCTAAGCCCTATTACTGAAAAAGGACCCCAGTGGTAGGAACCCGGTAGAGGAGTGTCTGTCACTTTCTGGACTCTGTACCCAATAAAATCGAATGGTTGCATTTTATTAGAGGCCACTGGAGAAATTGTCAGGCCTGGGAAGCTTTCCCTAAAACACAATTGTTTTTACAAAATTCTTTTGTTTGTATTTGTGTCCATGTTTACAATAGATCTCTTTTAGGCTGCAAGGTGCCTGCCTTGAGCAAATGTGTCTCTCCGATAAACGAGATTTTTGGTCAGAATCGATTCCTGTTAATCTGAAATCTAAACAATAGGAATACCAACAGCAACAAAAAAACTCGATGTGTTTTCTTTCCCCATTATCTATTTTGTAGGCTCTTTCCGTGAACCTTTCAAAATATGATTGCTTTTCCTGATTTTAAAAGTACAGCCATTCATTGTTATCCACAGAGGATTGGATTCCAGAGCCTGTGGATACCAAAATCCACAGATGCTCAAGTCCCTTGTAGAAAACAGCATAGCATTTGCATATATCCTACACACATTCTCTCATTTATTTTAAATCGTCTCTACATTACTTATAATACCCAATACAATGTAAATGCTATGTGTTTAGTTGTTATACTGTATTATTTTGGGAATAATGACAATGAAAAAAGTCTGTAAATGTTTAGTACAGATGTAACCATCTTGGCCTGACTGCATAGTACACATCAACAACCATGTAACTTTTTTTTATTTTAATACTTTCGATCTGTGGTTGGTTGAATCTATGGATGTGGAATCTGAGGCTATAGAGAGCTGACTGTAGTACATTTTCATTGCAAAAAAAGTTGAAATACAGAAAAATCTCAAGAGACAAAGTAAAACCATACACAATCCCATTACCTAGAGATAAACCACAATTAACATTTTGATATGAGCTCCTCCAGTTTTTGCCTCTCTGTTTCTCTCTCTTTTTTTTCTATTTCTATTTTTCTCTTTCTCTTTAATGGGAATACTTTTTTATAAAGGTAGTATATTGTACTTACTATGTGGATTTAATAATATATCATTCAACCTTAAATATTCAAGACCATAAGTTTAGATGACTTCTTGCATTATCTCTTCTGTGTATTATAATTCTCTAAAGTTTAATATTTCTAAAATAATTGTTGTGGCTACTTTGTATATGTGTATATTTTTGTAAATCTCTCTGTGTTATTCTTTGAACATATAGAAGGGCTAAAGAAAATAGATTCCACTGTTTTAAGGTTATTGTTCAATAGTACTAAATAGTCCTTACAAAAAGTGTGTGACTGTTCACACTTCATAGTTTCTATAAGTGCTTTTACACCAACCAGTTCATCTTCACTGACATAGTTTTAAAGTCTTTGTAATTTGGTTAGTAAACAAGTGACAATTCATTGTTTTAGTTTACATGATTCTGATTACTAATGTGTTAAATATTTTTCATATGCATATTGTACATGTACTTTTATTCTTTTGTGAATTCAAATTCATACCCTTTGCCCACTTTTTTATGAGTGTATTCATCTTTGTCTTTTTCACTCCTGTGGCTTAAGAACATGTTCAGTTATCTTCCAAGCATGTTATTTGCCTTTAAATGTTGTTTATGGTGTTCCTGGATTGACAGAAGTTGTTGATTTACATTACATCTTTAAAATCTTCATCATCATTGCTTTTTTCCTTGCTTTTATAATTAGAAAGGTATTCTTCACTGGTGGACTATTTTAATTTCTACAATTGTTTCATTTTAAACATTTATTTGTGCTTTACCTTGCCTTGTGGTGTGAGGTAGGGAGGGGTCTAGTGTTGTTTTTTCCTCAAATAGTTGATCAATGTACCAGGGCTGGCTGTTTACTTAATAATCCTTATTTTATTGCTAATTTAAAATATCTTTTATCATAAGAAAAAAAAACTACCTATACTTAAGTCAGTATTTCAGTTTTTGTAGTTTTACACTATGTTTTCAATATCAAGCTGTAGAAGTTTTCAACTCAAATTTATCTTTCTCTCTCTTTTAATTTTTCTTTAAAAATTGCTTGACTCTTCTTTCTCATTGATTTTTCCAGAAGGTTTTTGTAATGCATCAAATTTCAAATATGCATTTTCATTGGAATTGAATTATATTTATAGGTAATTAATTTTGAGAGCATTGACATCTTCACAGGAATATGTATTGCTCTTTTGCAAGTCACCTTTCATATTCCTTAACAAAAAGTTTTAAAGTTTATTTTCTATACTTGAGCCTAGCATAAAGGCCAAGAAGCCTTAAGCTTATTTTCTTGTAGGCCTTGCATATGTCTTTGTATATCTATCACTGTGTATTTAAGCATATGATTTACCATTATGAATAGAAACTTTTGTTATGTTTTTAAACTGTTTTTTTGGTCCTATTTAGAACGGAGATTGACCTACGGTTTAATTTTTTAACTGGCTTCATACTGCGTGGAGGAAATACTGAGGATGGATTGTTTAAACATGGCCCAGATGGGAGCAGTGGGTCTTGGATGTTTCTTGTACAAGGAAACACCTGGACATGGGTCATTTCTCTTTCATCTCTATTCCTTATACAGCTCAGCTTCATTCTGAATACACCATAGAAACTCAGTAAAAACTTCTGTAAACAGTGCATGTTGGTTATATAAATAATCCTTTTTGACTTCTGCTCATAGTGAGATTGAAAAAGGAAGGGCAGAGGAAAGTATTGCTTTCCACTCTTTACATTTTGGAATATTTTAATATTGAAGTCAATATAGTACTAACCCCTAACATTTAATGAGCACTACCACCTGTCGAGGCATTGGGCCAACCCCTGAGCACACATGAATGCATTTCATCTTCACAACATGCTTGTGATATTATCTCCCTGTTGAGACTAGGAAAGCAGAAGTGAGAGCGGTCCAGCAGTTTGCTCAGGTCCCAGTGGCAGTAGCAGGTAGGGCCAGACTTTGAAGCCAGGCAGTGCAGCTCTGCAGTCCTGGACCCTAAATGCTAAGCTGAATCACCTTGATTTCTGGGTATTTCTTTAAGGAAGTCCCTTCCAGTGAATTATATGACATCATAATGTCCATAGCAATATGACATGATATTGGCAGATAATATGATATTATTGGCTAATTTTCAAAAGTTGAACTTTTTATAATGGGGATCGAAGGCTAAAGATGTACTGAAGCAGAAGATGTTGCCCTCAGAAAAAAGGGGGCTTGGGTCCCCGTTCAACCCTTCATCTAACTCCCTGTGCGACTTATTAGTCACCTTTCTTTTCTGCCTCAGTATCATCATCTGAAAGATGAGGATGGAGTGTGTCAGTCAGGGAACTTTTCAGGAACTCTACCAACCTGTGATTACAATACAGCCTTCTGGGAGACCTGCTGTTCACATAGGCATTCATTTGAGACTGACAATATTTCCATGCTGAGCAGAAAGCATATTCTTTTATTTTTTTTTATTTTTTATTTTTTAAAAGATTTTTATTGGGGAATTGGGGGATGGGAACAGCGCTGGGGAATTGGGGAAAGGGGAACAGACAAGTTGCTGTCGTTTTGTTCTTCAGTCTAGTTGTGGAGGACGTTGCTTCACTGGCCCAAGTTGGCACCATCATTGCGCTCTTCCCGGGCGAGGCAGGTCAGTCACCAGCTTCTGGACAGCCACTCACTGCGGCTGCTGGCCACTCACGCTGGCTGCTGGCTACACACGGTAGCCCATGGCAACCCACTGCCACAGGGGCTGCAGCCTACGCCGTCGCCAGCGACTCACAGCAGCCCAGCTCCAGGTTGAGCTGTTGTTCAGCATCTTAGCTGTGGAGGGCAGTGTCACTGGCCCTCATATGTGGGATCTGAACCAGGGCCCTTTGGCGTCCCAAGCCAGTTCTTAACCATCGCGCCACTCGGCCGGCCCGAAAGCATATTCTTTTAATAAAGCAATTGCTTTAGCAAGCTCTTCTGTTACTAAATTCCATTTCATTTTTACTAAATTGAAAAAGAAATGCTCCTCTAAATATAAATTCACACCGAATGAAAGTTTCAGTATTTGACAATTCATAGAGTCACTGAATTTTAGAACCAAAAAGGATATTAGATAATGTCTAGCACAGATGAGGAAACTGAATTTCAGAGAGAGTGAATTACTTCCTGAGATCACACAGTGACTAGTTGGTAGAAGTTTGATATAAAACCATGTTTGGCTTCTAGCTGTAGCCTATATTATGTCAGTGATTTCTATGGTAAAAAATGATTGGGTAGCAATGGCGTGAAAAGTTGATGAAGTTTCTAGAAGAAAGGATGAGAAAGGGAGTTCATGGATTTCAAAGTTTGAAGGTTTTAAAAGTGAAGGACAAGAAACAAATTTGTAATATGCATGACAGTGTATATATCCTTAATAGAGTAAGGACTTCGTCAAATCAACAAGAAAAAAATGATAAACCTTTAAATTTTAAATATGGGGGCAAAGAAAAACATATAGGAAGGCATTTCATAAAAGAAATACAAATGGCCCATTAAAAACTGTTAAACTTCTCTGCTAAGCAAATGAACTTTTCTGGTAATCAAATACATACAAGTTAATACAATTAGATGTCACTTTTCAATCTATCAAATAAGTCAAGATTAAAGTAAAGATAATATGAAGAGGGAAAGGGATAGCCTCACCTTTCCTTTTTGAATGTGGATGGGAACTACGTTTTCAGTACAGCAATTTGGCAGTGTTCATCAAAAGTCTTAAAATATTGCATGTTGTCTGAGCTAGCAATTTCACTCCTAGGAATTTATCTTTGGTATATCATGGTTATGCATAAATATGTCAATACATGGATTTTTATCCACCAGTTGTTTAAAATAGAGAAAGATTGAAATGAGCAATCTTCAGTAACAAGAAACTGGTCACATTTAATTAGTGTATACCCATATAATAAAAAATAAGTGTAGACTTTAAAATAACATTGTAGAAAATATGCAGTAAAAGAGAAATAAATGCTTGATATAGTATTCTTTAAGCTGCAAATGGGGTGTTAACAAGGTTTCTCTTTTGAAAAATTGTAATCAGTATTTGGAGATTTAACCCACAAATTTAAAACTGGACAAAGATTATGAATGATTAAAAAATTTTTACCTATATATTTCTTTATGTTTCTATAATGACCATATATTATATTCATAGCCAGGAAAAAAATTAAGTACTTGAATTATTTCCCAAGACATTTAAATGGTTTAAATAAACTGTAAGTATTTTAACTTATTGTTTCTCTTATATGCAGATAGTTTGTTGATTAAAACCTTCTGTGTCAATTGTTTGCCATTTTCCAGCCCAAGGAGATTGAGTTTGAGTCCAAAATCTAGGGTATAGAAGTTCCCAGAGGATAAGCAATGTCATTGTGTACAAGGCCAAGACCTCTCTCTCAGGAAATTTTAAGACCAGTGGACATTTCTCCCATTAAGATGTAACTGGTGGAGTCAAGGGCAGAGGGGCAATTGTGTGAGTATGGGTCTGTGGATGCTGCATGAAGCAGATTTGTACAAGGTTCTCCCTGGTTGAAGCTTAGAAATTCATAAGTTCATTACAATTTTTTAAAAAATACATTTTGATTTAATTAATCTAAAAGTGTATTATCTTTATATGTTCCTATCTTCTAGCACAATAAAATCTCTTGGGTCTGACAATCATCTTCTGAAATGAAAACATGATTTAATGAAATGGCATTTTCCAAGCTTTAAGTGAAGCCAATGTTTGGATTAGCTTGTTTAAATTAAATTGCTGTTTTCTTTTGCTTTTATTAGTAAGCACACTCCGTGTTATTTCTTGTTTCACTGCACTGTGCATTAAGATTTGTTTTGGAAGCGGGATAAGAGATTTCTCAGCATTTTACCTTGCTCTCATGGTGACACTTAGGTCTCTAATTGCTGAGACTGAATGGTGATCTTTGTGCTTATCCTGCTCTAGTAACTCGAGGTGATCCCCTAGATCTAATATAAATAGCAAGCAGTTCTTGATTACCCCGATGGAATAGTTTATTTCAACAAGTTAAGTGGAAAATTGATATTGTTAACAACTCAGAGAAGTTAAAAGCTTCTTGCTTTCTGATATATACCAGGATCTCAAAGTGATGGACATGCCTGGCTTCTAATACTCTCGAGGACAGTTGTCGCCTGTTCTCTGCTCTATGAGACCCAAGGAATGACAGGACATGAGGATGAATCAATAGGCATGCTTTCTACTAGCACTTCTTCCACTGCTGCCAGAGAGTGACTCTTGAAGATGTCATAAGGCAAGCTAAGTGGAGTAGGCTGTTGCTGGCTCAGAGGTTGCATCTGTGTTCTTAAACTTAAATAACTAGTTCATCTTATGACATCTGCAAGAGTCGCTCTGCATGGGCCCCATAGTCCTGCTGGAGTGGAGAGTGTTTTATGCTAATGAGCCACGTTGGGGTTAGGCGTATTACCTAGGTGAATAGAACCTTAGTGTCGCTCTGCTTCTCTTGTGAAGGCTGTGTTGTCACCATTCATTTCCTTGAGCCATTTCCACAGCTCCAGCCTTACTTAGCACAGCTGTAGCTGTGAACTTATACAGCCCTGGATTTGAATTTTAACTCTGCTTCTTATTAGCTTTAGGACCTTGAGCAAGTCCCTTAACCTCTCTGAGTCTCAATTTCCCCTTCTGTGGTGGTTAATTTATGTGTCAACTTGATCGGGCTTAAGGGATGCCCAGATAGCGGGTAAAACACTATTTCTGGGTGTGCTTGTGAGGGTCTTTAAATAAGTAGACTGAAAAAGAAGACAATCCTTACCAGTGTAGGCAGGTATCATTCACACGATTGAGGGCTGGAGCAAAACAGAAAGGTGGAGGGAGGGTGAAGTCTGCCTCTTCTTGAGTGGGGAGGCCCATCTTCTCCTGCTGTAGGATATTGGAGCTCCTGGTCCTCAGGCCTCCCGGCGCCGTGATATAACACCAGTAGCCCCCCAGGTTCTTGGTCTTGCAGTCTTGGACTGGGAGTTACACCATTGGCTCCCCTAGTTCTCAGGCCTTCAAGACTTAGACTTAATTCTACCACCTGCTTTCTAATTTCTCCAGCTTGTAGACGGCAGATTGTGGACTTCTCAGTCTCCATAATGGTGTGAGGGAATACCTATAGTAAATCTCCTCATCTACCTATCTATCATCTATCAATCTATCATCTATCACTTTCTTATCAGTCCTGTTTCTTCGGAGAAACCTAATAAACCTTTTGTATAATGGAAACAGTATTATTATTTACTTCATAGTCATTTTATGAGGATTAAATTAAATTATATAATAATGTTAAAAGTTTGGGAATTACAAGCACTTAAAGATATGAATTGTTACTCTTAACTAATAAGTTATGTCATTTGGTTTCCTGTGAATATGTGGTTTAGCTATGCCATCATTTGTATGGGGGATGGTCTTTGTGTGCCTATATATATTTTTATATAACATTTTATCCTACTTCTTGTACTTGCTGACATCTGGTAAAATGTTATAATTGATTTCAGAATCCTTTTATGTACCAAATAATGAACAAGTGTATAGGGAAGAGTAAAATACAAAGAAGAAAATTCTTGAATTTTCTAAGACCACCTCCATTATCTCCATTGAATCATTGAATGTGGTTGAGTTTGTGGACCTCTCCTTTTTTTTAATGCCTAAAGGGACTTTGGCATCTCAAAAACTAATAACCAGCCTGATACTGCTAGTAGATGTGATAACCCTTTCTAATACCTTGGAGATATTACTGGTTTGGATCCAGAGCACTTCAATAAAGTGAATTGTAACTTTTGCTGGTGGGGGGTCTTGCCTTCGATTTGTAAAAAACACAAAATCTGTGAGATGCAGTAAAGCAAAGCACAATAAAATGAGATATGCCTGTATATGTACAAATCACATATTTTGATCCTGGGGATGCAACGGTTAACAAGATAGAGAGAGTTTTTGCTCTCATGGAATGATGTTTTAGTGGAGACAGACAGTGAATAAACAAATACTTGAAGTGTGTGTGTGTGTGTGTGTGTGTGTGTGTGTGTGTGTGTGTAAAAATTGTTAGTCATGTTAAGACACTAATAAAATCAACCAGAGTAATGAGAGAGGAATGACATGGCTGGAGGGGAAGTAGGATCTACATTAGGAAGAAGATCAGGGAAGGCTTCAAGGAGGAATGGATGTTTCAGTTGTGTTTTGAAGGGTTCACAGGAGTTGGACAGGTGAAAAGAAAGGAAAAGCTGTGACACTGCAGAATTTTAGTTAGGAAGTTAGACTTTTGGGTGGATGCTTTGGTATCCAGATCCTCTTGTTACTAGCTTTCCTTGGACAAGTTATTTAACCTCACGATGCCTTAGTCTACTTAGCTGAAAAATTGATTTGTTGTAAAGATTAAGTGAAACATATTTCTTAAATTGCTTGTTCTAGTGCCTTGCTCAAGAAATATTAGCTCTCATTAACATTTGCAAAGGTTTTACAGTGAGAGACAGGGAGGTAATACTAGATACTCTTGATTTTGCTGTGGACAATAGAGAAGCAAAGTTCCCTTGTACCTACCCCCTAAAAAAATGGAGGTCCTGGAATCTGTGCCGCTTCCCCATATGCCCCTCCAATTTGGCTGGTGAAGTTTTGAGACATCCACTGTGCCATGTTCTACTAGAAAAGGGTGAATCTGTTCTGTGTTATGCAGGGGTGGGCTCTGCTGTTTTGAATTGACCAACACCCCTCCACCACCAACTTTTAGTTTCATGCTCTTCCTGTTTGAAGGAAGTCAGTTAGAAAGGACCTGCCCCTCAGACCAGCCATTCTTCAATTTTTCTACTTGTTGATCTATTCTTTTCAAGGCAGATTCTTATCTAGAACTAAGCTTTCCAATACGGAAGCTTTTCATGTGGCTATTGATATCATTTGCCACGTGATTAGGCCACTTTAAAATGTGCTATACATGTGAAATACACATCAGATTTTAACAAATTAGTGTGAAAAAAGTAAAATATCTCAATGTTGTATATTACATTTTGGGGTGATATTTTGGACATTATGAATTAAATGAAATATAATTAAAATTAATTTTACCCTCTTTTACTTTTTAAAAAGTAGTTACTAAAAGTTGAAAATTACATAGGTGGCTTAGATTTGAGGCTAACATTATGATTTCTTTGGATAGTGCTGGTCTAGAAGTATGTGACAAAGAGATTTTATTTACCCTTAGATCTAAGCCATAGTTTCAATCCAGTTATTAATAAGTCTATTAAATTGACCCCTTTTGGCTAGCTCTCCTTCTCTGTTTTATAAACCAGTTAAAGACCAAAAGGTAGAAAAAGTGAACTTCAGGGTGCTTTTATCCAGTATGTTTGAGGGACTATATACTGATATCAGCAAGTATATTGCAGTTTAATTCTGGCACTAACTACCTGGAATTAGCACAGACCTCACAAGTTCAAGGGCACAGTTCGCAACAGAAGGTCCTCACCTCAGAACAACTGGCCACAAATTGAGGTGGTGGGGGTGGAGTTATGGCCTTCTCAGGTTTACTAATTCACTAGAACAGCGGTTCTCAACCTTCCTAATGCCGCGACCCCTTAATACAGTTCCTCATGTTGTGGTGACCCCCAACCATAAAATTATTTTCATTGCTACTCTATAACTGTAATTTTGCTACTGTTGTGAATCAGAATGTAAATATCTTTTTGTTTCCCGATGGTCTTAGGTGACCCCTGTGAAAGGGTCATTCGACCCCCAAAGGGGTCGCGACCCACAGGTTGAGAACCGCTGCACTAGAACAAGTCATAGAACTTGGGAAAGTTCTGTCATTATGTTACAATTTTACTATAAAGGATACAAGTCAGGAATAGCCAAATGAAGACACACATAGGGTGAAGTTTGGGAGGGTCCCAAATATAGAGCTTCCACGCCCTCTCCTCGTGGAGTCAGGGTGTATCATCTGGTGAATCAATGTGTTCACCGACCAGGAAGGTCCACTGAACTTGAATAGTGCTGAGTGTCCAGAGATTAATGAGGTTTTATGTTGGTACGAATGACTGAATCATTGGCAATGTGATTGAAGTCAATCTCCAGCCCTCCCCTCCCTGGAGGTTAGTTGGCTCAAAGCTCCGACCCTATAATCATATGTTTGGTCTTATGACTGGAACCCATCCTGAAGTTATCTAGGGACCCACCAAGTGTCACCTCATTAGCATAAACTCTGGTGTGATCGAGGAGCTCATGAATAAGGAAGACACTTTTATTGACTGGGAAATTCTAAGAGTTTTAGAAGCTGTTTGTCAGGAACCCAGGACAAAGACCAGACAAGTTCTCTGTTATACAACAGAGTGAAAAATCCAGGGAGGGAAAGAGCAAAGAGACTGAGTCAACATTCAACCAGTGTTTATTAAATTGAAAGACGTTGTTCTAGAAACTTGAAATACATAATGAGCACCAAACATCCCTGCCCTCTTGAAACTTATCAGGGGCAGACATACAATAAACAAACAAAAACACCGTAATAAATAAACCAGTTATAGAGGTTACTGGGAGATGGTGCTAGGGGAGAAAGCAATATAGGGCTGGGATTGCCAAGCTGATGCGGTGGGAGGGGTAACGGTAGGTTGTCCCTTATAGTATGACAGTCAAAGTAGGTCTTGTAAGGGTGACATTGACTCAAAGACTTGAAGGTGGTGAAGGAGTTAGTCTTGCGGAAATCGTGAGGAAGAATGTTCCTGATCAAGAAAACAGCAAGTGCAAAGGCATGAAGGCAGAGATGTTTCTGGGATGATCCGGAAACCACTGGAAGGCCAGTGTGAACAGAGCCGCAAGAGCAAGTAGAGACCATAGGAGAGGAGAAAAGCAGTGGGAGCGAGGGCCGGATCTTGTAGGGCCTTGTAGACCATTGTGTGGACTTTGGATTTCATTCTGAGTGAACCCTTCCACTGGAGCATTTTGAGCAGAGGAGTAAAATGAACTGACTTCTTTTTAAATAGATCCCCTCAGGCTGCTATGGTAGACATTGAGTACAGTGAGCAAGGATAGAAGAAGGGAGACTTGCTATGAGCCAGTGGTCGTTATCCAGGTAGGATGATGGTTGCACAGGATGAGTTGTCTGATAGCGGAGTAGGTGATGAGAATGGTTATATTTTGAAGGTAGAATTAATAGGATTTCCTCACGAATTGGAGAGTGAGGGATTGAGTGGCTTGAGGTAAGACTGGGCACCGGATGTCTTCTAGGTCTTGGTAAGGAGTTTGGATTTTATCCTAAGTGCAGTGGGAAGCCATTCAGGCGTGTGAGCATTGTAGTTCCCTGATTACATGAGTGTTTTGCAGGCATAGCTCTGGAGGGTCTCTGGAGGAGAGATGGGACAGGGGCAAAGAGTGGAGGATGCTCGGGGTGGGGGTTGGCATTCCAACTTTTTATAGGTGTTAAATACTCATACCTTGATTGACCCAACACATTTTCTTTGAACAAATTGAAACGCCCCCACACACTCTATTAAATAGCAGTGTTTAAAGATTTTAAAGGAGTTTATTAATTTTGCTTTTGAAATTATTTGGCCTAGGTTACACATTTAATTTATGAATGACTTTGATGTCTCAGCAATCATTACATATACTCAAGCTAAGTGAGAAAAATCTAAGATATAAAGGTATTTTTGCAAATGTATGTTTTTATACTTTATGCAGTTGGTATGATGGTTCATTTTGTAGACAAATCAACATATAATACTGACTGTGTAGTTTCCATTTTGTATTTTTGAGCACATACTTTTTTTTTTTTTTGTACAGGTCTCAAAGATTTTTATAGGTTTTTAGAGCTCATAAGCCTAATTAATGGATTAAGTGACCCTGGATGCCAGGATAACAGGAAACTGTTTCATCTGGAAAGGATCTTTTAAAAAGATCCGTTTCCCACTGGCTTCATGAAAGCAGGATTTTAAGGAAGTTCCAGTATAAATAGTATCCTAGCGTTTGTTATCTCATGTCTACATTTCTTTTACAGGAGTCCCCTTGTGTCCCTTGGGTACACTGATCTTGAATTTGCTAGAATAGTCAATGAGTTTGCTCCTTGACTCAATTTGCTGTAATATGGTCTGTTCATGTCACTATGGAACTGTTCTCTACCCTGATTCAGTGAGGACGTCTAGAGAATTATTAAGAGGCTTCAAAAAAAATAAAATAAAATACAGAGCATTGATTTTGTTTTTACCACCCTTGATAATGGATTCTCTTTTTATTTTCCCGGTAACCTAGCATTGGATTGCATGTATTGAATTCAAAGAGCTCTCTAGTCGTGGCTATATTATATAGGGCTAGATGTTAACTGTGGAGTAAATGATTGTAAGGGGACACTGCTCATTTTAACTCCAAAATCACTTTCGGTTATTGTAAAACAGGGCAAAAGGTTTTGCAATGAACCTGGGAAGAAATGTCTCCCCCATTCAACTGAATAAGTGCTTGTGGGATTAAGTGTTCTGATATTCTATGTGCAACAGAAGAAAAACACCAGTTGATAAAAATCAAACTAACAATCTTTGAAGATCAAATATTTTTCCATTATTGGCAGCTTTCTCTGGCTGGGACCATTTATAAACAATTCCTTTATAGGGAAACTCATTCACATCTGCTGTAGGTGTCATTAATTCACTTATAATTTTGACTGTTTCAATTTATCTGATTTGTAGCCTTTTCCTAAGTTGAATTTCTAGTTTTACTTTTAAATGAATACAGTTAATCAAATTTGATTGTTCTCTTGTGCTCATTTGCTCTGGAGTCCTTGCTACTAATGAAACAAAAGACTTTTCAGGCTGGATATCTGAATGACAAATGATGACACCTTTTTCTCCTTTACCTTGCATCCAGCTGCCAATCACTTCATAAAGACATATGTGTCCCAGTTCTTTTGGTACATCACTTTCATAGCTTAATAGGCAGCACTGGAATAACATTCATTGTCTGATCATCTCACGTTTTGCATTGACAGTTGTCCATAACAAGTGTTTTACTTTCTTCACTTACTGTATTAGTGGAGGTAGTAATGGTATTTTTTCTTTTCCTTTTTCTTTTGCTTTGAATATACCATAAAAACATACAGGTGGAAAAAATATGGGCTGTGGATTTAGAATTTTCAGTCTGTAGCTTTTCCTCCTCTGGGCGCTTTGGGCAAGTTCATTTATTTCTCTTTGTGTTCATCCCTTTACTGATTTGTAAAATGACAGTTGCTTTCATTCAGTCATTCAGAGCGCATTTATTGAGAACTATGTGCCAGGCAGAGTTCTAGGCACTGGGCATAATAAAAGACTTCCTGCCTACTCTCTTGAGTTTTACCTTATGTTAAGGCTTGAATAAGATGAGGCATGACACTGACGGGTACCTGATAGTTCCTAAAAGCGATGCTACTTCCTCGACCTTCCCTCCCTGCACAATCAGGGATTAGCTTAGCGAAATTAGCTTATTGTTTTATTATTTGGTTTGCATTCAAATCTGAAAGGGGAATTTGTGGTGGAAGTCACAATGTTTAAACATGAGAGTCCCTAACAAGTACAATAAAAAGAAATGATCAAGGGAGATGTCCCGACAGCACATTAAGTCAGATGTCCTAGATTCTTACTGCTTGAGAGAGGGTTGAAAACTCCTGCACTTGCAGACATGATATTTTCTGAAAGCCTTGTATTTTGAAGTACTGCTCAATCTCCCTGGTGCAGGCTGGGATGAAACACCCTGTCTCTAATTGGAGGAAGGCTTGTTCTGCCTAGACCTGCCATATATTGGGAGGAAGACAGTTCACATTGATGGCTCAGAGGAACATCTTCAGGAATGTCTTTGACCAAGGGAATACGTGACAGAGAAGTTTTACAGAGAGGAAGTTCTCTATTGAAGAAAAATGCCTCAACAAAGGGGTCTGGAAATGAACTAGAGGCAAATGCAAAATGCTTTGGGTGAGCACTGGTTTGATATACACAATGAATAAGATAGATTGCTAAAGCTCGATAATCTATTTTTTTTCTCCCAGATTTGTCACTTTCCTTGTATTAAGTCCTTCTCATAGGGGAGGATGTATTCATTCTCATGACTAGTGGACTTGGGGTGTGTCCTGGACCCCTTCCTCCTCAGGGTGAAGGCAGTCCTTACAGAGGAAGGGCACTGCTTTAGAGAACACAGTAGTGAATGATGGCTAACATCTCTGGAATGCTTACCATGTGATATGCTTTATATCTTTTACATATCACCTCATTTAATCTGCACAAGAAATATTCTCCCCTTTTTAGATAGACACAGAGGTGAACTAATTTGCCCAAGGCCATTGAGTTAATCAATAGAGCCAGGATTTAAAGCAGGACAATCTGAATCCAGAGGCTACTTTTTTCCCACTTCATGGGATAAGCAATGGATAATTCTATAAGGATGAGAACACACTGACTGGTCTAGCATGAATGTAGAATTCTATGTGAGGCTTATTCTCATTTTTTTCTTCCCTTTGCCTTTCAACACACACACACACACACACACACATATTCAAACATACATGTTTTTTAGCATTTTTCTTATCTGAAGATAAATGGGCACAGCCAGTGACTGGGGCTTCTGAGAGTATAATTGGTATCTCAGCTGTGAAGAGTGGAAAGAGGGAGAAAGGATGAGGCAACCTACAGGTAATGGAGACTCTGCTGTTGACCAGCAGATTCAGGAGTCCACATGCTACCACAGCTGTGCAGTTTGGCATGAGGTCCAATGAATAAATCAGTCTTGGGGCTGGGTTATTTGTGTAGGATTTTAGAAGACCTTAAGATTGCCTGAAGGAAAATCCTCAGGGTCTCCTAAAGTGCTTGGTGTTTAAAGAAGGCTTTGGGGGCCCAGTGAGCCCCTGAACCTAAGGCAGTGGCGAGGGAATGGATTAGTTGTAAAAAGCGGTGTCTGTACAGGATGCACACATTTCTTTGGAGTCCTCAGGGGCCTAAATTCTACTGAACAGAGCCAGACACTGCCTTTCCTTCAGCATTTTCTTTCT
The DNA here is from genome assembly GCF_001890085.2 of Hipposideros armiger. Taxonomy (NCBI): domain Eukaryota; kingdom Metazoa; phylum Chordata; class Mammalia; order Chiroptera; family Hipposideridae; genus Hipposideros; species Hipposideros armiger. Next base: position 1,012,128 of record NW_017731509.1, on the reverse strand, counting down.
CATGGAAACACTCCATTTGGGTCTAACAGCTTGAAGTTGAAAGCAGTGAATATCTTTGTCAGCTTGGCCAGAGTAGAAAGTCTTAGAATATGGAAACAGATGTGTTTGTTTTTCAAGCCCTTTGAATGGTCTGTTGCATGCAAAGCTATTACACACCGGACCTTTCATTTGTGGTGAGGGCTTCTAGAAGTTGTCAACACTATGTAAAGATCTCAAGAAGTGGAACCTTTGAACATTGTTGCTGGCACCTCGCTTCGTGACATTACTCTTGGAGGAGAAGGCCAGGAGGGGAGTGATCTGGAGAGCAAGCTCTGCACATGTAACCTAGGGAGTCCCGACCTTTTGTGAAGTTGTGCAACCTGATGTTACATAATTTGGCCACTTCTTCCACACAAAGGGTTGTGTGGCATACATTTATTACTAGAGGTTTTAGAATTAGATAATTTTTTTGTTTTGCAGTAAGTATTATTTGGACAATTTCAGAATCTTGAAATGATTGTGACACTGTAGGCTGGGCATCACCAGTTAAGGGCCAGGGGGATATATAGGAAAAAGAGGGACTTTGGAGGCAGAAAATCAGGCTTTCGTCTCAACTTTACTACTTCCTGTCTGTGTGACCCTGTTTAGGAAAGCTGTTTAACCTTTTTGAGCCTCTTCCAGGTCACTGTAAGCTTTTAAAAAGATGTTGCATGTGGGTACCAATGCCTCACACACAGTAGGTGCTCTTTCTATATTCACTTTCTTCATTTCTTCCCTTTTCTCAGATATGTAGGTACTCATAGACAATTATGATGCTGTCAGGGACCACATGGTCATTTAAATTGAAGGGACAAAATTGTTTTTCTGCTCCAAATAACATGTTCATCTCACATCCCGAGTAGCTTACTTACCTGGTCAGCCCAAGGCTGTTTTATTGAGGTAGCTTGATGCCAAAGGTATGCTGGTAGTTATTCCAATGTGCTGCTTAGTGCAAAATTCAAGGAGAAGAAAACTCGAAGGAAATTAGCTGTATACTGATATTTATACATATGATTTTCCTTTGGGGCTTTCTTATTTAACAGGTAGAAAATATCAGGAGTTTAAGAAGCCCTTGTAAAGGGAAGGTTTTGGAATTGGTAGACTTGGTGTTTGAGGATGCCAGATGAACTTTAGATTTCTTTCTTCTCTCCAAATGGAGTTGTGAGGTTGGGATCTCAGAGGCTACAGTGAGAGGCAAAATAATTTGAAAGCCACACAGTGGGACTGATTCAAGAACAGTGAGTCTATTATTGCTTTTCCAGGGGCTCCTTAAGGGTTTTGCTACTAAAATTGATCAATATTGATTTTTTCCTAATTTGCATAAAAGTGCATTAATACACAGAATGTGCTTATTTGGAAGATTTGCTTCCAATGCTTTTTCTTAACTTTGGCACTTGCTATTTCTTATCTTGTATGGAGCCTGGTATATGCTGAACATACACAATTCAGTACAGTGTGATTTGAATATAATATTTCAGTAGGTCATGATGAGTTGCAAAGAGCCCCATGACATCAAGATTTTCATCTGAAAAAATCTGCAAATCGTTGCCCAAGATCTGAGCCTGAAGATGCCTTGAACAGCATCTCCAAGTGAGAGAGATTCTTAGCCAAGTCAACTATCCCACCTACTAGATGGATAAAATCAGGCAAATATCTTTCTCTTGTTCATTCTGACATCTGGAACCCCTACTTATCCCGTTTGCTTAAAAACTGACAAGCATATCTCCCATTGTAAAGACACCAAATACTCGAAGAGCTAGCCTTGTTTTCAGCCCTCCCACACTGTATAGTCTAGATTTGCCTCAAACTCTCAGAACCTCAGCATGCTTAAGAGGTTAAGGGCATGGCTTTGGAATCAGAGTGCCTTTGTTTTAAATCCTGCCCCATTACATATTCACTGTGTAATACTGGGCCAGTGTTGAGCCTCAGTTTCATTTGCGAGATGTAAAGAACAGTACCTATCTAGTAAGTTTTTTGTGAAGATTAAGAATGTAAATTAATAAATCAGAATGTATATTCTTTCTGGGGAACGGATCAAGTCTGGTTTGAACATCGCTATAATCCCAGTGCTCATAGCAAATGCTCAGTAGCTATTACTTAAGGGAATTAATAGATAATGTATGTTAAGTATTTAGCAATATCAGGCATATATTGGTCTCTCAGTAAATGGTAAGGATGATAGTAATAACAATAGTTATTGTATTATTAGTGTTAAATTACAACTGACAAAAAAATACAAACAAAAACAAACTTCAAAGAACATTTTGTAGCTGGAAGGAGTACTGGATACTTTTAGAACAATATCTCCCAAAGCAGCCTCCTATTATTCAAAACCGTTTTCATGTCATCAGTGTAGCTTTGGATCTGGCCAACTGCTATTTCCTCAGGCAGGAACTTGAGGATGACCTGACTACTAATCGCTCCCTTTATTGTGAGTTTCCAGACTGTGGAGGGTGGCTCTCGGAAGCCTCAGACAGCTCATGAAGTCAGACATCTGGATTCAAAGGTTGACTTTGAGAGGGCAGAAGATGGAAAGCTCTTAGCGTCCATTAGCTCGATAGGTGCCTTAATGAGATGATCACTCCAGAGAGCATTTCTATTTTCTTCCTTAAAGAATGGGTCTCTTTAAATGAAAGCATTTAGCCTTCTTTTGGGCCTGGCATCATTGATGTCTATATAGGGTTTCTTTTATCTCTGATGGCCCCGTTTGTCTCACCACAACGATTATGCCTTCATCATGCTACCCAGTTGGATAGCAGAAACCTGTGAGAAGCAAAGAAAATTGGGAGCCACACAGTCTTCTCATTATCAGGGGAATAGGATTGCCTTGTCACCGATATATGCAGAAGAGAATGAATTTAAACTGGCAACTAAGGTATCTTTATCAAGACGTGGTCTATTAACTTGTTGAGCTTTGTACTGGAAGCCATTAGAGTCCCTAACATGGCAGATGAACTTCTGGATAGCTGGTGCGGCTAATAGCCAAATGACATACAATAACAGAGAGACAATAAATGTTGGAATTATTAAACACAAGTGTAATGGCCTGGAATAGAAACTCTGAGTGCTTGTAAATTACTCCATTGTTATTTGACGGAAAGAACAATACAAGTTGAAATATTGACACTTTGTACCTCTCATTTTTCTCACTATTATTGTCCTATGTAGGGTGATCTCTGGATTTTATTTATAATTCTTAGCTTAACTGCTCCACCCCCAGCTTCAGAGCTCTGACTTGTATTCGGTTTTCTTTTATAAACATCAATAATTGATTGTGTAAGAGCATTTTTTGGCCTTGGAATTTTCTATGAGGAATGTAGCACAGTAACAATTCTTTATATGGACAGAAGATATAAAAAATGACAGACTAAAGATAGGTGGTTAAGTTGTAACAAAAGCCAGCACATAAAGCTTGGCAAAGATTTATACAGAGAAACAGAACTACTGGTCATGCCAGAGAAATCAGTAAAGAAGGACTGAAAAAGGAATGAAGAATGTGTGCTTCAAAGCTGTAATAAGACATCGCAGCCTCAGGCAGCATCGGTAAGGAATAACATGCCCTAATTTTGTTGTACAACCAAAACATTTCTTTTTCTGTTGATTATTTAGAATATGTCCATTAGCCATATGTGTACATCTTTAGTCTGCAGTATGTCTGTAGCCCCCCATTTCAATTAATATGTGCTCTACTTTCTGCTGAAATACAAGACACCCAGATATATGCCTCTGACCTTTTAATCTAGCTTGCTCTTTCTTTCTTCATTTCCACATAATTTATAATATCAGAGCTCCCTGAGCCCTCTCTTGCTAGGCAGTCTCTTTCTCTTGATCTCTGCTGTTGACATCGTAGGCCACTCATTACCTATTTGGTAGAAGATGACTTGGAGCAGAGCCTCTCTGCCCCTGGAAATTATGTTGAATGCCCATCTGGTCTCATTACCTTGGAAGCAGTCAACAAACCTTAATCAGTGCTATCATTTTGCACATAATCTTTGGTAATTGGCATCAGCATCTTTGAATGGGTTATTTAGGATTTATCAGGGGTCTCAATGCCTAGAGATTTTAAGGAAGGAATCAGAAGGTATAATTTCCAGGATGGAGCGGGTGTGTTTCCTGAATGGAAAAAAGAGAAGTACAGAGATAAACCCATTTTGGTCCATTGCAGTCTGACCGTATTGGGAATCTGTGGCTTCATATACATGGATGTCAGTAAATTCAATTTATCTAATGAATAAGTTGATGATTTTCAAGTTGAGTCCTTGCGTATCTGTTCAGTGTTGAGCCACAGGAGATGCCAGCCCCTCAGATCTCAAGTCTTAGTGGCTGGGGTAAGACCTGGATGCGTAAAGCCAGTGCACGGCTTCATGGATGATGTAGAGGCCAGAGCACTGCGCTGTACATCGGAAGCTGCTGTTGAATAATATTATATGTCAACTATAATTTAATATACACATATAGTCATGGGATGTGGAGTATAGTGTGGGAATGAAGTCAATGGAATTGTAATAGATAAGTATGATATCGGGGTTGGGGGGCAGTGGATGGGGGAGGGGGCTGTCACTTTGTGAGGGGTGAAAAGGATAACTATTGCATTGTTTTGTACACCTGAAACTAATAATAATAAAAAATAAAATAAAAATAAAATAAAGCCAGTGCATGGCATCATAACCATATGCTACCAAGAGCTACCTGGTGGGGTCTGAAGGTAATATACCAGCTCACAGAAGCAAAGGTTATGATGAGTAAGCACAGTCAGGGAAGGCTTCCTGGAGGAAGTCACATTTAACCTGAGATTTGAAGGAAGTAAAGTGAAAACAGTAAAATAGTTCAGTTGTTTTATTACTTCACATTTTAGTAATATATGTCTAAAAATTGTTTTTGTAGCTAGGTTCAGCCTAGCTGAATTTAAGTACTGTAAAATAGGGAATAAGTAAATCTTTTCCAATATTTGTTGACAAATGTGAAAAGAAAATGGAGATAATTTTAAAGAGGCTTCTTTTAGGCCAAACACAATAAAATTTAAGCAGGAGGAAACTGTACCTCCTAATGGCTGTTGGGTTGAAAGTAATCAGGGATTTAAAAAAAACCAAACCTTTGGAATCATATAGCAGAGGATGAGAGCAAGGTTGGGAAATTCAGTTGTTAAGCCTTATTGGTTGAGGATGAGTTTTTGTCATATTTGGCACATCTAGGTGACCAAGGACCTTGCTACTCCAAGCGTGGTCTAGGAGAGACAGGATCAGCCTCATCCGGGAGTTTATTAGAAACACAGACTCTTAGGATCCTCCCAGACTTACTGAATCAGACTCTGCATGTGAACACGACTCCCAGGTCTTTTGTAGGCACTTCAACATGTGAGAAGCCTTGCTGTAGGCGGCAGCAGCATTCTCAGTGGCCAGCCTGTTATAACACAGTGATGCCAAACTGACAAGCATCCGAATCCCTGGGTAATGCATTTTTTTTTAAAGCAGTAACTCAGATCTCATGGATGAGAAGTTGGGGGCTGGGGTGCAGGGAGGTTGTAGAGATCGTGTACAGTTGCTGCATTTCGACAACCCCCCTCAGGCCTTCTGATAATCCAGGTTTGGGAGCTACTGAAGGTTATGAGACCACAGCTCTGATGCCTAACCCTGACTGCTCATGAGAATCCATTGAGGTTTTTTAAACAAATCCCAATACTAGGGCCAGGACCCCTAGAGATACTGATTTAATTGGCCCAGGCTGGAATTTATACATGAGTATTTTTGTAACAGCCTTATTGAGGTATAATTTATATACCAGTAAGTTCATCTACACATGAGTATTTTTTTAAAGCTTTCCAGATGATTCTAAAATGGAGCAAAACTTGGGAACCCCTGGAAGAAGGCTAGCAGGAGACTATTACACTTTCCAGAAGGACAAAAATCTTTTCCATGGTCACAGAGCCAGGCACGGAAGGTATGAGACGACACTGTCTCAGGCCAGCAGGGCTTTATTTGTGAGTGTTAACAGAAGCTGATGAGGTTTTGTCATGTCAACCTGACTTCCGCTTTTAAATATGGAGGGACAAATAACAAGTACCCAAGAGAATAAAAGTGGTGATGTAAAGGGTCATTTATACCCAGTAATCACTAGTTCTGACTTGTTCTCTGTCCATTTAAAGATGTATGAAAAGGAAAGTAAATGAGCTTATTTAAAAATTTACAGAATAGCATAAGACAGCATTACTCTAAAGACATAGAAGAAATGTGCATCCTTGTAAATGATGCACCACAGGAAACAAAAAGCAATTTTAGATGATATCTCATTAAGCTAGGAAATAAAGGTATGTAATCACAAGGAGATATCAGAATGCTATAAAAAGCCAATAAGCTGACGTGCATCCCAAGATGATAGAAATATTGATTGGGAGGAACAGCTGCAAGAAGAATATTGAAAATTTAAGAGCAGAATTAAAATCCCCGTACCGTAACATAAGTGAATGACATGGTAGAAAAGCGCAATGGCAGATATTTCAAACTTGAGAAGTTTAGAAATAAGAGGGAAAGAACAACAACAACAAAAAAGTGAGTCAGAATGTAGTAGACAGGATGCAACCATAATTATGCTTCTCAATTGAAAAACTGAAAATAGTATAGATTGGTAAATTATACAGTAGAAAATTATAAAACTAAAACATATATTCATTCATAGAACAGAAGACTCCAGGTAACAATAACAGAAAGAGTCCCACATCTAAATAATTTCCGATGATTTTTTTTCAAAGAATTTTTTTTTCAATTATAGTTGACATTTGATATTTTATATTAATTTCAGGTATACAGCAAGTGGTTAGACATTTATATAACTTACAAAGTGATCCCCTCGTTAAATCTAATACACACCTGGCACTATGTATTCCCTGTGCTGTACTTTATGTCCCCATGATTATTTTGTAACTGTCAATTTGTACTTCTTAATCCCTTCATCTTTTTCATCCTGTCCTCCAATTCCCCTCCCATCGGGCAACCATCAGTTCTCTGTGTCTGAATCCATTCCTGTTTGTTTTTGTTGGTAATTTTGTTCTTTAGCTTCCACATGTACGAGTAAGTAAGGTCATATGGCGTTTGTCTCTTTCTGTCTGACTTATTTCACTTAGCATAATACCTTCCAGGTTCATCCATGTTGTGCAAATGGTAAGATTTTCTTTTCTTTTTCATGGCAGAGTAATACTCCATTGTAAATATGTACCACTATTTCTTTATCCAATCGTCTACTGATGGACATTTCTGTTGTTTCCATATCTTGACTAGTAAATGGTGCTGCAGTAAACATAGGGGTTCGTATGTCTTTTTGTATTCGTGTTTTGGGTTTCTTTGGATAAATACCCAGAAGTGAAATTGCTGGGTCAGAAGGTAGTTCTAATATTAATTTTTTGAGGAAATTCCAAGCTGTTTTCCATAGTGGCTACACCAATTTGTAGTCCCACCAACAGTACATGAGGGTTCCCTTTTCTCCAAATCCTTGCCAACCCTTTTTTTTTTTTTTACTTGATGGTTGCAGTTCTGACAGGTGTGAGGTGATATGTCACTGTGGTTTTAATTTGTATTTCTCTGGTGATTAGTGACGTTGAGCATCTTTTCATATGTCTATTAGTCATCTGTGTATCCTCTTTGGAGAAATGTCCATTCAGGTCCTCTGCCCATTTGTTAATTGGATTGTTTGCTTTTTTGGTGTTGTATGAGTTCTTTATAAATTTTGGATATTAAGCCCTTATCAGATGTATCATTGGCAAATATCTTCTCCCATTCAGAAGGTTGTCTTTTCATTTTGTTGATGGTTTCCTTTGCTTTGTAAATCTTGTGTTCCACAAAATAAAAGTGTAGCCTTAAAGACACAAAAATCAGGTGGGTCCCAGACTTTTTCTCTCCAAAACAAGTTATCAAAAGATAAAAGGAAAAATATGTTGGGTTTGATGGAGAAAATTATGTGATCCAAGGAATACCTCTTTAGCCAAATTGTTCTTTATATATGATGACAACAGAAAGTTTAAGGGCTCCAAATTCATACACTGGAAGTGTATTTAAAGTAAAGAAGTAATTTAAAATGAAGAGCTCAAGAATGGAGTAATCATTTTATTAAAACAACAACAACAACCAAAAAAAAACCCCAGAAATGAATATAAAAGTTCATTTTGCTTAGAAGAAATACATCATTTTTAATGTAAATTCATTGCTAAAGAAATACATATTAAAAAGAAAATGTAAACCTAAAGAGAAAAATACTTCATAAAAATGGAAGTGAAAGCGTACTAAATTTCATATCTCACATGTGACTCTGAATGGATATGCTCTTCCTCCCCCTCCTCTTCCCTGCCTCTCTGCTCCCCCCCCACACACATATATGATAAGGAGAAGGATATAATTCTGGTTTTGAAAATTTTAAAGGTAAACATGAGTAGATCAAAGATAGAGGGTGAGACTTCCAAGTCCCACAGAAGGTACAAGCAATCTTACCACAGCCCTCTTAATAAAATGAATAAATAAACAGACAGATGGCAAGGGAGCCTAAAACATAGAAAATTATATATAACAAAAGATCAAGCATATGGTATAAGTTAAGCATAAAAAGTTAAGACAAAAATCTGCACTTGTGCTTAAAAAATCAAATATATTCAGGTTATAAGATTTATAACTAAAAAAAATATTAAAATTCCAGAATCAGGCCGAGGTATAGCAAGCAATCTGAGCAGAAAGAAAGCAGGAAAGGCAATATTAATACTTGTCAAAATAAAAATCAAGGCTAAAAGCATTAAGAGAAATGAGAATACTCACTTAATGCTGATGAAAGGTAAAATCCATAATAATATCATAGATATGAATCTGTGTTTAACTAATAAAATATCAAAACACATGAAACAAAATCTGTTAGACAAGCAAGGAGGAATTGACAGAAACATAATTACAATGGTAGATTTTAAGTTACTACTTTCAGTCTGAGACAAAACAGAAAAAAATGAGCGTAAGATATAAACAATTAATAAAAGTGAATTCATAGATATATCTAACAATGTCCAGCCTATAGAGAATATACCTATTTTTCAAATATTCATGGACCATTACTATTGACGATCATATAAAAACATCATCAAAGTTCCTAAACTAAAAATTCCTCAGGCTAATTTCTTGACAATTGGCCCAGTAAAACTCTGAAAGAATGACAATAGTTTCAAAAGACCTAAAAAATTCAACTACTCAGCAATGTATATTAAAATAATCTCCTAAATAACTATTTGTTCAAAGAATAATTAGAACATAAGCAACAGATTATTTAGAATTATTAGAGTATGGAAAATCAACATAACATTGCATGCCATATTTACGCTATGTAACCAAACCTATCTTTTGATATGAGGTCATACTTTTGTTATTCTGAGAAAGGTAGCCTGTTAGACTGATGAGAGAAGAAGGTATGCTATGAAGAGTAAAGATGAATAAAATTGAAGAGGGCAGTTATCAATAAAGAGTTATGAATGCTGGTTAGAGAAGGGAGATATTAGAGGTTTTTAAATAGTGGGGAGGGTAGCTCTTTTTGAAAACGATTTCTCAATAAGAAGGGGAAAAGATGATTGGTAGAGGAAATGATGACCTTGGTTTTGGACATACTGGCTACTGATTCATTACTACAAGGAAACAAAGCAATAATAACAACAATAATAGCAGTAAATGTTTTTAGAATGAGCTTGGTGCTAAATGACTTTCAAATATTATCTTAATTGCTCCTCATTATATTCCTATAACTAAAAAAGCCTGTAATTATCTTGATCTTCTTATTTTCTTTTTAAATAAGATACAATGGTTTTATTTTCTAGAAAGGCAACATAGTACATCATTAAATATTCAACCTTTATAAGAAAATATTGAGTGAAATGTACGTCTCCCTCTTGACTCTCTTAGATGCCAACAGCCCTTATAAATAACCACCTTGTCTGTTTCTTGGGTGTACTTCTAGTGATATGGTATGCATATTTAGGAAAACATGTACATACACATTTGTGCACATATCCCTTTTTACTTATACAAATGGAAGTATATTATACTATTGGTGAGTGCTTTTTCCACTTCACTATGTATGTTGGATATAGTCCTATGTTGGCAAAATCTGGAATCATCTTCTTTTAGATGGCTACGCTGTATTCCTTTGTGCAGCTCTGAGATGCTTTATTTAGCTAGACCACTGATGGTGAATATTTCAGCTGTTTCAATGTTTGCTTTTACAAAAAAAGTTTCAGTGAACATCTTTGAACTTCTCTCTGTGTGCACATGGCACAACCTTATATTCATTTGTAGACAAAAACCTTATAAGCTGATTATATCAAAGGTATGTGCATTTCAAATTTTGGTAGATTTTGCCAACTTGCCTTCCAAAGAGTTTGTAACAAAAGTCGCTTTCATCATCGGGATCCACACCATCTGACTACACCAACCTGTCCCTGCTCTTGCTGCTATCATTATATATATATATATATATATATATATATATATATATATATATATATATAT
>NW_017731509.1:989114-1001368 GCF_001890085.2 Hipposideros armiger | reverse complement strand
GCTCACGCTGGCTGCTGGCTACACACAGTAGCCCATGGCAACCCACTGCCACAGGGGCTGCAGCCTACGCCGTCGCCGGCGACTCACAGTAGCCCAGCCCCAGGTTGAGCTGTTGTTCACCATCTTAGCTGTAAAGAGCAGTGTCACTGGCCCTCATATGTGGGATCCGAACCGGGGCCCTCTGGCGTCCCAAGCCAGCTCTTAACCAACGCGCCACTCGGCCGGCCCTCATCAGATATATTAATAATAATTTCCCCTTACCCATGTAGCTTTTGATTCACTGTCTTTCTCTTCATGCCAATTCCTGACATTATTCTTGATTACACCAACATCTACTTGTATAAACCTATCCAGCATGTTGACATCTCAGTTTCATGAACTTCATATCTTATTTGACCATAGCCATCCATCTACCCCTTCTCATGGTTTAAACGATATTTTTATGCTGATGGTTTCCATAGCCATGCCTCAGGATTTGTCATCATCAGAAATGGCAACCCTTCTGAAATCTTAAATCATTCCAATCTTTAGGCAGGAAATTCTATCCCTCCATCTTTCTTGTTCAACTACTCCCATAGAAAAAACATTTTACCTCATTGAAATATTAATCTATTTGCTTCCACCTCTTTTTCATGATTCTTAGGTCCTTTCATGTCTTTCTTTCTTGGTACAGGTTGAATTCTATGTCTCATCATTGTAATTACTTTCTTGAAAATATTCCCCAATGCTCTTGTCCTTCCCTTCCACATTGTACTTACCTTAACCCGATTGTCCAGTTGCTCCACGTTGTTCTCAAGTAGCTGAACATGACTAGAGAAAGGAATGCAGCCAGTTGAACTGATTGCATTTTACACATAGGATCACAAAATTTCACTTAGAAATTCATCATTACTCAGTAGTTGTCTAATGTTTTGCCAGTAAGCTTCCCTGCTTCCTTTAGTCCTCAAATTTTCACCCCCTTCCCCCTTCTGCTGTCATTCCCACCCTTAGTTTGTGACCTTATTTCACATGTACTGAGAAAAATACAGATCTCCAGATGAGGACTATGTCATTATCCAATCCCCAGGTCCACCCCTGTCAGCACCCAAATGCCCCTCTTTCCTGCTGTAACAAGTGCCCCTGAGCTGATCAAAGGCCAGTCTTTCTCTGTGCTCTGCATCTACTTCCTCTCATCTTTCCGGGGGTCTCACTCTATTCTGCATCATCAATTTCACCCTCTCTCTTGAGTTATTTCCTTTAGTATACTATCATTATATTTCCACCTACAATAATTCCTCCTTAATCCACATTGTCTAACAGCCCCTGCTCCCATCCTTATGTCCTTTCAAGGCCATTCCTCAGAATTGTCTCTATAGGTTGTTTCCAATTCTTTACTCACACCCACTGTAGAACCTGTTCCATCCCATTTTCAGCCCTTACCACCCTGTCTGAACTATGTGTGGCCAGATCTAGGGGACAGCTCTCTGTCATGACCTTATTTGCTCTTTCAGCAGCATTTGACCTTGGCTAGTCACTGCCCCTCTGTTGGTACACCTTACAATACCTTTTCCTTTTTCCTTCCTCGATATGGTGGCTTTTTCTTAGTCATCTGTGCAGCCTCCTGTTCTCCCCAAACTCAAAACTTTTATGTTTTCCAAGAGAACTGGCCTCTTTTTTTCTCCCTATAAATTCACATTTGGTGATCTCAAATTAATATCTTCAGCCCAAATCTTTAATGAACTGTGAGTTTGTATTCACTCAATTGCTCAGTTCCTGTTTCAACTTATAATGTGTCCTAAACTGAACTGACTTTCTGCTATTCACACTTCCCTGGCAGTCTCTGCTATCTCAGTATACCGCTACCCATCCAATTCTAGTGCTGGAAGCATGCGAGTCATTCTTGACTTCATCAAGCAAGTCTCCATCTGCAAGTTTTATCCAGTTTACCCAGAAAAGGTCATCAAGTCCATCTACCCCTCCCCATGTTCAAGTTGCCAGGGTCTCTTTTGTGGGCTTGGGTGAAATAGCTTCTTTTCTGCTTTTTACTTTTCCCATTTCCTCCCTTCCCACCTAGTCTATACTTAGCAGTCAGAGTGATCTTTGTAAGAAATAGAAATGAAGTCATATGAGCACCATCTATGTGTTAAGCGATTTACGTGGATTATCTCATTTATTCTTCAAATGATCTTATAAGGTAGGTACTACTATTGCCCTGAGAGAGGTTAAGTAATTTACTCCAGGTCACACAGATAGCAGGTGAGGGAATTGGAATTTAAACCCATGCTGATTGATTCTAGAGTCCATAGTCTGAACCACCAGGCAATTCTCTTTCTTAGAAATGTACCATTTTCCTTCTAATAGCAACTTGAACTCTTGTAGCTTAATATTTCATTTGTATTGCCTCTGGGGACCTTGAAAATTACAGGTAAATTCTTTACGGTGGTGATCATTTATTTTTCTGGCACTCAATGTCAAAGGCAGTCAGTCTTGTTTTAAGCAGCTGAATTAGGCTGAACTTGTCAGGCCTCCATCCTGAATTAGAGGGCCCCATTCAGGTGAATGGGGTAGAAAACCCACTATTATAGTATAGTATAAAAAACACACTATTTTATGAGGCTGTGGATATGGACTCAATATGGCAAAAACCTTTTTTCTCCGAAAGTACAGATTAATTTAGTAAATCACCAAGGTGATTCTATAGAAATAACATATTTACATATTCTTCCTCTGCAACTGCAGAGTAACCACTGCTCTCTTAGCAGTTAATCATAGTAATCAAAGATGTGGAGACAGACTGCTGTCATTATATGATAATTTCCCCAGGAAGTTTTGCATAAAAACAAGCACCTTTAGTTCTTTCTCTCCGATCCATCCTCCCTATGCTGCCAAATTCATCTTTCTAAAATACAGTCTAGATTCAGCAAGTTCACGGCTTGAACCTTCTATAGTTTCCCACTGCCTGCTGGACAAAAGCCATATATATTATGCTCTCAACAATGAATTAATTTGCTTTTCCATACACAAACTCATATTTTTTTCACTCTGTTTCTTTGTTCGTGTAGTTTCTTCGATCTAAAATGCTTTGCACTCTCCAATGTCTTCATTTAAAAATCTTTCAAGTTTGAAGGGATATGGCATAGTGTTTGGTAGATATTAGATTGTTACTATTTGCTACTCTGTATTTGTTTTTCTTATAGCATGACTTATTGAAGAGAGGCTCAGAAAAGTGGAGAGCAAGGCATGGATGGAGAGTTTAGGGATCCTTGGTACAATGTGGGTTAATGGGATTACAGAGAGTGGGGGCGGTGCTGTGTTGGGCAGGTAGACCCTCAGGCTTGGAGAGTAGAAGATATTCAGGTATGGGAGTGGGTCACTGAATTCCAAACTGATCAAAAAAACAAAACAAAACAAAAAACCCCAAGGCATCCCAGGTGTAGTAGAGAGAAGAGAGCAAGCTTATAGATAAAAATTAAGTCATTTCTTTTTTTTTCTTTTAATGGGGCCATTGGAAGGAAGGTAGAAAATATCACAAGTCAGGACCATGGGCACGTCAGAAGAAAATGGTTAAGAGTATGATGGGCAAATGGTGACAGACAGCAAGCGGATTGCTTGGAGAATGTTACCTGTGTGCGGCAGCAGATGGTCTGAGGTCAGAAGCTATAGGAGGGGTTTTGCCCAGGCAAGGACCACTCTTCCCCAAACTTTGCTGCTAAATTTCCTTTTATAAGAGCCTTCTGGGAGAAAAAGTGGGGTAGAGAAAATAATAACTTGCTTCACACTGCTGGTTGTATCCCTTTTGCTGCTGATGCCACCAGGGCATACACTACTCCTCAGAAACACCTCTTGTTAGCAGTTACTTTATAAATTGTGATACGATTCAGGGTCTCTCGCCTGCAGAGGGAAAGGCACATTGATACAGGACCTCCACTATAGACCGTAGACATCTCCCTGTAAGGTTTTATCTGCAGTGACAGACATTCTGACGGTGCTGGAATTATGCATCTAGCATCAAACTTTAAACCTGAGTCTTATTACCTGACCTCAAGCGCTATATAGTATACGAGTACATTACATTTTTTTTAATTGCCTTGTCGATGACACGATGAAAATGCAGTGTTATGTTAAAAGTGTTATTTTGAATAAGATAAACATTATTAGAGTTTTGATAATCCTGCTTTGTAATTTCATTTTAAAAAAATACAAACAGCCTTAGAAAAATAGAAATGGCTGAGCAGGAACATTGTTTGTGATAGTGCGGGCTGCACTCTGCACAAGTCCAGGGAGTGCTGTTCTTACACTTACTGTAGATTTGTATTGTGATTATGGAGAGATTTAGGTAGATGGCAGTGAAGTGTCTTGACAAGGGGTGCCTTTGTGTTTCCTGTACAAAGTTGTGCTTGCATCTAGCAATGGGCCTGTATCCTGAGCTTCCCTTGAGGTTTTTGGTCCTGGGTATATGAAGGTCAAGGAAATTACCCATCACCTCAATTTCCTAGTTCTTCTGACTGTTTCACTGGTGTAAAATAAACTAATATGTCACTCAACCAACAATTTTTCATCCAATGATGGAGTAATTAAAATATACCTGTTGCATTTGTTGCGAGGATAAAACGAGACAATGATACATTCTAAATATGGCATTTGACCTAATGGCTATTAGTTGTATTGATTGCTGGATTTATTGATTGATGAAATTGGCTCTGGTCTGAATTGTCCAGGGATGAGAGAGTCTGGCTTTCCATATTAGGATTGAGGACTTCCGTAACCCAAGGTGGAATGGTAGTTTGCTAGGCCAGCTCTGCTGGGATATCAGGTGGGTACTGGTCATTTTCAAATAGGTGCTATTTGTTAGCCAGGGGTTTATAAGTACCAGAGACTGCCCATCATCTTTGCTGTGTTTGATTCCCTCTTCTCCTGATGGCACAAGCACAGTGCATTTGTGTCTCATGTCTCTAATTCTTCTCACAATGCTAGAATTGGGCGGGCTTGATGGCAGTATGTGCGTAGACCCCGTCAGGTTAACAACACACCATCTGGATTTTTTTCTCAGTGTGGTAATAGTTAAGAGCACATGCTTCGGAGTTAGACTATCTGATATTTAACTCTAGCTTTGCCCTTCATTAGCTGTGTCACCTTGGACTAGACCTTAATGATGCAATACTTTAACTTTTTCATTTATACAATGAATGTAAGAAGTACTTATGTCTTATGGTGTGGAGATTAAAGGAGATCGTTCATGCAATATGCTTATAACAGTGTTTAGTACATAAAATTAAACACATGCTAGCTGTTATTTCTTACACATGTATATACTTTCAGGTATTCATTAAAATATTTATTGAGTGCCTATCATATATTAGATATTATTCTAAGTATTGGGGCTGCAATGATGAGCAAGACAGACGGAATCCCTACTCTCATGGAACCTGCATGATATTGGAGGAGACAGAGGAAAAACAAGAAAACAAATAAATGAACCCTGTATTTCAGGATGGTAGAAAGGATGGCAAGTGACCGAGGGTAGTGCTCGTTTATCCAGGTCTTCAGAAAGGACATGTCTGAGGAGGTGACCTTGGAGTCAAGACCTGAAGGTTGAAAAGGGGCCAGCTTTGGGCAAAGATTATTCTAGATAGATTATTTTATTCAGAGAGAACAAAAAATGCCCCAATGCCAGAATGAGCTGGATATGTTCAATGAATGGATAGAAATTTGGTGTTTTTAGAATAGAACTAGGGACAGGGAGGGTAGTAGGAAAGATAGGTAGGGTCAGGGTCATACAAGGATATAGGAAAACAATTGTATTTTATTGTAAATATAGGGGGAAAGCAAAGGAGAGTTTTAAGCAAGAGAAGGATATGATCTGAGCTATGTTTTAAAAAAATAGCTCAGGCTGCTTTGGGAGGAGTGGACTTTGAAGGACAGAAATTGAAGCGGGAATGCCATGAAGCTAATGTAGTTTGTTTTCATACCCATGAGCTCTTGAAGGGCAGATGCTTCACCTTTCTGTCCTCTCTATTTGAAATGCAACACTTAGTAAATGCATGTTGGAAGAAGGAATACATGGAATGAACCAGGAACCTCTGTAAGTTCTGTGTGTAGGAAGCATCTTATCCCCCATGGACTTGAAGGCAGGGGCTGTGTGGTAGCAAACCCTATTGTATGTTGTATTCTTAGTAATGGAAGGTGAGTGACTAGTCCCAAGGTCACACGAATGGCAAAAGATTTAGAAAGAAGGAAAAGAGTGCTTGGTATCCTGTCTACAGCCTCTAGATTTTCAAGCCAGTGAACTTTGTGACTGACATGAAACAATGTTGCTTCCTACTTGAACATAAGGCCTATTTTAGAATAAGAAGCTTTTGCTTTTGTAGTCCACGAAAATCACTAGTGTTTTCATTTAACTCAATATGTTCTTTTAAGTATGGAGTATAGGGGATTGAGAGAATTCTTGAGTCATCATTATTGCAGCTAACATGAAATTGGAGCTGAGTCTGGGACTGCAATTTTCACCCACAGTAGACAGCTACTATCTATCCATTGACTTCTGTCCTCTGGATAAACTTACACGGAGAGCAGGGTGTTTCCTGCTCCGACTGGAAGATTCTTATGTCGTGGATTCTTATGTGTCGCCATCAGTCCTAGAAGCTTTCAGTCACTTTCATAATAATCCATTAATCCTTTATCAGCCTTTACCCTAAAATAGGTTCTAAATCCAGATAAAACTCAGCTTGACTTTCAGATGCAGAGCACCAATTCTAAAGGTAGATAGAGAAATCTTGAAAGCGGGAGAAAAAGGAATGAGTACCCAGTAGACTGTTGAGCTTTAATGGAATGGTTTTTAACTAAAGATAAAGCTTGGCTTTGACTTTGGAGGCAGCAGAATGAAAATGCTGTTTTATTTCATAGCCAGGAGCAAAACACTTAGAATAAAAAATTTCACTCAGCTTTTAGTATGGAACAAAAAAGAGTGAGAAAATTTTATGTTCATATTTTGGAACTTTGTAAAAAAAATGTATTTTTCTGTTTGAATCACTTTAGATTATGTCTAAAGAATTTAGTGCCTATGTGATCTGGAAAGAAAGAAAAATAATGATAATAATTCCCTAGTTACTAGTATAAATTATAGCAGATTGCTAAAGTTCCTTGAAGGAGATACCTGTTCTGTTTTTTCATTATCATACTGAAAAATGTTATCATTTTGTTTAAGTGAGAAATCATCCAATAAGAACTCTGTCTTGCCTTAATATGATTTATAAGTGCCCTAAACTTGACGTCCTGTAAAACACTTTGGGTGTGAAAGTACTATAAACACTAGAGTCATTAGGACCACAGCAGGAAGGAAAGCGTGCAAAAGATGCTGAGTCTAGGTACCCTGCTTTCCTTTAGATCAGGACTTAGCAAATTATGGTCCTTGTGCCAAATCTGGCCCACTGTTTGGTTTTGTAAATAAAGTTGTATTGGAACACAGTGACACTTGTGCATTGTGTGTAGCTGCTTAAATGCTACAGTGGCACAGCTGGGCATTTGCGACAGAGATGTGGCCCACAAAGGCTGTTTACTATTTGTTCCTTTATGGAAAAAAGTTTGCCAACCTTTGATTTAGATGCAGGTTTGACAATTTGCCATATTTAATTCCAAAAGCAGATTGGCATTCTTGGTCTTTACCCAAAAGAGTTAAAAAATTATTATCTATGAAAAAACCTGCACATGAATGTTTATAATAGCTTTATTCATAATTGCTAAAACTTGGAAGCCACCAAGATGTCCTTTAGTAGATGAATGGATAAATAAACTGTGGTACATCCAGACAGTGGAATATTATTCGGCACTAAAAAAAAAAAAAGCTATCCCCCAAGCCATGAAAAGGCATGGAGGAAACTTAAATGTATATTACTAAGTGAGACAAGCCAATCTGAGAAGGCCACATACTACATGATTGCTAGTATATGACATTTTAGAAAAGACAAAACTCTGGAGACAATAAAAAGATCATGTTGCCAGAGATTTGGGGTGAGGTGGGGATAGCTAGGGGGGACACAGAAGATTTTTAGGGCAGTGAAATACGCTGTATGTTACCATAATGGTGTATACATGCCGTTATATACATGCCAAAATCACAGAATGTACAACCCCAGGAGGGAACCATATTATAAACTGTGGGCTTTGGGTGATTGTGCTGTGTCAATGTAGGGTCATCAGTTGTAACACTGGTACTGCTCTGGTGAGGGGTGTTGATAATGGAGAAAGATATGGATGTGTGGGGGAAGGGTGGATGTGGGAAATCAGTACTTTCTCCTTCATCTTGCTGCGAACCTAGAACTTCTTTAAAAAGATAGTCTTAATAGAAAGCAAGCAAACAAGAAAGCAAATTTAAACAAACAAAATGAAAAGAATTCTGTCATCTAGGCTGCCAACTGGTGTTCTTTCAGTCCCAGTGACCCTGTGTGCACGCGCGCGTGTGTGTGTATGTGTTGCTGAATATATTTTGTGTCTCCAATAAAGTCTACTGTCCTGGATGTTTATATACCTGGCTGTAGGAGTTTATAGATGACCATGGCCATACCTCAAGGTGCATGACTCAGTTTATGTGCTTCAAGAGATACATAGCAGTGGTCTGGGCAAAATAATAATCTTGATGGAAGTAAACCAATGTTAACAGAGTGCTCTTGTTGATCTGGATTTGTGTTGTACTTTTTTTTTCTTCTCATTAATTCTCATAATTACCCTGCAAGGTAGAGTTACGATTTCAAATAAGGAAACTGAGGCTTAGAGAACTTATTGCTTAAAGAAACAAATCTAGTGAGTCAGCCCAGACTGAAACCTGAATATGACCCCCAAGTCCGTATATGTCCTTTCTACCACCTCATTGCCTCTCTCTGAGTAAGCTGTATACATTAGGCAAATTTAACAGATTTGTACTGAAACAACAAGTCCTTTTCCCTTAACTTCACACTGCCTTATGCTACATGTACAGGTCAAGTAAATACATTTTATTTTTTTCCAGCTGCAAAGTGAGAGAGTATTAGTTTCTTACCATAGACTGCTATTCATAGCTCATGTGTAATTTTTTTAAAGTATATCTTCAAAATGGTTCTAGAGGTCAGTGTCCACACTTCTTGGGGAGATTTACAACATTTTTTAGGTAGAGAGAAAGACACACTCCCTTCAGAATTCTCATTAGCATTTAGTTTTTCAAATAGGTGCAAAGTCCTTCAAAATGCCAAAGCTAAAGGTTGTTGGGGGCACGGGGAATTCGAGATCAATTATATGGGTAGCCTGCTACGATTTATCATTTGAAGATAGCATCTATGTGAATTTAAAGAGAGGCTAGTCAATATCACGGCACTGAGATAGGGCTCAGCCAGTGTAATAGTATTTGAGATAAAAAAGAGAGAAATGAAGCGCCCCCCTCCTCCCCGCAAATGGTTGGGGGATGGGAAATAGATAAAATGCTGAGAGTGATAGCAATTTTAATATAATTGTTCAGAGTAAAGCAGTGCTAAGGCAAGAATTATTCATTTTCTGGTACAATAATCTAAGGTTCATCTTGGACCAATAGCAGAATCAGGTCTAATGGATTGCAAAAGTAAAATATGTATTAAATATGGAAATTGGTTTTATTACATTAATTATCATTCTCAACTTCAAGGTGGGTGAAAGGTATGTATAAAAATAACCAAATTGGTAATCCCTTGAAAGTCACTTAAAATTTTGAATAGTATTAGATAAAATTATCACTTAGATTAGAATGCACAATAATTGTGGATGAATCTCTTTCCACCTTGGGACCATGTCATCTCTCTTTTAATGGCTTCTTCTCGTGGACAGAGGGAGTGTGTTGTAACTAATGCATCAAACCCCTCATTTAGGGTGCATATTGGTATGGCTAACTATATACATTCAGTTGGAAACAAAACCAAGTTCAAGACAAAGTTAACAAAGCTGTTTATTCATGAACTTGTGGCAAAGGAATCCATCTGCTGTTACTTTTAGTTGTGCAGGGTTCGAAGGTATTACAAAGGAGGATCAGTATTAGACAGTGAAAGGAGGAAAGGCTGAGATAGACTCTAAGTAGCAAGCATTTTATTAAGGTGGGATTTTTGGAAGAAGGGGAGACATTCTAATTGCTGCTCAGGAACATTGGTGGTGCTTGATAAGGGAGCAACAGAGCAGTTTACGGGTATCTCAAATGAGAAAGGAGTATTCAGAGTTAGGGATGGAAGGCATCTTATAGCTGGCCATTTCTTACAAATGTGGGCTGAAGAGGTGCTTTTGGGGGGTCAGATTGTCATAATGGTTCTTATTTGGCTTAGGGAGAGGCTGCCATGGCAGGAAGGTTCTTGATGCTCCGTTTTGGCTGACTGGTGGAGGAGGGAGGTAGGGCTTCTCATGAAACCTGGGGTATTTGGGAACCATCTTCATCTCTTATTTGAGCTCAGCTTCCATCTGCCACTTCCTGTAGTTTGAAATGTACAGTGATATAGAAAAAAAAAAAAAGAGTCCACAAACAAGAGAAATGGCCCAAGAATGGGTGTGAAATGGCCCAGAAACATTTGGTCTCAGCTGGTTTTAAAAAGGCTAGTTCATCTTCCCGGTATTCAACAGCATCGTTTGTTGTGGTTGATGGCGTGGGTGTTAGCCACAAAATTGTGGTTAATACTGTTCTCTAAGAGGGTGAGCAAAATACAGCCGTGATGTGGATCATAAATAACAACAAAAAAAGCATTGGAGTTTTCCCTATTTGGTTGTTCAGTATTTATCTCTCCAGGTCTAGCAGAGGTATTTTGGTTGATGGTGTGGCGGCTTATTTCTGACAAGCAGCAGTGAACCTTGGGGTCAGGCTGTCTGAGATTTGGGTTTGGCTCTGTCACTTTGTAGCTGTGTGAACTTGAGGTCATGGAGAGGCCTGGTCTCTTGCGCAGGACAAATTAGAAGGGATGATATCAGTGCCATAAATATAGAGGAGTCTGCTTAAACTTTGGCTTTCTTGGCCTGCTTACTTGCAAAAGAAATGGATTTATTTTCACCTGGGCTTTAACAAGCATCTTTATGAGTGTGTCTGATGCAGGGTCCTTTCTAAATATTAGGTGGGATTTGGGTGTAGGGTGAAACGTCTAGCTTCTTGAGAGATACGTAAGAGTTCCACCCAGATATAGGATATAATGGTTCTGGTGGGAAGAACACTGGTATAATATATTCTCTCCCAGCCAGCTACTTTATTATTAAGTACAACCTCTTATGAGTGCCATATATTGAAAGAGCTGAAGCTTCAAAATAAAATACTCAGATTTCAACCCTGGCTCTGCCGCTTGATAATCTCATGATCTTTGGAAACTTAATTAAACTTATCCAAACCTTAATTCCCTTTTCTGTAAAATGGAAAATTAATGCCTTGTGGAATCATGTAGATTAAAGCTAATGAATGCTTTCTGGTAGATAATAGGTATTTAATAAACTGTAGCTGTTTTTATATGACTTATATATTACCTCAGCCAATAGCAAGTGGTTCATTTGTGGGTAAATATCTTCTCACTGTTAAACACCCCCTTCTCTGAAGACCTCTTCTGGAATGGGAAATATATCCCATTATTCAATAGATTTTACCCCGCTATTTAAAAAGCTTTGATAAAGATCTCAGAATATTTTCTTAGAATTATAAATATACCTAGAGGTATTTCCAGCTAGTTGAAACTGACCTTCATATAATTCTGGTTTAAATAACCCTGTTATGTGAGAAAGGGGACTTAATGAATAAATGAGGTTATTTCTAAAGCTGATAGCAAATGTGTAGGAGCATGGGTAAGAGTGGGTGATAATCTATGGAGGTTCATTTTCAATTTTAGAGGGCAAATATTTTTCAAAAAATTTTATGAATTTCCTGCAAAGGAACAAGGCAGTAAAAAACGTGATCATTATACAAGCAACTCTTATCTGACCATGCTTCTAATTCTGAATTTAATTGTTAATATCTAAGATGTTCATCATAGGTCTTATTCATTCCTCTGTATGTTATTTATCCATCCTGCTATCTATTCATCCAATTATTCATCCTCAAGCAACTTGTTTTCAAATGTTATTTGGCCCATATTTCATACTAGGTTCTGTGCTGGATGTTAAGGACATAGAAATGTAAGATCTCACTTGAGTTTGGAAAAATCAGGCCAGTAGGGCAGCAGACAGATGCACAAACAATGACATAATTTAATTTCACTGAAGTTTACTTTATAGAAGTTGAGGAGATTTGGTGTTTTGTTTTTTTTTTATCAGGGTAGTTTCTA
>NW_017731509.1:981614-984114 GCF_001890085.2 Hipposideros armiger | reverse complement strand
CAGCTGATCATCATTCATCATACAGGTGCTGGAAGACAGGAGCTGGTTTCATTGAACTTGAGTTGTGTTCATTAACTACCTGCTCACAGGTCCATAGGCCCCTGTTTGTTTATTTCAGAGTCTCGTATTTAATTACTGGTTAATTTGATGCTGTAGTGAATCAGACCTAAACTTCCAGCAACAAATCATTTATTTTTTAATAGACTGAAGACTGTGTACTTCATTTTGACTGCATGGGGAAAGTGGTGAATGACTAACATGACCAAGTGGCTACAGGAAATTGCAATTTAATCAGAAGGTAGATATTATTGAAAAGAGGGAAACGAAGGTGGCCTTGAAGAGAAGCAGAATAGAGTAGATACCACAAGTTCAAATTTCCAGAGGTCACCTTCCAGCTGGTTAACCTCTTGTGGCTCCATAAAATAAAAATATTAATATATGCCTACTCGTATGGTACTTGTGAAGGTATAATGAATTAATGCATGCAAAGTGCTCAAAACTATGCTTAGGACAAAGTAATGATCAGTAAATGCCATCTATGGTTACAATGAATAATTGCAACTGATACAAAGACAATAGACATGGCTTCACTGGTAGTGTGCTTTCCCATCTCATTCACTCTCAGCTGGCTTGCCTTTATTTTTATAAAGTAAAAGAATAGCTGCCCAACCTCTCTCCATTTTCCTCACCTTCCAGTCCACCTATCTGCCTTTGTTTGTTTGTGTGTTTGTTTATTTTAGATTCCACATGTAAGTGGTATCATATAATATTTGTCTCTCTCTATGTCTGATTAATTTCACTTAGCATAATTCCCTCAAGGTCCATCCATATTGTTGCAAATGGTAGGATATGCTTTTTTCTTATAACTTCCTTCTTTCTTATAATCTTCCAGTGTGTGTGTATTGTATTATGCACACTGGAATATTATACACATACACACACACACACCCCAGATCTTATTTATCCTTTCATCCATTGATGGTTAGAGAATACAAACTTTCAGTTATAAGATGAATTAATTCTGATTATAGTTAATAATACTGTATTATATACATGAAAGTTGCAAAGAGAGTAGATCTTAAATCTTTTCACCACAAAAAAATGAATGGTAGTTATGTGATGTGTTGGAGGCATTAGCTAAGACTATGGCAGTAACCATTTTGTAGTAGGTAGGTATATCACATTAACATGTTGTACACCTTAAACTTACACAATATTACCTGTCAATTATATCTCAGTGAAGCTGGTGAAAAGAAGAATTGCTTCCCAGTTCAATCAAAGTAACAAGGGAAGGCCATCCACATTTTATGAAGGTATCTTTCTTGCCTTCTCTAGACTCAAGACAAAAATCTGCGTGAATTCTTCCCCAGCGCCCTTCGTTGGAGTTAGTCATTACTTCCTGTAGTAGAACGTGGATGTTCTAACACGGCTCATGTAGACATGACTGCCTCTCTGCTGGATTGTACAGGGTCTGTATGGTTCGGCTTTCTTCACTTTGCAAAAACATCAGAAGACAAAGACCATGACCCACTGACCTTTGGAATCTTTACTGCCTGTGGAGTCCAGCAGTGTCTCAATACCTCTTGAATTTCCTTTCCCAATTGTAAGGAAGACAAAAGACCATTGTAGCTTCTACACTTCCAGTGTGTTCTCTGATTAGTCCAACTTACAACTCACGAGGAGACCTTAGACCGTTTTGGAGGCACTCACTGATTTTGTTGGCACCACTAGCTGAAGTAGAGTTCAGACATTGGTAGATTCCAATAGGCTGGGGCACAGCCTGAGGCCAGAACTGTATTAATCACCTTCACTCAGCATGCCGCTTTCCTTGCAGACACTCAGCATTAGTTTGCGTATACTCTCAAAGTGCAGAAATGTCGGGCTGGGAAGAAAGTCATGGTGTGGTAGCGTATGATGCTTTTTCAATGTCAGCTAGAAATTGGTATGCTGTGATTTTCAATGCACAAAGAGATGTGTTACTTTACGAAAGTACTATTTGACCCTGAAATGGAGCCCTGCAGGAGGAAAAAGACATCTTAGCATGAATTTCCAAATATCTGACCTAGTTATATATGAAAATACTTTTAAAGTGTCAGAAATCCAGTAATCTAACTTCTACCTTCTGGTGTCTTTAACCTTGTCCAAGAAGACTTCTTTACTAATCATGGGATGACCAAAAGGTTATTTGAATTTTTAATCTGAAAACACCTGATCTGTCATGAAACATGTTTGTTTAACATATATCTTAGAAGATGATGTGAAAGTCCACTTCACCATGCAACTGAGAAATTTACAGGGTTATCATATTAGTCAGTTTGGGCTGCCCTAACAAAAGACTGTCGACTGCTTGGCTTAAACAACAGAAATGTATTGACTCACAAATCCTGAAGGCCTGAAGCTCAGGGTTGCCAGCATTACTGGGCTCTCGGGAAAGCTGTCTTCCTGGCTCACAGAGTGCTGCCTTCTCCCTGTGTCCTCACAAGGCAGAGAGAAAGCAAGC
>NW_017731509.1:977876-981159 GCF_001890085.2 Hipposideros armiger | reverse complement strand
GTTTTGCTTGGTTCAAAATATTTGACAAAAATGGAGCCAATAGTTCTAAAAATTTAAATTAATGTTAGGATATGCAACTTTTCTGGAAAGATCACAGATCTAGCTCACAATCCCTGAGAGGTGATACTATAGGGTGAAGAGTGCAGATTTTGGAGCCGTGCTGCCTGAATTCATATCCTGGAAGTCGAGGTACACCTCCTAGCTATATGACCTTAGACAATTTACCGCACATTTCTATGTCTCTAATTTCTCACCTGTAAAGATGATTGTATGTAATATGTACCTCATAGAGTTATTGTGAGTAGTAAATAAGTTAATATATGTAAAACACTTAAAACTATGCCTAGCACATTGTAAATGCTGTATAAGTGATGCCATTTATTACTTCTTTATGGCATTATTTGACTAGAGATCTAGTTTTCTATAGTATAAACTTCTTCTATTGTCTTTCTGCCACTGAGGTGTCTTGTCACTTTCCAGGTATCATTGGCTTTGTACTGTGTTTTTTCCCTTATAAGAGAGAACCATTTCTTTGTTCTTGGAAGTAGAGGAGAAGGGAGGGAAGGGTTTTAAGAAAAATAAGAGACACATTATTTGTGGAAGGGACATATTTTGCACATACATCTTCTAACTGGCTTCTGTAGGTATTTAGTTGATATTTCCAGATTCCATAGGCATTTGGTTTTTCTTCCCTTGCTTTAGGAAGAAAGCTATAATTGTAAAGAAGCACAGAGCATTAGACAAAGCACTAATTCCAGAGCTAGGAGACCTTGATTCTGTTACCAGGTCAGTAATCATCTAGGTACCTTTGGGCCTCTATCTTGTCTGGGCCACTATTTTCTTATATGGAAAAGGGCATAATAATCTACATCTTGTCTGTGTCACTGGATTTTTATAAGTCAAATCAGAGATTAGATAGGCCCTGACTTTAAAAATACCCAGTATGACACAGGTGGAAAGTATCAATAGCTTTAATGTAACAATGACTGGCCAATGCCACCATGTTTTTATAAGTTGTGATTTCTGAAGTCAGGAGATTAAAGGCTGGTAGGATTGCTCTGCGATTTGTTTTACAAGTCCACGGAGAACTTGCCCACATCCATGCTTTTGTGTGAATATCTTTTGGTTTGTCCTAGCTGCTCTTCATTTTCAGGGGAGATGCCAACTCAGTGGACACAGATATCAAGCAATAGTGTGAAGACTCAGACCATCTTAATTGTATTTTCCAGGACCTGGGTCTTGGGAAAGGCATTTGGATCATCTTTGTGCTCCTTAAAATGGGAGGAGGGGGGGTGGCCTGAGAAAAACTGCTTCCGAGACAGGGCTTTGTGATGAGAGGACAGAAAAACATAGATGTGTCAAGAACCTTAGAACCTGGCTGGGGGTTATTTACATGCTCTCTGGTTCAACTCCCTCATTTCATGGGTGGGAAAACCAATGTCTTGAGACGTGACTTGCCCACGGCTACCGTTAGCCAATAAAAACAGCAGGAATAAACGTTGATTCTTGACTGTCAATCCAGTGCCCCTGGTCCAACAGTCAGAGTGGAACCAGTATGCTTGGAGTCACAGAGACCTGGTTTGAAATTCTACATATTCTACATGTAGTTTCTGATGCCAGGCTATGGGATAGTTGGGAAGAAAGAGATGAGATGCATGTAGTGCTTGCCTTCCCCTACTCTGTCTCCTTTTTAAATGTGCACGGGGAGTGAGTGAGGCATGCCTTCTCCATCCCACCCCACCTCCCTGGTCCATCCTCCCTCTATTGCCTTTTTCTGGGAAATTCTTATGAAAGAGCCTGAATAGATGACACCATTTTATTCAGAGAATGCTTTTCATTGGCTTCTCTCTTTGCTACCAGACCCTGCGTTCTAATTTCATGACTCTGAAGCCAAATTCGGGTCTTGGCGTGCCCTGAATTCTTTATGCAATCGCAGGCTAGTGATACGTGAAGGATCATTATGTCACATCAAGTTTCATTTTAAAGGCCATAAGTATAACTCTTAAAAACAAAAGCAAACTACTTTAGCATCCTGGGGAGGGACATAAATCTTGTATTTTTATTACCTCAAAAGACCATCAGAAGATGAGCTCTAATATTTCAAAGGTGACAAACGATCTATACGAATGAATCACAATTTGAGCCCCATTTACTTGAGCTGATATATACTGCAGTGGGGTATATTTATAGGTGTTTCTCTAACAATATTTAATAAAAACAAACCCAGGCCTTTTTCTCCCCTCTAGTTTGTGATCCAGTAGGAGGCACTTGATAGTCTCCAACAACTGGAGTAGAGACTAGCTTAAGCTGTGGGTTCCAGCTGGGAGCAGAATGCTGCTACCAGTTTTGGGGTGCTGGTTCGCTGGAACCTAAAGTGTGGAAGTGTTAGGATTGATTTAAAAGAGCAAAGAAGCAGTGGTGCATGGCCTAGCATTGCTATTTAACAGAGCGCAATATCAGAACAAATGTAGTGAACAGCGTTGCACATGGACACAGAATTTGATCTACTTGTTTTCATATACTTTGTAGCAGCATTATATGTATCTAACAGTCATAAGATGAAAACATTTTGAGGGCTAGAACTGGCACAGTGAAAACAATACCAACTTTTGACGTCCGACTGTGCGGACTCAAACCCAGACTCTTATGTTTACTAACTGTGTGTCTTGTGCAAGTGACCTAATAATCTCTGAACCTCAGTTTTGTCATCATGACATGGGGATACCTACCTCCTACAGGAGTCAAAAGAAGTAAGTGGAGGGATGAGATGCTATCTGTAGAGTACCTACATAGTGTCTGAATTTTTATTATTGACCAGATGCTAGGGGCTGTTCCTCGTTTCAGCCTGTGGTACCAAAAACATGCATACACATGACTTGTGTTCATCTTTTGTTACCTATATATATTGAGTATTACAAGTTTAATACAGTTTTTTCTTTTCTTAAAATGTGTATACATTTTTTTGGCACCCTCTGATACTATTAGCCTCTTATTCATCTTAGCATCACCCTGTGCATAATGATGTTTTGTTTTGTTTTTTTAAATCGATTTATTCTTCCAGTAGCTGTCACGTGCCTTCCAGCAGATGTCACGTTAATTGTAGTTCTTAGGAAAGCTTCCTAGATTGATTCAGACTTTTAACTTAAGCTTGGACTTGAGTGTTGAACTTTCACATTGAGGTTCAGCCTCAGGCTTAGCCTCTTCTTTTGGGTGAATATCACAGTGGGAGAAACCATTGAGAGAGAGAGAGAGAGAGAGAGAGAGAGAGAGAGAGAGAGAGAGA
>NW_017731509.1:946366-977601 GCF_001890085.2 Hipposideros armiger | reverse complement strand
TTTTTTTTTTTAACTACTTCTTTATTGTTTTCTCAGGATATGCCAGCTCTCTGAAGATGTTAATTCTGTTTTGATTCTCTCTATAATCAGTTTTGATTTTGAAGCACTCTTGAGTCCTGTTGAAACCATCTGCAGGGTTGTGCCTTTCCCTGAGGATGGAGAGGAAAGCTTTCTTTTGGCAAATGTGTTGTCTTTCTATCCCCCACCCCCATCCAGAAACTAGGGAGGTTGTCAGTTTTTTTCTTTCTCCCACCATCTTGTCTCCAGGGACCCAACTGGATGAATGCAAACACTTTAATTTCTTTCTCCCCTCCCCATTGTTTATACCAGGAAGTAGTTTTTATATCTGGTGGTTGCACGAGGGGGGATAAGCAACAAAGATAAGGTTGTGACAGTTTAATTTTCTGGTACATTTGTCAACTTTCCTGCTTTATTTTGGTGCTGTCTTTTTTCTGGACCGCTACCAGGAAATTATCAAATAGGCAAGAGCTGAAATTACCCAGGGTATGAAGTAAAGACAAAACCTACTCAAAGACATATCCACAGAGCACCACAGGTATAAGGCCAGGGGCTTCTGAGTGGCTTAAGGAGAGCAAGAGTTGGATAAATCCGAGAAATTCTCACTGGGGTTTTTCTCACCATCCCCTTCTCCAGTTTTTGAAACGATTTTTATTCAAGGCCTTAGAATCCAATGAAACAAGGAAGTGGCTTGGCTATTGGAATTAAAATAAACTTGTTATAGCCAAGTAAGTCCTTCAAATCTAGATGAGGCAGACACGTCTCAGCAGTTATCCAGCGGCCTGAGGGAAATGAACCAGGGCTTTCCCTCTGGGGGAGCTGACAAAGGTCCATGATGGGAAAACGTGCACTGTAGTCAGCAGCTTGGTTGGCAGCTGTGACCCATGGACTGAAGACTGAATTGCCTGTAAGGCAAGTCCTGACTCATTTCTCATCTTCAAGAATGGCTGGGCATCCCGGCAGAATCAGATGGAGTTCAGTGTGGCTGTATCTCTGTGAGTAAAATACCAACGTGCTTTAGACTTTAGCATGCCCTGTTCCAATCCATTCTCTTCACTACAGCTGAGTGATAGTCTAAAAACAAAATTGGATTGTGTCACTACTCTGACTCAAGTCCAGACTTCTCTCCGTGGCCTACCTACCAGGGGCGGCAGGATCTGTCGCCAGCTTATTGTTCTAGTGTCGCTTTAAATAGGCAAACTCCTTCCTCTAACTGATTCTTCTCAAACATTCTTCCCTGTTGGGTATGTTCCTCTCCCCCTTTACCTATTTCACATCAACTTCAGGTCTCAAATGAAGTATCACTTCCATAAAGAATCCTTGTCTGACCCTCTAAGACTAGGGCGAATCCCTGTTAAAAGGTCTTACACTTACATTCTTGGTAGAGCTTACCAAGTTTTGCTCAATGTTTTGAGGTTCATGATGGCATTTTGTTCATCACATTTTTCTCAGGATTTAGGAGGAGGCCAATTAATGTTCATGCTCAGACATATAGCCATACTTAACTTCGAAGAGGATGGGGAAATACAGTTGAATTTTGTGCCCAGAAGGAGAAAAACTGGTAATACTTGAGGAATCACACTAGTGCCAATAACCCCCTCCAGCACCTGGCTTCTCTTCATGTTCCCAACCTCTCGCAATGATTGATTCTTTGTCTCTCCTGTACTCATCTGAAAAACCTTGTAATCAACGATAACGAAGCCACCTCCAGAATCTTAATGCCAAGCACGCCACGCTATGGCTCCATCTCCTACTTTTCCAGCTCATGCACTGTAGCACCATCACTGTAATAATTCTTGCCATCCACAGGATTGCTGCTGACGTTTGCATTCCCCGGGAATCAAACTCAGAGATGGAGACTGACACGCAAGGAAGTTTATCGGAGAGTGCTGGAGGCATAAACACCTGTGGAAGAAGGGAAGGAGACAGGATGAGTAGACAGAGAAGTTAGCTCAATCCCACTGAGTACTCTGAACCTGGGATAGTCCTTTAGAGTTATCCCAAATTGGAATAAAGAAGAACTAGTACATGTTTTCCTCAAGATGTGGGAGAGGCACCTCTTGTCAGCCAAGGACACTTTTCCCTAAAACACTGTAACGGTTGTAGATCATTAGCAGGCAGTAAGTACTCCCCTTAGCTGTGGGATTAAGTTTTTTAGTTCTGAAGATATCTAGGCAGTGCAGCCCAGTGTCCACCACGATGTCCACTTCATTCCGACTCCCTACCCCCTTCTTCATGTCCTCACCTCTCTCCTTACTAGTTGCATTTCC
Organism: Hipposideros armiger; assembly: GCF_001890085.2. Lineage (NCBI taxonomy): Eukaryota > Metazoa > Chordata > Mammalia > Chiroptera > Hipposideridae > Hipposideros > Hipposideros armiger. The sequence continues at coordinate 975,313 of NW_017731509.1, read as the reverse complement.
TTGGCACCTCATTATCTTCAACTCTTTTCTTACACCCTAAGTTCCCTTGTATCTCTTTTTACTCATCACATTTGCCTAAAAACTTATTTCTGGTTACCCTGGACTTTCCAGTTACTCTGCGCTTGCCCCAAATATCTGAATGAGATGGGAGGAAGTGGCTGCACTGACTGCTCTCACTAACCATTTACGACCAAAAGTCACAGGTGGCTCCTCGGCCACCCTCCTACACACCCTATTAAATTCTCTTTTCCTCTTTTCCAAAATGACGATTGAATACCTTTTCCCTACTTTATAAACATCCAATACCTCTGTCCCCTCCTAATTCTCAGATAGTGCCTCCTCTGCTCATTTCATTGAGAAAAGAAAAACAAGCAAAGGAGAATTACTTCACTTCCGACCACCAAACATGCCAACCTGTCTCCACCTCTTCCCTGATCTTTTGGCTTCATTCTTCTTGTACAGGCACTTTGCTCCATTTGTGCACCAGAGCTCAGCTCCCCACTTCTCTGGGACTGTGCTCTGCAGTGATCTGCTCTCCCTTCTATAGCACCATTTTTCTTCACTCAGATTGATCCATTCCCAGCAACATGCAAACATGCTGTGATCTTTCCCGTCTTTCAACAAGACTGTCATTCCAATGGCTTCCTAGAGCTACAACTCCATCTTTCTTTATGGAATTTAAGGTTTGCCTTGTTTTTCTGTCTCTACTCCCTTATATTCCACCCTCTCTTTAGTTGACTGCAGTCACGTTTTGTCCTGCCACTTTCCCAAAACTATTCTTATTAGGTCAGTGTCAGCAGTCAGCTTCTTCTTCCAAATGCAATGGTTAGTCCTGTCTTTATCTTATCCAGCTTCTTAGCAGCAGGTGACAAACGTGAACATTTCTCCTTTCCTGAAACACTTTTCCTCTTGACTTTCATGGTATCTACCCTTCTGTGAAGCAAAATGTTTAAATAATGCTGGAGCCAACTTGTTAAGGAATTCTAATTCCCTGACTTCCAGAAAGATAGGAACTACATCTGTAGTGACTGCCTTGGCACCCTGCTAAGGTCTGGCTGCCTGTCACTTGAAAAAGTTAAAAATCGAGAGACAAGTCTGGTGGAAAGAAAAGCAGATTTATTCAGAATGCTGTCATTCCGGGAGGATGGCGGACTCCTGTCCAAGGGCCATCCCTTGTTCCTAGACTGGTCAGAAGGTTTTATAGGTACAGAAGAACAAAAGAAGGGGGTGGGCAGTCAGGCAGGTCTGAGGGCTGACACTGCTTCCTGGTGTTTGGTCTGTTTTAAGATAATGTTATCTCAGGACTTGGCCCCTATGGCCTGGGGCTTCATGTGTCACCAGTAAAAACTGCTAGGAAGTTGCAAAATGGATTCAGGTGTCCTGTGGGCATCTGAGGATTAAGAAATTGCTCTTTTCAGGGTAAGATTCTGTTGATTAAATGGATTAACGAGATATGCGTAGCCCAGAGAAAGGGAATAAAACAGAGTTCTTCAGTTAATCAGTGAGGGGAGAAACAAAGAAAACAGCTGAATGTCAGGGTGGATTTAACTGCAAACTAAGAACAACTACATGTGGCTAGAGATTGAGCTATGAAGTGAATCAGACTGAGAACAGCTACTCTAACTGCATTATTGATTCCCTGAGTTTTACCCTTACAGTCCTATCTCAAATCCCTGGGAGAGTTCCCTCTGCAACCTTGCTTAATATAATCTTAATGTATAATTTTCATATACCTCTTGCCCATTTCTTTCTGTTATGCATTGTCTTGGATCACTTTGGGAAGCATATGGTATTGTGCAGGTGGAGCTCTGTTGATTGCATGAATTATTTCACAACTTTCTGCTGTTTTGTTCTTATATCATAGTAACAGAAGTCTTGCCAACTCTAAGACAGTCTCCTTCTAAGACCTCAATCGCCTCATACTAACTTTTATTTGTAGGCTGACAGATGTTTAACACTGAAGAGATTTTGCTGTTTTTCAGGGTCGTTTTGTTAGGAAATAAGCCAATCTACTTTTACAATACATAGATAAATGAGGTTTCTAGTGACTCAAGATAGATGTTTTTGTTCTCAGTTTCTGTACATGAAGGAAGGGTATTCGGGCATCAATGATTATCTTAATAGTAACACTGTAGTTGAGCAATTATCATTTTCAAGGTGCTTTCATGAAGTAAATCATAGTAAGTAAGAGACTGAAGTCTGACTTCAAATCCTGGGTATAGCATGTTCTAACAGGATCATGTCATACCAGATGTTTATCTTCCCTAAGCCTCAATTTTCTAGACTTTAAACTGAGAGTAGCACTCTCCTTCACTCATGGAATTGTGTGTGAATTAAACTATATAAATTTCCTATAAAGATATAAAGCAGCCGGTTCGGAACTGACCCTTATGACAAACTGATGAGGATTCTGGGACTCGGAATGGTTACATGCAAGTCACAGGCTAGCAGCCAGCACAGCCAGAGCTAGAGCTCCCATGGGCTATCTTGGATTCCTATGCTGTCTTTTTATCTCTCCGTTTCCCTAGCCATCACACAGAAGCAGTCTGAGTATAATGGACATAAAGCCATTTTTGAAAACAGCTTCCAGAAAAGATTAAACCTTGTATTTAAGGTTGTAGGTTATTTTCATCATGACCTTGAACTTTTATTAGAAAGCAGATGATGTTCTGACCTCCACTCTAAAGAGAAAAAGATCTTTTTTTGTTGAGTCAGCCCATTCTATCACCTGGGATGGATCTCCAGGTCAAGAGATGAAAGACATTCATTTGCATTAGACAACAGCTGCTCTCTGTATTCACCGTGCAACATGGGAGAAACTGGCTCTACCATCATTTTGTAACAGATGGGTTAAAGCACGCGTTAGTGAGACACACAAGCAGAGGGGGGGAGAATCCCCTTGATCTTGCCGATGACAGCTATGCCTCGTACAGCGGATACCTAATACATATTAATTAGTATCACTCACTGGACAGATACCTATTTGATTTTGGACATGTAAATCAAGGTCCCCCCATCGTGAGAGAGTAATAATAGTAAATCCAGCCTTCATACTTCTCTGTTTTTTTAACTGTGCATGGCACCATGCATCTTCCTTGAAATACTTTTAGCTCACGATGGGATCTAATGCACCAGCTGAATTTGCACTTAAGCTTTTGTGCTTATAATGCATCTTGCTTTTTCTCTTGGTTTCAGTGGGCATTCACCTTTTCTAATTTCATTGGGAAAAAATTACACTCTGATTTAATCATTCGACTTGACCGTGACATTGCTTCTTCTTTTTTTTTTTTCTTCCTTCAGATATTGATGAGTGTGCAGCTAAGATGCATTATTGTCATGCGAATACTGTGTGTGTCAACCTACCTGGGTTGTATCGCTGTGACTGTGTCCCGGGATACATCCGCGTGGATGACTTCTCGTGTACAGGTGAGCATCAAGGAGCAATGGTGTTTTTCCAATTCAGCCCTTCTCTGCGCCATCTCTGTGTTGCTACATTTAGCTCCGAGTGCACTAAGTGCTATTTTTGCCTAACTAGTTCTTCTCTTGCATTATTTTACCCTTACTTTTTGAGTAAAAAAGCGATAATAGAAAAAATTTTATCTACTTAATGTACTTTCACTCCCGGTATTTCTGCCTTTGTTTGTGAGCGTGCTTGCATGGGCGCATGATTTGAAATTGAAGTCCCAGTTGCCCATAGTAACACTGAAGGACTTAGAGACGTCGGTTCCAAAATATAGCAAACTATTTTCAACTATTTTCCTTCCATCATGATGAAATGTTTTTGTATATAAGGAAATGTACTTTGCTTCCATTGGGAAAGACAGAGTTTAAATTTAAAGGGGAGAAGGGGTACCTGGTAGGCAGGGATTGGGCATCTGGGAGCCAGTCAAGACTTTTGATTGATATGCTAATTGTCAGTTACTCCCTCTTCTCTTTATATCACTGGGCTATTTGTACTAAACCAGAGACTCCAGGGACTGTGGGTGGTGCCTTTGTGTGAGTGGTGCTGGCTTTTTGTGGTATTTGGTTTGGGTCCCAATATGCTTCCAGTCATGCATATGAGACATGAATAGTAAATTGGTTAAGGGTGGTAGAAGATTCTGAGTCTGTCTTCTTGTGGTCAAATATCTTTTAAGTGACCAACCTGAATCCTATAGGAAAAGACCCCTTGAACATAAGATTTTAGTCATGTTGTACATTTTCCTGATTCCTGCATCTTTCTTGTTGTCCTGATAACATTGGCATATAAACACTGAATTCTTCACTCAGAATGGAATGCCACTTTTTTCATAATGTCTTTTGTTCTGAGTCACTTTTTCAGAAGTGCAAAAAGTTGCAAAAGTTAGAGTAGCATGTTTTTATGTCCAAATAAGCTTGCCATGGATTGTATTTTTATAAGTTATTGTTCTTCAACTAAGGAGCTGGTGATCTCAGATTGATACAGGTTTCTGACGGTCAAGGAAGGCCAAATCTTGTTTATCTATCTTTCACATATTGTAACTAAAGTTCCTATAGAAAAAGGAGATGCTGCGTGAACATAGCATAGTGAAATCTAAACATTTTAAAGGAGGAAAACTCTTTAGGACCTATACACAAACACAATCTAAAAATATGGGATGTTATAGACCACTATTCCTCCATTCTTAATAGTAAATCAAGGTCTTGACTTATTGTAATCCTAACATAAGAAGGAACCAGTGGATATTCTCCCAACACAGCAGCACCATATCATACAACTCAATAAACCTTAATTAAGGTCCTGCTGTGTGGAAAGGCTTTGTTGAAATAATATCAGAATACTACCTCTGCTTTTATTTTTTCACTGAGGGAAGAAAGCAAGCGCTGGTTCTTGTTGAAAGCCTACTAAGGACAGGTGCTCTGTTTGATGGTTTATATATGGGACAAGTTGGAAAATGTATTATTTTAAGAATGGTTCCAGAATTACTTTTAGAAAGGAAACTGTGGTGTTTAGAATAAAAGGCAAGGGTATGGGTGTTAGTGGGTGCCCACACACTCCTCTCCCCACCTCCAAAAATGCTATGCAGCTCTGCAGGAAAATATCCACACACACACACACACACACACACACACACACACACACACACACACACACACTGTTCGTTCATTTGTTTATGTATATTTTGTCTGAGAGGGAACAGAAAAGTTAAAACAAAAGAGAGAAAAACAAGAGTGAGGAGAGAGGAACCAGTCAGAGAGCAGTAGGCTTGGTGCTGTGGAGGACAGAGGGCCAGTGAAGGGCCACCCAGGGGAAGGATAACTGAAGGGACTTTTAAGCCTAGGGATTTCATGTGAGGTTTGTTGTCGTCATCATTGTTTTGCTATATAGTGTGCAATGCAGTTTCCCTCACGACCCTCACACCTTTGGTGTCGATGCTCACCCTGAGTGCTGGGTGAGACACCCCCCCCCACCCCCCAGCATGGAACGCAAGTTAACATGGTGGAAAACAAAAAGTCCACGTGTATGGGAGGTTGAGGCCTTGGAGGCCGAGGACTTGATGAGGGCTTTGGACTTCATAGGTCATAGACTTGGGAGGAAGCTCTTTTTCTTTTAAAAATCTTCATTCGATCTCAGATTGCTTTCTACCCACTGCCCCATTTTTCTGCTTCTGTTCCCAGCAAAACAACTGAATTTGTCTGTGATGATTGTGCTCACTGACATAACCCTCACCTCACACCCTCTCCCACCCCCTCCTGTAAGGCTTCCATCCTCACCATTCCGCAGAGACTACATTTATCAAGGTCACCCGTGAACTCTGTTGTGCCAAATCTAATGTTCTTATCTTCCCTGACCTCTCAGTAGCATTTAGCAGAGTTGACCATGCCTTCCTCTATTAAACACATTATTTTCTTGACTCTTGAGACATCATATTTCCCGAATTTCCTTCTTTCTCACTGGCCATTCCCACCCAGTATCCCTAGCAATTCTTCCTCTGCCAACATTTTAAAGGTTCGAGTGCGATAGAGCTCTGCCTGGACCCTTTTCTCCTGTTCATCCATTTATTCTTTTTAGATGCCTTCCTTGCATCGTAGGACTTGAACAGCACTCAACATCAGTAAACCCAGAAATTCTATCCAGTTCTTTCTCCTGAGCTTCTGAGTCATATATTCAACTTGACATCTACATCTAGATGGTTCATAGGCATTTCATGGTAATGTGTGTGACAGGCTCTTGATTTCTTTCCACCTCCGCAAACGCCTCCTCTTCCGATTTTCTCCATCACAGCAAATAAACACATCATCTTCCCAGTTTTTTGGTTTTTTTTGAGCCAGAAAGCTAAACTTGATTTCTTTCCATCCAGTGCCCCTCCACTTTCAGGCCATCCACAACCCCAGTCTTGTTGACTCCGCTCTCCACACCCTGTCCTAGGTCTGCCTACTCCTGTCCATATCCTCACCAACCAAACTGCTAGGGTCCTACAGTGGTCCCCACACTGGACTTTCCGCTCCAGCCTCATTCCACTATAACCCACTTTCCACATAGCAGCTATGGCAGACTTTTTAAAGCAGAAGTCATACACATCTGTTTAAAACTCTCAGGTGGTGTCCCATTATACAGAAAATCAAATCCATACTCCTTATTTTGATGTAAAAAGCTGTATGGCTTTTCTCCTTTTCTACCTTTCTGACTTTATCTTGTACCATGTCAATCCTTGTTCGTTAGGAGGTGGCCACCCTGAATTTTGAGTTTCTATCTATTCAACACCCTGATTCTGCCTTAGGACTTTTCCATGAGCTGTTGCTCCTACTTAGAAGTTTTTTCCTCTTGATATCTGCATAACTGGCTCTTTCTTGTCATTCACATCTCAGCCTAAAAATGTTCAGCTCAGAGAGACTTTCTCTGATGAATATAATTAGCCAATCCATTTATTTTTGGTCTTATTACTTGATACTCTAAATATGACTAACCACCATCTGAAGTTTTTAGTATTTGTATGTGATTTTTAAACATGTGTTTCTCTCTAGTAGAATGTGAGCTCTGAGAGCAGGGAGCTTTGCCCTTTTGTTCACTGCTCTATTGTGGCTACTTAGAACATAGCGTGGCACAGAGCAATGCCCAGTAGATATTTACTGAATGAAGGACTGAATAAAACTACTTGACCTTGGGCTAATTATTTATTTTTGTAAATTTCACTTATGAAATACTGCGCATATCTGCTACATCTACAGGTTATTGTAAACATCAAATTATATATGTGAAAATATTTATGATGGCACCTGTATCAATTGGGATAGGATGATCTGAAGTAACAAATAAATGCAAATATGAGTGACTTAAAAATATAAGATTTTATTTCTTGATCATGCAATATGTCTATCATTGGTGCTCAGCTCATCATAATTACTTTGGATACAAGTTGATGAAATAGTCACTAGTGAACATTACTAGCCACCAAGATAGGGGAAAGAGAACCTGGAGTGTCTTGTGTCATCCATTAAGTGTTCCTAACAGGGAGTGACAAATATTCCTTCCACTCATAACTAGAACTAGTTTGCTAATTCCCAACCAATTACAAGGGGATGAGGGAATGCAGTCCCATCTTTTGTCTAGAAGGGTAGAGAACCGGACACATTTGGTGAATGGGGCTAATAATACCAGAGTGACTGCCACTTAATAGATTCTCAACAAATTTTGTTTCCTCTGACATGAGGAGTTGTTGATTAAAATAACCTTTATTTTAACAGCAGTTCACAATGTGATGGGAGAATTAATCTCAAAAAATAATTATGATATTAATCACATTGTACTATGCACTATGATGGGTGTATAAGCAAAATGCAATAAGAAAAATGTGCTAGAAGGATGGAGTGTTTGGAATATTTTTTGCAAGCCAGAAGGAGCTATTGGTATTTACAGGGCCTGTTAGCATGCAGTGGCTGGATTACATTAGGTTTTTACAGTGGGAGATATGGATGGGACTGAAGAGAGAGTTAAGAGACAAGCCTTCTCCCTGGCAGTTATTTCTTCTCTAGACCAGATTCAAGGACCTCCATTAGACACTAACTTTTGCAGTAACCTGGAAGTCTCACATTTACCTTGGTGTCCTGAAAATAAGCCTGTTGGGCCAAAAGTGTTCTTTATTCTTCAAGATAGAGTAGGTCCCCACCACTAATTTCTGTTATTTCTTTATTGGCAAAAAAGACTTCTTCCCCTAAGTGATTATTTGCCTGTGTAATAAATGAGGTGTATAACAGATGCCTGCCGCTGTGTCTTTTCAGACGTTTCATTTCCAGAAGAAAATTTGCTGGGAGAAATTGACAGGCCTGAAGGCATTCTTTGTTTGCCCTGAGTTCCTGACACAGCATTTCTTGTTATCGACATTGCTTATTTCCAAAGATCATTCTGATCTCTGTCCCAAATCAATTGGCATCTGCTGCCACTGTTCCGTTGGTGTTCCAAGTATGTCAAGGTTATTTTTTCCCCCTATTTTTTAGTATGTCACTCAGCCTGACACTAACTTTTACAAAGTCAGGAGTCATATTGAAAAATTTTATTTGACCGAAAAATTAGTGAGCCTAGAGTTAAAGAAGATATATCAGCCTTGGTGATACATTGATATATTGGATAATTGATTTATTCACTTATTCAGTCATTCATCATTTTATTCTTATATCCAATATCCAATTATTGTCTGTCATGAGTTTTAGGAAATTTGGCTGCTGAGATTAGTGTCAAATGACCTCTGTGCCCAGGGAGTTCATGGTTCAGGAGGCAACAACTTCAAATGAGAAAATTCAAATGTTCATTCACCATCAAAAATGTTCTAAAATTTACCAAATCAATCTCTCTTCCAAGTCTCAGTAGAGTTTAGGTGAGTATTAGTTTTTAACCCCCTGTAGTTCTTGGTACTTGGCAAGTTTCAAAGAAGAAACCCCAGAATAGCCTTTCCCAATTCTATGCTGCTAATGGTGGTCCTTTCAGGAAAAAACGCACCTGAGACAGTAAATGCCAAGCATGACGCTGGGAGAGGAAAGGCACCGTATCAAGCAGAAAAGAATCTAGCTTTCTCCTGCCTTTCTTTCTTGCTGAAAAGTGAAAAAATTATATCTCATGGGATAATCAACTTCTGAGGGATCAACACTGAGAACAATGATCTAGAACAGCGGTTATCAACCTGGGGGTCCAACGACCCTTTCACAGGGGTCGCCGAGTACTTGTATGTGGACGTATCTGCACGTGGGCCTGGAGACGGATAGAGGAGCGGTGTCTCGGTTCCTAAGACCATTGAAAATATGTGTTTTCCGATGGTCTTAGGCGACCCCTGTGAAAGTTGACAACCGCTGATCTAGAACTTAAAAATGTGCTATAACTTAATTATTACTCCTGGGGGCTGGGGATTCCTTGACATAACCATGCATTATATATGAGGCTCTGTACTTTTTTGTAAGAACGTTTCCCTGGGCCTTTGAAAGGGTAAAATCTAAAACATTTGACCTTTAACACTTGGGAGTTTGGGGCATTGGAATTTGTATGTAAGTCTACATCACTTTCTCTCCTGTATGAGATCTCTGAATTGTTCTTCCTCTTTTTTTGAATTTTGAAGCTGAGGAGTCTCTGAAATTGAGGTGTGGGGGACTTTTCTCTTCTCTGTACCCTTTGATTTTTGGAATGGTCGGCCTGCTTGCTTTATTGGTCGCTGTCTTTCATTTATCTTTATTTAAACTCCCGTGTTTAGGCTGTGTGATAAGACGTTATTGTTAGATAACTCAGGCAGCTTTAAAGGAAGATTCTTGTGATTGTGATTTATGAGTATGCAGCAGTAAGATGGGTAGTTGACAGTAATGGGTAAGCATTCATTTTTATGCCAAAAACTTCCCATGAAGGTAAGAAATAAAGGGAACAAGTGAGAAAACAACTATCCCATGTGAATTTTATTACATTGCTAAAAGGATTTTTATTTTATTGATATTGGCATGGGTGAAAGCTTGAAGTAAGTATATGTTTGAAATACTCCAAGCAAGCTTAAAGAGTTAGATATAATAGTCTATTAATTTAATGGTTTAAATTAAATACCTGTAATGAAAAGAGGTTAGGCAACAGTTTAAAAGACTTAGGAGTACAAATTAGCTGTTAGAATTTTAGACTAGTTTTCTGGAAAATGCTTTTTCCTGCTAATGTTGATGAAATACAGAGCACTTTCAAATATGATCCTCCTGATGTTTTTCTCGTTGAGTAGAACCATATGAAATGGAGCTAAACTAGAACATTCTTACACCTTAATAGAGAATGACAGTAAATTAACCACTGACATGTAGACTACTTTTAATTTAGTGAAAAACACTATATCAAATGCTTTAGAATGCAGAACTACTTTTTTTATTATTGAAGATACCAGAAAAACATGTATTGGTACGTTGAATAAGAAAAGGCAAAATAAGACATTACCTTTGTCTATTTCAAAACCTAACTGAAAGCTCTGACGATAGTTGTAAGACATTTGCCTTTTGTTATGATTCGTTTGGCTGCTACATCCTTTTATTTCTTCTGTTGTTTTAAATAGATAGTTAGCTCTATTACTCTCCTCCTGCTTCTGACGAGGAATGTGACAATACCAAAAGCAGGATTCCAAAATTGTAATTCTTTAGCACAGTGATTCTCAACCCTCACCTTAGGTTAGAATCACTTAAGACACAAATGAACAACAATAACAAAAAAGAAGTAGATACCTGAGATCTACCCCTTGAGATTTTGATTTTTGTTTGGTCTAGTGTTGAGACCTGGCTTCAGTGTTTTTGTTGAAATGTCCAGGTGATTCTGATGTGCAGTCAAGGTTAAGAGCCACTGCTTTTGTAGAACAGAGAGGGGTGGGGAGTGGAGAGAATATCAGAGGGCAGTCAGAAGGAAGAAGAATCACCCTGTATATTGTAGACTAGGAAAGGATGCCCTGGAACTCGATGTGGGAGACATGGGGTCAGGAGGCACTGAAAGCAGAGACTTGGATGGTTCCTGGAGGAAGAGTCCTGCCTCCAAATCTGCATTCTGGGATGTGTAAGACTCTGGAGAGAGAAAGCCTGTGGGATGCCTGTGCAGTTGGGGCCTCACGGGAAGATCCTGAATCTTCAACTCTGACATGACAGCAAGGATGCCTCAAAGAGCCCTAAAGACATTGGGACATGGTGACCTGTGTGTTCCATGGGCCAAAGGACATTTCCCTTGAGATTTCAGGATGAAAATAAGTCTGAAGAATTGGTACAGTGTTTGGCCTTTTCATTACATTTCAGGAGAGTTCCTTTTTATTCCAGCACACATCATAAAGGATCTGAACCACATTGGTTACTGCACAGCAACTAGGATACGTGATGGCGTTGCCCCAGGGTGTTTGTGCACAAACCTAATAAATGCTGTGTTGTTGCCCTTGACCCAAATTCATCATAAAGGTCTTGTTAATATTTCTGTACATTCTGTTGTTGGAGTCGTGCATTCAAAATCACAGTTATGCCTTCACCTAAACAAGGAGTTTGATTGTGATTCTTCAGCACTTACAACGTGGTTACAGCCAGTCTTATAGCCCCACTTATGTCCACATTTGGGTGGACGAAATCAGTGGACATTTCTGTTTAATAACCCAGCAAGCTATCTTATGTTCTTTATTTCCATTGCAAAGACTTGGTAAATGTATATGTATAGCTATGTCCATACTTTGCTAAAGTATAAGGAGGCATGTTTGGATTTTGTTTCCTTTCTCTAAGATAGTTGAGAATATACATTACTCATTCTTGGGCCAAAATAAAAACTCTAAATTCTTATGGTTAAAATCTAGTGTATAAATTAGTGTATAAATTCTACTGGTTGCAAGCTTTGGCTATGCTACTTATTTACTTTATGAATTGGAAAACCATTCAAGTTCTTTGCTTCTTCTTCAGTATCCTCTATACATCCTCACAGAATTGATAAAAGATCAAGTGAGACAGTGTAGGTATATTCAGATGATTTTTGCTGAAAGAAAAAAAAAACAACTGACTGAAGTGGTTTAAATGATAAATGTATCCTCTCATAACAAAAAGTCTAGAGAGACATTGTTTCCAGAATTAGTTAATTCAGCTGCTCCATGACACAGGCTGCCTCCAACTTTTTGCTTTGTTATTTGGGGCATGATAGTTTGAAATAGTCTAGCTCCCTTCACAGTCTTAAAATGGCTGAAGCAACTCCAAGCATTAGATCCTGACTTAACCATTTCCCAAACTCAGAAGAAAAAAGATTCCCACCCTAGAGTCCTTTAAGACTAAAGATAAGTTTACCAGAAGTCTATCCCCAGCCTATGTTTTCATGTTTCATTGGCCAAAATTGTTTAATATACCTACTAGTAAAATATACCTTACAAAGGCAAATGGAATTACCTTGGATCAAGATTCCCATCCTCCTTTATAGTACTTGGCTAACTTACATCTAAACAAAATTTGTGTTCCATTTTCAAGAACAGAGAATGGTGTGTGTGTGTGTGTGTGTGTGTGTGTGTGTGTGTGTGTGTGTAAATTCACACTTGTATAGGTAACCAACAGCATGTTTTATAGTCAAAGCTTTGAAAACATTATTTCAAGCTTAGGAGTAATTAAAAAAAATTCAATTAGATACTAGTTATATTACATTTATATATTTGACTATCTGTAGCTATATAGGCATATTTACATATATGTCAATCACCCATTTCTGGAGATGGTTCAGGAAATAGGCATCTTCATACATTGCTGATAGAAATGTAAATTGATAAAAATTTCTTGGGGATAATTTGACAGTATATATATCAAAAGGCCTAGAAATATTTATTTATACAAACTTATTCCAGGGAAACAGTCACAATTACTTATGATTTTTATTTTAGCCATTTTTTTCATTTGTTATTTATAACAAAAGGAACTGGAAGCAGCCTAAATGTGAACTTTTTTATTAAATAAATTATAGTATATCCATGTATTAGAATACAGTGAATATTAAAATAATGTTTAGATGACTATTCAGTGTAAATGGAAAATTCTCACCATATAGTATTATGAGATTCAAACGGATATGTATACTATTTTCCAATTAAAATAATAAATAGGGCTGGCCAGTGGCTCAGTTGGTTAAGAGCTCGCTCAAGAGCTTGAGCTCTGAGCAACAGCAGTTCAATTCCCGGCCCGAGCTGAGCAGCCGCTGAGCTGCCAACAGGTGGCAGGATGGCTCAGCTTAAAAAAAAATTAAAAGAAATATATAATAAATAAAAATTATATATGGACACATACACAGACACATAGAAACACAGGCAGGGATGTTCCCCCAAATAAACAGGAAACAGAGAGTATCTGTGAGTAGATGATTATATCTGATACCTTTTCTTTACACTTTATGTATTTTCCAAATTTTCTATGGAAGGGAATACATACAATCCAATGAATCCACATTATATTTTATTATCAGAAAAGTGTTATTAAAATATTAGAAAACAGAAAATGCTAGACAAATGTGTCAAGAATTTGTTCTTGCGATGTCTCTGAAGTGTCATCTCTCTAAATAAAAAAAAAAAAAGAAATGTTTATGGCTTGCTAGTTCTAATGACTTTGATCCTTAGTGACACAGATTATGGGTCTGAACTAAAGTGATTAAGAGCAGTGACTTTGCTTCTTCGAGTTCCTGGAGAATTTGATTGGCCAACATGGCAGCTGAGGGACACTTGTAATTATAATGCCGTTTTCCTCTTTGAGGACCCTAGAAGGTAATCTGATAGTCAGGTCCAATATCTTTCATCAGCCCTTCTCACAAGGTTTCCAGATTCAAGGCATTTGGTCCAGTTTTTTTTTTTTTTTTTTTTTTTTTTTTGTTTTTTCTTTTCTTCTTTTGGACTGTGACCAAGACAAAGAGAGATACTGAGGGGAGCCGATAAGACCCAGGAATTCCGTAGCAAAGCAACCCCTGGATGAGACTCAGGACACAGAGACTGTAGGTCTGTCCCAGCCAGTAGCTCACTGAATGCATGTCAGCAACTCAACATTTTCCTCTGGACTTAGAAAGATTAAGGTTTAAGTAGCTCAATAGTTTTCAGTCAGAGGAGCTGAAATTCCAAGTAAGGTTTCTTTTGACAAGAGTTCAGCTTCTCAAACAAAAAACCCCCCCAAAAAACAAGAAACCAAAAAAACCCAACAACTTTTCAAATGACTGCTTTTCTAATCCTTGATGCTATAAGATATGATTCCTAACCTCTAGGAGATAATGGTCTCTTTGGGGGACATCAAATTTGCATTTAAGAAGAATTAATTTTATAGGATTTATAACTGAGTGCTCAATTGTAAGGTATGGGCAATAAATGCTGGGGGAGAGAGCATTGGTGTCAGGAGAAGAAAGGGTATTAATTACTATATGATAAGGATAATAATGTGTTTTCCACAGGAGTGTGTCTGAAGCAGTTTGATTTTGAAGTTGAATGGGAGAGATGGTGTAAGAGAGTTGAGAAGTAATAGAGTGACTAGTGCTTTAGAAATAGATCAATCTCCTTGTTTGTTGATCTGCAGTGTGACCTGGAGGTGACTTGTGTAGCTATAGGAAAAACAGAAGGCTCTGATTCAGGCAGGCCTTGGTTCCTGCCCCAACTCTGGGCATTTGTTAGTAGTATCAACTTGAATCAACTTCCGGGAAATGGGCACACCTTTCTTTCAGATTCTTGGAGGAGTAAATGAGATTATATTTGTAAAGTTACCTGGACAAGAGCTCAGCACAGAGAAAATGCTAAATAAATGTTAGCCATTACTGTGTTTTATAGGTGAGGAGTCTAACCGCAGGGAAGTTAAGGAATTGTCATTAGCCACAGTCTAGACCAGCGGTCGGCAAACTTTTAAGACGGAAGAGCCGCCAGGGGTCAGCACTGTGGCTCACGAGCCACATGCAGCTCTTTGGGTACCTACATGTGGCTCTGAAGTAAAATTGAAAATGAAAATAAAACTATCATAGTTTCATTTATAAAATTTTTAGAGGATATTATTCACATAACGGTGATTATGTAATAATATATGTATGGCTCTTGAATAATTTTTAAATTGTTGTGAGGGAAAAGATTGGCTCTTCCAGGGTTCGGCAAACTTTTGAGACAGAGCATACCCAAAGAGCCGCATGTGGCTCGCGAGCCGCAGTTTGCCAACCCCTGGTCTAGAATGTAGTGAGGCAGAGATAAGAATGCAGGCCTTCTGGGCCGGCCGAGTAGCGCAATGGTTAAGAACTGGCTTGGGACGCCAAAGGGCCCCGGTTCGGATCCCACATATGAGGACCAGTGACACTGCCCTCCACAGCTAAGATGCTGAACAACAGCTCAACCTGGAGCTGGTCTGTTCCCCTTCCCCCAATTCCCCAGCACTGTTCCCATCCCCCCAATTCCCCAATAAAAAAAAATCTTAAAAAAAAAAAAAGAATGCAGGCCTTCTAACTGTAGACTCACATGCAACCTCCATCTAAGCTTTTTGAAGATGCCTTTAAAATGCTAATGTGATATTGTCTACTGATGGGCAGTAAATGATACCCATCATTAGAATGACAGAAAGAGCCTGGGACTTGTTGTGGAGAGAACCCTGTTTAAACCACAGCTCTGCCATTTACAAGCTTTGGTGTCTGGAGATCCCTGAAGTGCTCCATGTGTCAGCTTGTAACACCAAGAGAGAAAGTTGGGTTTTAAGGTTTAAGCCCATGAAAGAGTACAACCAAATGACTGCCTCTTAGATGGTGCTCAGTGTTGAAGCCCTAAAACCTCTTCACCCAGTTTTCTTCTCCCCTCTCTTCTCACCGAATGACATTTGAAGCAATTCAGGTGATAGGTAGGCACCTTGAAAAGGCAAGTGAGAAACACTTGCCTTGAGAAACTCAGTCTCTGCAACCCAGTGTCCAGATTCTCTGAGAACATGAGCCCTCAGTCAGATGCTTTGGGCTAATGGGTTGAGGATACCAGCGAGAAGCAGATGTCACAATGATTTGTAACTAGCAGAGAATCCGATTCTTTATTTAAAGAAAATGTCATCTCCTGGAGTCATTAGTTTGTAAGTTGCTGTAGACCAGAGCTTTGGAATATGTTCCCAAAGGTCCCTTTAAAATTTTGAATGTTTGAAATATTTTCCCTGAAATGTTTTCCCTGAGAAGGGAAGCCCCTTAACCTATGAACACCCTTGGCATTTATCAGCTTTGCTGACTGGTGTCTGGTTAGTGCTAGGAGCGTCCATAGGACAAACTACTTTCAGGGGAAGGATGGAATGTCCTTCCAAGTAGAAGCTTGGTCTAGGCTGGACTCTAGGATAGGGGCTTTGGCAATGGGGAAATGCCCTTAAAGGGGATTTATAGCATGCAGAAAGATGTGTAAAGAAAATAGCAGTTAAATAAAATTACAAGAGATGCTTTCTGATGATAAAAGCCATATATGCATATTGTAGTAACACTAAGAAATTTAGAAGAATAAAAAAATAAAAAACATCCATATTTTAACACTGTAAAGGCAACTTCTATTAACATTTTGGGATATTTCTTTCTAGTCATTTTTCTCTGCCTACATCCGTATTCTGCATTGTGGACATCAAACTGCAGCTACCAGTTAATATTTTAATTATTTTTTATTTATTTCATGAGTTACTTCAAAAATGTAACTGTTCACGGCTGTAGCATAGTCTCCCCTGTGCATGTTGTCATGGCTTTTACCATTCTGGAGAGGTATTCACATCCAGCTGCCTCTCTGTCTTCATTTGGCTTTATTGTATGCATGCATGTGTTTATTCTTCCTCTGTTGCATGGATGGTGATGCTTGTTTGACCTCATTTTGGATGAAGAATGAGTTGGAGCAAAGCTCAGGCTAGCCCCAAACAGGACATACACATGCTTAGGGATTCACGAAAGGGGAGGTGTTATTATCAATTTCTCAGGTGTTATTCATTAAGGGACATTTCAGAGAAAAGTAGGACCCTAAAGAACTGTATAATCTTAGCATATGTCTTGCTGGTGTAAGGACCTAGCATAAGTCTTTTACATAAGAATACTTCATAACTAGACAAGGTGCTTCATTGAGCTTTTGCCTTGTGGATGAGATGTGTTTCCCATATTTATATTTTCTTATAGAATTCTTTGTCCTTTACAATTCAAAGAGTATTTCCTCGAATCACAAGCATTTTTTTCCCCTTTCGGCATTAATTTTCCCAGTCTGGTTGATAAGTTTAATGTAGGGAAAGAATCAGGAGTTTCAAATAGCTGGGATGTTAGAGATATATAAGTCATCATAAAACCCCTTCAAATTATGGTCATTTGATTCTGGATTTTGATGAACTGGTAAAGAAATGTGCCCAGAGAGATCTTGCTTGTGGATTATCTTAAAATCTTAGGGTATTTTCTCATTAACAAAGTTCTTGTTGTTGTTTTCCCCAAGCAGGTGCTCCATTTGAGTTGGTTATATTAAAAATGTGGCATTGGTAGACTTTGTGTTGGCTTAGAATGCCCTTGGTTGTTTACAGAAAGTGAAAGATTTCACGAAACTCAGAAAAATAAGGAAGCAGGAAAGGTTTTATTAGTGTCAGGAAGCCAGTGTCCCCATAAGATGGCTGCCCTGTACTACAGGCTAGCTTTTTCTTATGTAGAAAAGGGGTAGGTGAATTTTTTTACAGCAGGAGATGTGACAACCCTCTGAGGTCATTTGATTGACATGTGCAGGTTATATAACTGGTTTCTTTCTGCACATGTTTGTACCCATAATGCATACAGGAAAATCCATGGTGGGAGGCATGCAAACCTTAATATTCATTTTATTCTAATTATATTTTAATGAGGCTGGAGTTCATGCTGGGGGCCGGCTGCAGCGATCTATGTATGTGTCAAAAACTTGATTTTTCTGCTTGGTTCTTATCTCCTTTTCTGAAGGATATTTCAACAGGAAGATTTATCTCTAGGGTCTGAGTTTGGGTGGTCCCTGGGGAGGGGGATACAGGCCTGGGCAGTTCCCCTTGGGCCCACTGTCATTAACTCTTTTTCTGCCTCATCAGACATCACCCTGCCTATGAGAGTGAAAGAGGGGTGAGGGGACAGTTCCTATCTCAGCCAGAGTGTGTGGTACTAAAAGACTGTTATGTCACAGGAACCCAAGCTGAGTGGCTTATAGTGTCAGGAGGGAATCATATGACGATATACCCTGTGGTACTTTTCTTGACCTCAAGCAAACCATTTATTTATTTGTTTATTTTAGGACAGTTTGGAGCAGTTCACAGCTTTGGAGCCAAGCCCATGAGGGAGGTCAGAGCATGGTGGCCTCTAACTATTTTTAAGATTTAGAAAACTGACAAGTGATAAAATAGCAGAAGCATGTTACCATTCTCACCTCTCAAAGCTACTGAAGTTTTGAATTACTCTATTAGTATTTGTACATGGTTTATCTTATTTCATCTCTTCTCCCATCTCTTATTTCCTCTTGACTCTCCCCTTGGGTGTGTTAATCTAGCCTTTCTTCTGGAATCTTATTTTCTTTAGTTTTTATATTTGTTTCATTAATGGGTGTGCATTATGAACAAGTGATGAGTTAAAGGAGAGATTGAGGCTCAAAACTGCCATAGAACAGAAAATAACAGGTGTTGGCAAGGATGTGGAGAAATCGGAACACTTGTGCGCCTTTGGTGGGAATGTAAAATGGTGCAGCTGTTAATGCAAAGCAGGTTAGTGTTTCTTCAAAAAATTTAAAATAGATTAAAAGTCATATGATCCAGCAATTCCACTTCTGGGTATACATCCAAAATAATTTAAAACAGGGTTTTGAAGAGATGTTTGTATACCCATGTTGAGCGCAGCATTGTTTTACAGTAGCTAACATCTGGGAGCAACTGAAGTGTCCCTTGGCAAATAAATGAATAAGCAAAATGTGATATACACATACAGTAGAATATTATTCAGCCTCCAAATGAAAGGAAATTCTGACACATGCTGCAACATGGATGCACCACAGAAGTGAAGTAAACCAGTCACAAAAAGACAAGTACTGTATGATTCCACTTACGTGTGATACCTAGAACAGTCAAATTCATTGAGACAAAAAGTGGAATGGTCGTTGCCACAGGCTGGGGGGAGGGGAGACATTGTTTAATGGGTTTATAGCTTCAGTTTTATGAGATGAAGAGTTCTGGTGATGGATGATGGTGATGATTTCACAATGATATGAATGTACTTAGTACCACTGAACTTAAAAATGGTAAAGATGGCAAATTTTATGTTATGTGTATTTTCCCACACTAAAAAAAAAGTCAACTCTAGAAATAATATTTACATAGTTTTCTTTACTTCCCCAACACATATTGGGCATCAACTTCTGTAATAGCTCTGATAACGATTTATTAATTCCTTATTTTATTCATTCATTAAATAGAGATTGATAAATCAACTAAGCATCAGGTATTATTCTAGAAGATGTCAGGAACATGTCAGTGAGTGAAACAGACAAAATTCTGCTTTCAGTGGAGCTTATGTTTTCGTTGAGGGGAGTCGACAGTAAACAGGTAAATATATAGTATGCCAGAAGATAAGAACAATAGAGTTAAATACTGAGGGGAGGGAGATGGCTGTGCTGGGGCAGGCAGTGTTGCAGTTTTACTCATATTTGGGATAGTCTGGAAAGGGCTCACTGATAAAGGGCATGTAAGTAGAGACATGAGAGAAGTGAAGGAGCGAGCCATGCTGATTCTGGACTAACAGTGTTCCAGTCTGTGGGACCAGCAAATGGATAGACCAGCCATCTATGGAATGACTCAGGATTAGCAAAGGAGACCTGTTAGCTCAGTCAACTCCAATCATCCTTTCTCTCGCTTCCAAGTGTCTCTAGTATTCTCTGGGGGAATAAAATACATGGGTTTCATGGCCATTGCATGCCTCAGGGACTCCTTTCACAGATTCAGGGGCTTGGCTGTCTTCATAAGAGTTGAAGATAATGGAAGTTGGGCCATTGGATAAATGGGGCGTTATTATATTTTCCTTTAAATGGAAAGTAAAGCTTTCAGGGCCCCAGCCCTTCCTAGGACAATACCCCTTTTAGAAGCAGAACAGAGTTCAGGAAGGGGCACTTTGAACACAGCATGGAGGGAATTCAATGCCTATGTCCTACTACTGTTAACAAGGCCTCCATGTTTAATTCTACAGGGTAAATTTGCAACTCTACGGTCGGAGCCAGGAAATATCTCTAAGCAACCAGGGAGCTGAAAGAGCCTTGCTTTAGTCTTTATTTTTGCATCTTTGGTTTTCTATTTTCCCTGCTGTTGATAAATAATTCAGAAAAGGAAAGAATGTTTACAGCCCCGACTTTTTAGTGCAGAGGACAAATACATTATGCCATTGGTCCCCAAATACCCACAGGCTTTTTGCAAGAAGGTCAGCATTTTGTATTTGGTTGGCAGTATGTCCTATGGGGCTTTGTAATCAATTGGCTTTGTTCTTGTAGCGAGAAGAAAGGTGAGGACTGTGTGTATGAAATGCGCAGAACTAACTCTGTCATGTTGTCGTGGTCTCTAAGCAGGCTGCTCAGCAACAATAATAGACTGGTGAGTATTGGTGGGCCATGAAGCTTGGCTCAAAGGAAGGATTATTTGAGGGCATGTGATGACATCATAATTGTCTTGAAACCCAAGTGGACATGGGCTACAGTACCATACGGAGCATCTGGGAAGCAAGGCATGCTGGTAGGGGAGGAGGGAGGATGTCACGTGGTGGAATTTTTTTCTCCTGCAACTAGGATATGTATGGTCACCCAACTATGGTACCTGTTTATTTACTTCTGAAAGTCCTCTCGTGTGTATCACAACACACACACACACACACACACACACACACACACACACAAGGACATATGTATATATACTATAATAATAATTATTATATATCGTATATAAAACTAGATATATACATATATAATAAAGTCAGATGCTGGCTTCTGTGGCTGTAATTGTTTGGATGATTTATGTTTAGAAACAATGTTACTATCCATATATTAAGCAACAAATTTGTGTCAACATTCAAAATGAATAGTGGTGATTAGTTTGCCAAAGGGAATAGAGGAAAGAATTTGATATTGGTTATTAGAGAGACTTATTTTAATCCAGACTAACATACTACATGCCCTTAGGCAAGTCATTTTACCTCTTTGGGACCCAGTTTCATCATCTGTAACAGGAGAAGATGATTATAAATTGACTTTCAAGGGCCCATTAAGCCCTTGCCTCTTTGAAACTAAGAATCATGGCCTTTTATCTCCATCCACAGTGCCTGCCATGGTAGGCACCTATTTTTTTTTTTTCTTAAATGCAGCTCTATAATGATGTAGAACATTGCAATTGCAATTTTGTTTCACTTGTAAACTTTAACGGTGCCTTTTAGTTTTATATTTAAAAATTTTTAGCAGATGTTTTTAAAGAATGTGTGAACATCATACTCATACTCTTTCTTTGGTAGTGTTTGTTTCACTGAATATTTCATGTAACTTGTGCATATTGACTCGGGCCATATGATGTTTTATTAACCACTATTGACTTGTGACTTGGAATTATCATCTAAGTGATCAAAGAACCTTCCATTGCACATCAGGAGATTTCTGTGAAGGGGAACTGGACACACGTTTTCAGGATGGACAGCTGGTCTCCCCTTTGAAGTTCTTCCATGCTGAGTGGTGTTAGGTGCTATTGAACACTTGTTGGAAAACGTCACCCCTCTGAGATTCACTCTGCTCTTTGTTGAAAGTGGTGCCCGCAGAGCCAAAGCAGCAACACAACTGCTTGTGGTGCAATGATCATAGGTGCCTGCTGTGCCTTTTCTCAGGAATTGGCCTGAATTGGGGTGAAGGTGCGGGGAGGTGAGAAGAGGGATGGAGGGTCATGAAACGACTAGGAACTAAATATCAGAAGACCTACATTCAAATCCCAGCTTTGACTATTGCTAGTTTTATGACTTTGGACAAAACGCTTTACATAAGTGTCCCATTTCTTCTTTGGCAAAATGAGGGTGGAGGCTTCTGTTTTAAGATCTCTGAAAATCTGTGGTTCTAAGTACTATGACTGGTTGAGGAAGTTACAGGAAAGGCACTACTTCAGGCTGGGATGCCCAAAGAAAGCATCTTTGAATTTGTAGCTTTGGGAGTTTTGAGATAGGATTTTATGCTCGTTACTCTGAGGAGAGACTTCCCCAGTGGGAGGACTAGTAGGAGTCAAAGCATGGCAACTCTTTTAACTTCACTGGCAACGAGAGCTCTTGAAAGGGTGGGACACCAGTCACCAAAGGTTTCTGTGCTTTTTTGGCTTCTTTGCTTTCAAATCCCTGATTTTGACAACTCCGATAATCACTCATTCAACAGCAAATATTTGTTCAGTGGGAGAATGTGAATCAGATAAGCAATCTATTTGTAGCTTTCTAAAAAAGCATCTCTTTGTAGATTCCTTGAGTGATAGGAAAGAAGATTGTTTATCTCCCCTTAGGTGTCGTGATGATTGTGTTTCTTCGGCGTGTACCCGTCCACACAGGTCCTATGAATGTTAACTCATGAAGGACCAAACCAGAGAAGTGTGTAATTGCCCAGTGCAGTCTAGATATTCAGAGAACAGATGAAGATGATTCAGGGAATGTTGGTTGATATCAGATTTACCAGCTGGATGGAAGATGCATGGTGCAGCACTGAGCCCAGGCTTTGGAGCCAGAAAGACCTGAATTTGCATCTTAGATCCACAACTCATGTGACGTGCAGCAAGCACTTTAATCCATCTGATTCTGTGTCCGTATTTGCAAAATAGGAACACTAACAATAGCAGTACTTTTTAGCATGTTATAATCTGAGAGTTAAGTGAGCTAATAATATAAAACCTTTAGTGGAAGCGGGGGCACACGGAATCAGCAAGTAACAGCATATCCCTAGGTGTTTCACAGTACCTGCAACATAGTAGTTGCTCAATAAACATGACTCTTCTTTTCCCTCAGTTACTTTGTATGCTTTAATTGGGTTATGTGGATTTGAAGTAAAATATTTGAAACACTGCCTTTTACCTGTTGAGAATATTTCTCAGTGTTTGGTCCCTACACTTGGTGTTCCATCCTCATGCCTGAATTCTCGCAAGCCGCTTTCACATTCTTACAAGTGAGCCCCTCTTCACTACCATGGCTAGAATGTAGTATGTCTTTTACCTCAACAGAGGCCTTAAACAAAGACGCTTAGTGCTTTGTTGTCAGCCTGAGGAATTTAAGGAGTTGCAAAACAGAGCTTAATGATCTTTATGTGAATCATTTATTCAACAAAAATTTGAGCATCTCCAATGCGTTGGGCTTTGTTCTAGGTGTTGGATATACAGTAGGGTACGAGACAAAACCAGTCGCGGCCGTTCAAGGAGTTTATATTCCAGGCAGGGAAACAGTTGATTAAGAAACACAGAAATAAAACACACCTTGTTGTTTGTTATTTCAGTTATAAGTGCTGTGAGGAGAAACAAAAGAGGGTGAAGGGTTAGGACATGATTGGTGTGATCAAGAAGGCTATTTCATAAAGGACAGTAGGAGAAGCCCTGTTGAGGCACTGACCCCTTTGAGCCACAATCTAATAAGGGGACAGAATAAGCCATGTGAGGTTCTGTGAGAACATTCCGGTTAGAGGGCACGCTGTGTATTAAGTTCCTAAAAAGGGATTGAGCTTGGTGTATTTGAGGAACAGAGGAGAAGGCTGTCCTACTTAGCCTGAGAGAAGTGGGTGATAAAGGTTAGACCAATAAGGAGAGATCAGGCCACGTAAAGCCATGTGGACTCTGGTAAGAGGTTTGGTTTAATTCTAAATGTTATGGGAAAACATGGAAAGTGTATCCAATTGTAGCAAGAATAGGATAGTCACTCTTGATCACAATAGCAATTATGCTGTGTGAGTCCATTAATATGCATTCATGTAGCACTTTTTATATTTCTAGCAGTGTTTGTAGGTGGGGTAGGGCTAGTGGGTGTTGGTGAGTTCAGAGAGGCAGTGCAGGAAACACGTGTGTCTAGAGGGAACTTCAGGTAGGAGTGGGGAGACCATTCTGTTATACAAGGAATAATTTGAAAGCAGTGCCCTACACTGTAGTACTATCTCTAAGCACTGCAGAAGAAGGCAAGAGAAGGAAGAGGCCCTGTGGTATGGAGCGATTTATAAAGACTGTCTGGAAAGTTTTGAGGAACCAGGTGTAGAGAGCATGGGCAGCTTCCAGAGTAGATTAGACATGACTAGATAAGCAGGAGACATTATAATCCCCTGAACTAGGTATTTAGATGATTGATCTAGCAGTAGCATGCTTTGGAAAAAGAGGGAACACAATAAATTTGTTTATCAAAGCCTGGATAAAGCTTGTGGACTTGGTGACAGGTTGGGTACAGGAGATTAAAGACAGAGAAATATTTTAAAAAATGTACAATGTTTAGGTTTTGTGAGACTAGAAAGATGGCATTTCTATGCATGGAAATGGCATTGTTGGAAAAAAATGAGTCATTTTGGAGTAGAAAAATATGGGTCAGATTTGTAGTGACAATGTAATGTTCATTCATGTCTAGTCAGTGGGATTTAATAAAGTGAAATGGTGTTAGATTATATTTAACCAGATGATTCAAGAGTGATCCATGAAAACTCAAAGATGACAATGATGATCACTACTGCTTACTATCACTACCATCATCATCATTATCATCTTTTGGGTTAGGTCCATTTTCCTCAGAACAAGGCTATAGTGCAGAATTGGTCAGCAATGGGCAATTTAATCACCAGTTTAAGTGAGAGACAGATATTTTCTTGACCAGTCAAGTCCAAACTGTAGCACCAACTCTTTGTTATGAACCAGTACTCACCAGTAGAGAAGTGAAAAGAAGACCAGTTGGCTGGGCCTATCTTCAGATGCATGATTTTGCATGTAATTTACGTGGCCTCGGAATATGACTCAGTGTGACGGGCATGTCCGACTCCTAAGAGAGGAGAGAGGAATGAGGCATGGAGTAAAGAAAGCAATGGAGAGCTCTTTCCTCCTTATAAGGTGAATTCACTTAGAGGTGGATAGAAACGCTGAACCAGATTACACGAGAGAGTTAAGATATTCGAGATAGAGACATGAGTTGCTCTGATACAGGTATGTGAATAAGGACGAGAAAGTGTATAGAGAAAACTGCATAAAGCCAGTGTCCAGGAGGAGAACCCCATATGGAGGCCTTGGGTGGAGGAGGTGGAAGCAGCAGTACAAGTGGCGATGAAATTAGGAGATTATATAAAGGAAATGAAAGGAGGAAAGATTTGATGGTCAGCAGTATTTCTAGAGGATCGTGCAGAGGCTCAGGATGGTGAACACATAGAAAATCTCATTACATTTGGCAAGAAGGGACTCATTGTCAGGATTCCAAAGAGCAGAATCATTGCTGCCTCCAGTAAAGCATTTAAAAGGAGATATTTTGATAGAAAGTTGGACAGTGGTCAGAATTTGGAGGATTGTGGCCCTCAAGTGGTTAGAAAGAATTGTAGCAAAACCTGAAAGAGACAGCAAGATCAAGTGAAAGATGTTTTGTCCACCTCAAGCCAACTTTTTAGATGAAGAATATTTGAAAGCACATGGGAGAAGTGAACTGAAGATGTTTAAGAGGAAGGCATCATTGTGGGCAGGTAGGGTACGGATGGAGGAGCTGGCTTTGTGGATATGGATGCGACCCTATATTCTAAGGCTAGAAGGGAGGGTTAGAGGATAGAGGCAGGGAGAGGCGTCTGTTGAGAAAGCCATGCAAACTTAGAGAGACCCATACCTGGCGATGCACTAACTCCATCTTTCCATTGACTATGTTTTCTGCTATGTATTTTCCTTCCTCCATCTTTCACAAACCATGAAAAACCAGTTCTACTTTATATAAATAGAGATGTTAGGTTTTCTCCCCTGGAGGGACCTTTGAAATATAGTATACACTTTATTGCTCTGTCACATTCTCAGCTCTTTGTGCTGTGAAAGTGTTTTTCTCTCTGAGGATGGGGAGAACCTGATGGCATTGTTAAACACCGAATCTGGGGTTGAAAGGGCTGCATGAATGGCATTTAATTCTTATTCCTTCATTATTCTTGGTGAATTCTCCTAATTGCTCTCTCAGTCTCCCCATCTGCAAAACCGGTATAAAACCACCCTTCTCCTCCCTAGGGCCTTAGGGGGATTCCTAAGTTAATGTTTTATAAATCACTGCAAAGATTCTAAATGCAAAGTGCCGTGATTACCCACCTATGAGATATGATGGCACTCATAATGATATATTTATTACCTCATGTTCATTTCCATGGCAATAGCCTGTGCATTTGTAAAGAGGTTATGCTTTCTCTGCTAAGCCAAAAGCAGAGGCACACCATCTTTCACCCGGAGACACATCGGCAAGAAACGAAAAGTGAATATATGGTTTGTTTTTACCGAAATGTTGTTTTGGGTGTAGAGCCTGTTGTGAAATTTTCTCTTGAAAACAAAAATCGGCCTCCTACCATGCTGGAAAAATATTTAAAATAAAATGACATGTGACCGCATCTTGGAACATGCTGGGTTTGAGATGCAAAATATGAAATTTGAAATCCAACTGCAAATAAGCATGATGTATCAATGAGTGCTTAGCAACTTTAAAAATCACATTCGAACACCAGTAAAGTCAGGAATGTTACGCATTGTAATTAGGAAGGTAGTTTCTGTTTGAAAATGTCACTTATGGGAGGGTCCTTCCTCTTCGCAATGCGTCAGTGCAAGTTCTCCTCTTCGTGTGGTCTTATGTCAAGGTTCTTGGATTCCTAGGGATCCCAGCATGTTGCTCATCATATTCAAGGAAATACTTGGCTCTATTTCAACTAAGTCAACTGATGATGTTGTAGTTTGTCCTGCAATGTCCTCATTGGAATACTGTATTAAGAGTAACAGAAGTGGGAAATATTGAGGGCTTGTGCTTCTAATGGCGGTTTAGTGCAGAGTGACATAGGTAGAATCAGAAAAGAACAAGTAAATCCTTCCCCCACCCCTAAAAGTAGGGGAGAGGGCCTCCTCTCCCTGCTGACACGTCTTTCTCCGTTCTCTGTTGTGGTTTTCCTCCTTAGAATATACATATCCACCATGCTGTTTCCCTCAGTTACCTTACTTATGGTCCGTCTGGTTCACTCGCTGGAATGTAAGCTTATGAAGGCAGGGGCTTTTGTCAGTTTTCTTTTATACTGTCTCCCTAGCACCTAGAATGGTACCTGGTACATAGTAAGTACTTAATAAGTATTTGTTCACAATGTAAGTGATCAGTAAGTATTCTCTGTAGCGGGCACTGCAGTAGATGAGACCTTCATCCCGCCAGGAGCGCTGGTGGAGGGGATGCCGACATCACTCCCCCGTTCCCTCCCACACGCAAGACAACCGACTTGCAGCCGCCTCCCTCAGGCACTGTGGCCTGGCGCTCACCATGTTTCCGGAAGCAAAAAGGAGACAGCAAGGAGAGCCAGAAAAGATGAGATGCTGCCGGGATCCGACTGAACCAAACACTTTTTTTTTTCTTTTTTTTTTAGCTGAGCCATCCTGCCACCTGTTGGCAGCTCAGCTCGGGCTGGGAATCAAACTGCTGTTGCTCAGAGCTCGCACTCTTGAGCGAGCTCTTAACCAACTGAACCACTTGGCCAGCCTGAGGTTTAGCAGCTTTGACACAGCAACGCAGGGATATCATCAAGGACCTGGTTCCTTTCCTTTCTTACCATCTCTCTGCTCTGACTTCTATGGTTTTAACTTCATGCTAAGCCTCCTGGGATCTCCTTGTGATTCCAGGATGGGTGCCAACAGCAACACTGTGACATTTGGGGAGACAGAGAGGATTGTCTTTGAGAAACTCTATCAGAAGCTTCTTTCCCAGAACCCCCCAGCTCACATATCTACTCCACAACTGTGGCCAGTGAACATGGTGATTAGCTTAGCTTTAGTCACATGCTCCATCTCAAGAGCCTGGGTTGAACTTAGTTCCTCCCCAAGCACCTGGGTTGTGTGTAGGGATGGGTGTGGGTATGTGGTTTGGGTACCCTGATGAAAATCAGGGCATTGATAAAAAGAAAAGCAAATGGTGGCTAGAGAACTACCAAGCCCTCTAAAACAGACAAGGTCACTTGTTTCACAAAGCCTCAGGTCTTCTGAAAGAATTAAGTATGTAATAAATTCATGTACTGTGTGCTATGAAATGAGAACATGGATGTATAGGTTTAATGAGATCACATATGTAAAGCACTTGGCACTGTTGGACACATTGGAGTGTAATAACTGCTGTTAAAATTGATTTTACTGTTATTAATTGAATACACAATAGGCTCGGAAGGGTGTTATGATATCTTATGATATCATCTCCTTTAGCCATCACCAGCTTTGGACCAGCATTTAGCCACAGTGCTGAAAGTCTGCAATTAGTTAACCCTAAGTCATTTGTTTTAGTTCATAAAGCTCTTGCATGGTCAAATTGATCCATGTATTTATTTCTTGTTTAGGTCATTACTGTAAAAAAGAGAAAGAATTTAAATTGTTTGGATTCACATTTATAATATCTTGCCAGCTCTTTAGTGAAAACCTTTCCTCCACAGTTATGTAAGTTATTGAATTAGAGACTCTTAAGTTAAAAGGGAGACTAGTGGTTATAAAGCTATCACCCTCATTTTATGAATGAAAAACAGAGGCCCGAAGAAATTAATTGACTTTGAGGTTCATAGGTAGTTAACGACAGAACTGGTACTTAAGTTCCGATCATCAGACTCTGATTGAGTTTTTTCTAGATTTTGTGTCAACATTTTCTTTGTTATTGACATTAGGGAAAATACATGAATGGCTATTTTTATAGGTCCCACAAAGTAGCCTACCTGTGACCCAACAGAGCAAGAAACTAAGTGCTTTGGAAGATTTCGTTTTCACAGATGAAAAGTGGTCGATTTTATCATTTTGAGAAATTGGAGACTTGATTTTATTCCA
>NW_017731509.1:935888-942164 GCF_001890085.2 Hipposideros armiger | reverse complement strand
CCCATAGGTAGAAGTCAAAGGGTGTTAAGTCAGGAGAACGTCCTCAAATTTCAATACCACTTCAAAATGGTCTTGCATTCCTTGAATGACAGCGGTGCTTCTGCCATTATTCTTTGCCTGTCCTGCCTGTCACATGGTGATGCTAGCATTCATTTAACGCCATCTTTTGAGCAAACATCATAATAAACATTGCTCCTGTAATTCAATTCAACTTCAAAAAGTAACACATAGATAACATCTCTTAAAATGTGTATACATTTTTTTGGCACCCCCCAGTATACACACACGCGCGTACACACACACACACACACACACACACACACATACTGCGCACAGGGGGCAGTGCTTAATATTAAATTTATAATTTGATTATCTTAACACTTCTATGAATAGGTATTATTATTATCCCCATTTTACAAATGAAGAAACTGAGACTTAAATAAGTCAATTTATTCAGGTAGTAAGTGGTAGAATTGGGTTTTAAACCTAGACAAGCCAAATCTAGAGCCCAATGCTCAACTACATCAAGTGCTTTGATGCCTAACACACACTAATGACTCGGCAAATAATAGTTACTACTATAATCATTTGAAATAGAATTGGTGTGGCATAGAGGGAAAGAGTTAATCCAAGCAATTGAGATACAAAGATGTGGGTTGAGAATACTTAATACTGATTAGATGTCAGATGCAGAAGAGAAATGTCAAAATTAATGTTTTGTACACAGATTTATGGTGCTGCTGTTATTGCTTAATTATCCAATTACATAAGAGATACTATTCAACAGCCGAATAAACATGGTGTTGGCCAGGTGTTTTAGATACAATTGAGTAGGACAGATCCAGTAAAAAGTTGGTTATGGGACCCCCTCTTGACCTTGGAAATCAACCTTATTGTCTATAACGTGCTCCTAAGGAGCAATGTCAGGATCACGATGAAGGTTCAGGTGTATCAGGAATTTGATGTGAGTCAATTCTTATTTTCAACATTGAATTACAAGGGTGAGGGAATTTCCCTTTACAACATCAGGGGCCTGACTCTGTTTCTTCTCTACCCTTTTTGTTTCTCTTCCCTTCTCTATCTCCAGGATTTAGTCAAGGGCCTAGAACAAAGTAAGTTCACGGAAAGTACCGACAGACTGAGTGCCCTCAGACGGAATCTGCTTCGGCCACTCTTGGGCTATCATGGCTAACACAAGCTGTTTCATTGCTCTTCAGTTTCATCCTACTCATTTATAAACCGGGGATTAGAACAGGATGAAATTACATGATATGTATACAATTCTCTTGTGTAGTATCTGATAAATAAAAGGTGCTGATAGGTATCAGTTCCCTTTCCAGCTCAGTCAGGGTCTGACAGAAGAAACAATAATGCATCCCTAAATGGTTCAAATAAAGAAACTAATGATGGGGCTACTTACAGGAGTGTGGACGGGGTTAAGGGTATAGCAAAGCAAGGTGAAACCCTCAGCGCTAGCAGCTTTTGCCATCCTTAAGTCTGAGGGATGGATGGGGGGGGGCGGGGGCGGGCAGTCATGGTGCCGGAAGCAAGAGAGCCAGAATTGTGGAGCTCGGGCTTGCACAGCGGGAGCTGTCACCTTGGAGGCATGACGATATTGACAGAGGAAGTGGTACTAAATAAGGAAGGAACTGGAGAGAATTTCCCCTACATCCCTCTCCTGCCCTCCAACTAACTGGTAGCCAGCCAGCAGGAAGCATCCAGAGAAACTCAGTGCAGGGCAGAAAAGGATGAGAATAGATGTGGAAGTGAGGTGGGTGGATGGAAAATGGACACTCACCAGCACCCATAGCAAATAGTAAATAAAGATTACTACTACTACTACTACTAATAATAATAATAATGCTCACTTTTAATCCTCTAGAAAAGGATCATTTCCTGCTTCCTGGTACTGAGAGATCCCTATGCATTGGGTTTCTAAAAGTGGTACTGAAGGGATTTACTTAGGATACTTTCAGTTAGAGCAACTGTAGTCCTGTGGGACTTTTAAAAGCTGGTGTTAGGGAAAAAAATGTTTCCATGTTTAAATGAATGTGGGAAATACTGAGCTGAACAAAATTAAATAGACTTTTTTTTTTTTCCTGAAAGTTTTCTTAGAGCCTTTGTTAACGAAGGAGCGCATTGAATCTCTCTGTTGGAGCTATACAGCATTCCCCAAATCTCTTTTCTTGAAGTATTTCATGGATGAATTACTCCTTGGAACCTACTGAAGGCAATTCTGGTTTAGGAGTTGCAGCATAGGGGAAATCCATGACCGTCTTACCTCTGCTCCTAGCTGCAAGCTGAGTCCCTGACTTCCTGAGTCAGAACCCTCCGCAGTGGCCCTAAGTGGATCAGCATTTGGAGGCGAATGCCTCTGTCTACAATAGCCTTTCCTTGTCTCTGATCCCTTAGAAAGGTAGTTGCCTTGCACTAGTGTAGCATTAGCAGGCGTATCCTCATGGCGAGTTAGGAAACAAATAGTGGTCTTCAAGCTGAGGTCTCTGCTGACAAGGATTGATTTGATTTAACTCTGTTGGGCCTCCTCAGGATGCGCTGGGTATGTTCACGTTCCTGGTATCATTTGACAAGTATCTTACATTTTTATGATACTGAAAAATACAGAAATGGCTTGACACCAGCTCTGTCACCAGGGAACTCAAAATGTTGTTGTAAAGGCATACAAACACATAAACTACTCAGGAAAGAATTCCAGATCGCCTTTGATCAAATGCCAAAAAACCATTATAGAACCCAGGGATATTCAATAATTGGTCATGGCTGCATATAGATAAAGAAGGCTTTTCACAGCTTGCACAGCCTCACCTGGGCCTCACAGGTAGTGGGGGGAAAATATATATATATACACACACACATATATATGTATTTAAACATAAAATATCTATATATATCTATATGAGTATATCATCTATATATATATATATATCTGTATCAGGAGAGAGACGGGGGGGGGGGGAGAGAGAGAGGATGGAATTTCAGGCAGAAGCCGCTGCAAGTATGGGAATAGCAGGGTGTTAGCAGGTACAGCTTCTCTTTTTTTTTTTTGTGTGNGGCAGTGTTTGAGCCTTATAATTCCAAGGGGGATGATAAGAGAAGTGATTAAGGAAACAGAACAGTTGCTTAGAGCAGAGCACAAACTCCAAGCACCTAGCAAAGCAGAAAGCAAGCAACGGTGGGAACACCATTTCATGTTCCCTTCCCTCTCTCTCTTCTTCTGATAGCTCTCCTGTGGCTCTTGAATTAGAGCCATGACTCAAAGGTCAAATACTCTGAAACCGCATTCCAGTCCTGTCTCTCTCCCCATCAGATGCTGCCAGCTGAGAATATCTGCTGCCAGCAGATCTCCTGTAGGATGACCCTTCTATTCCTCTCCAGATAAAGGCATTGAGTGGTGATGGAATATGCGTGGCATTCTCCTAGGGTGGTCAACAGAGGATTGTCTCCCTCAACACCCGACCCAAACCCTGCAGGCATGCCTTCCGGGTCTGTAGAGACCTGAATGCCAGAATCTACATTTTCCAAATTCCCTTGCTCTCAGGGTCCTAAGTATGATCAAG
Source organism: Hipposideros armiger (assembly GCF_001890085.2). Classification (NCBI taxonomy): domain Eukaryota; kingdom Metazoa; phylum Chordata; class Mammalia; order Chiroptera; family Hipposideridae; genus Hipposideros; species Hipposideros armiger. The sequence continues at coordinate 938,589 of NW_017731509.1, read as the reverse complement.
GAGAACTTACAGTCTGACCAATAGATGGATTCTTGGCAGCTTTGATCAAGATCTGAGCTCTGTGGGAAGAAAGGAAGTGATAGAGGTTTCCATGTTTCTGGTTTAGATTATATCAGAGGCATAATGTCAGCTTTTTCCGGAGCCTTTCTGATTTGACGACTTGCTGATCATGGCAGAGTTAGGGTGGTTCTGGAGAGGTGGCAGCTGTCTGTTTCCGCAGCTTCCTGATTGTGGCAGAGACAGCAGCCTCTTTGGCGGCTCAACTCTGTGGTGTGGACTGGGGACTTGTTCCTGGAAGTTCGGCCTGGAGTGTGTTTCTTCAGTCTTTCCCCCTTGCCGCCTATTTACTCCTGCAATAGTAAACAGTGAAGGGGCTTGATTCCTGCTGGCCGTGGAGTCGGCGTATCATTCTTGGACTGCCTGCCTTCTGAATTGTTTTATATGAGAGAGAAATGAACTTCAGTATTTAAGCCCTCATAGTCAAATCACTCTCTCTTGTCGCTAACCCTAACCCTAAGGCCCTATGGAAAATGAGCACAATATGGCAGTCACAAACAAGCAACAGCAACAACAAAACAAAAAACTGTTCCCAGGCATCTGGGAGCTGAATGTGGCTCCTTCTGGGTCCTGAGTTATCTGTAAGTAAAATGAGGTTCAACTATATAGCAATGAACATATTCCCCAAAAGGGCAGCATGAGTGGCATGCAGGGAGAAGAGGCACACCTGGGTCAGGATTCATGGAATGGCTGTGCGCATGTGTTTCCAGGTCAGACTCCTTCAGTATGCCTTTACCGGTAGCCTTCTTGAGTCTGTGTTCAGCCAACAAGGGCAAGATTCAAAAATTGCTTTGCCCTAAGTCGCTCGAGTTTCTGGGCAATGTTGGATAAACTTTGTGTAGCAGGGCAAAATTTTTGTTATCTTGGTAGCTGACAAGAGAATTACTCTTCGAGATGGATATTTGCTTAGGAAAATAGTTAGATTATCTTGGTGGCTGAAATTGAGGGCATGGAAAGGATAGAGTGCTCTGCCACCGAAATAAACAGTAATTCGAAGTTGATAGAGGAGAAGGGAGGGAAGAGAATAGCCAGTGACATGAGGTGAAGTTGGGACATTATGGGGGTGAAACAGCTAGCAAAACACCCTCAGTGGCATGCCCAAAGGACTCGTAAGAGCAAGGCTATCTCATGCTCAGTGTGTTAAGTTTACATAGCTGGGAGGTAAGGCCTCCTCTTCAGAATTAAATGAATATACCTACTCATACAAATACATATTATGAGGGTGCTTTTCCTTTCTTTCCTTGTCTTCTTTATTTCATTCTTTCAGAAATTGAGGTAGGGGCTGAATTTCACATCTAAATTTAGCTCGTGGGAAACAAAAATTGCATACCTCAAACAGTAAAACTAGACATAGGCTTAATGAATTCTTTCAAACTAGATGCCTCAGCCCCAACTGGTTGGGTTTTACGTAAATCTAATATAGGGCTTTGGGGTTCTGCAGTTGTGCCATAGGTGTGTGGACCAATGTAAAAGGTCAGGGAATCCTAAGCTGATGATTAGGTTATGTTTCTTTGCAAGGAACTCTCTGTTTGTGGACAGGTTTTCCATTATAGAGTCTCAAGGAGAGTGAACTATCTGTCAGTGTTTCAACATTGAGCAGAAGGTGAGGCTTGGAAAGGTCAAAGAAATGCTGTACTGACCAGGTGAAAGAAGTTTGTGCCAAGACTAATGTAGTAAGGACGGTGAGCAAGGAGATGGATCACGGGGCCATCAGTAACAGAAAATGGAGGACAGGAAGATACATAAGGAATAGACCCAAAAAGCAGGGAAGGAGAAGAATAAAATCTGGATTGAAAGGAAGAATACATATCACATCTCAAAACAAGTGAGACAGGCAAGGACAGTGGAGCATGCTGGGAGCATTAAGGGGAGAAAGCGTGAATGTAGGGACTAGGGACACCTATAAGGGAAAATTACACGATATGTGCAGTATGATTGTTTTGCAGGAAACCTCAGGCTGGCCATGCGAGGTGGATGCTACGGAAGATGAAGAGAATACTTTCGGACAAGCTCCTGCAAAATGGAAATTATAAATAAATCACTGTGTTCCTTGCATGTTTAATCTAAGAAGGGTTGTATCATAATTGAGTTAAATAATTTGAGATATGTAAAATAGGCATTCATGCTCACATCCCTGCACCTGTTTTTGTATTAGAGGCTACACCTGAGAAAATAAGCTCCTACAAAACAATGCATGTGAAACTTTAGGTTTCCAAGTTTGTAAAAAAATATATGTGTGTGTATATGTGTGTACATATATACAGAGGGTGCCAAAAAATGTATACACATTTTAAGAAAGGAAAAAACTGTATTAAAATTGTAATACTCAATATATACCAATAACAAAAGAGGAGTACAAGTCACGTTTGACTTCTGCAATTACAAGAGGCACTCAAAGTGGTTACCATCAACATCCAAACACTTCTGATTATGGGAAACTACGGCTTGAGCAATGTTGACCAAGCGTCCACTTGTATTGCTGAGCATGCAGTTTCAATTTCTTTTCTAAGTACCGCCAGTGTAGTCGGTTTTCTATGATACATCATATCCTTTAAGGTCGCCCATAGGTAGAAGTCAAAGGGTGTTAAGTCAGGAGAACGTCCTCAAATTTCAATACCACTTCAAAATGGTCTTGCATTCCTTG
>NW_017731509.1:928285-933037 GCF_001890085.2 Hipposideros armiger | reverse complement strand
TGTGGATTTTTTTTATTTTTATTAAATGGCCATTGTAGCCAGTGCCTGTTATGATTTTCAATGTCCTTTACATTAAAATTCATACACAGTTGACCCTTGAACAATGTGGGGGTTAGGGGTGCCATGCAGTGGAAAACCCACTTTTGTCTCCCCAAAACCTTAACTACAGGAGTCCCTTGGTATCTGTGGGGGATTGGTTCCAGGACCCCCCACGATTCAAAATCCGTGGATGCTCAAGTCCCTTATGTAAAATGGTACATACAGTCGGCCTTCTGCATTGCAGATTGCCAACAGCAGGTACAGCTTCTCTTCCTCCAGGTGATAGATTCATGGAAGGAACGGATGGATCAGGCTCTGACTATTCTACTTCTGAAGCCAAACTGACTCTGCCCTTGGTGGATTTCACTTAAGGGGGTTCATGAGCCTCACTTCAATCAGTTCCTTGAGTTGCTGATGAACAGTGTGGGCTCAGCTCTTCCCTGTGCGCTATAAGGATACTTTTCACCCTCTGAAACTTAATTAGAAGAAACCGCTCCCCACACACCTTTCATACTGATTCACCTGTGAGGAACCAGTAAATTGGATGGAGGACCAGGGTGGATTTCACTCCAAGTCTTTTCTTTCTGTAGAGAAATTGCCAAAAGAGAAGCCTTGTGAGTTTCTGAATTTGAACGCTAAGTTTTCTTTCGTTCAATTTGGATGTATAATGAAACTCATTATATTACATCAGCTGAGGGGCCACGTTGCCATCCTGGAATGTAAGTCCTGTGTATGGAGAAATACAGACTCACTGATCTTTGGTTTACCTTTTGGGTTTTGCTAGTTCTTTCCCACCCTCTCTCTTTCTAACACCAGTCACAGCATACAGAAAAGAGCACTAGGGAAAATCGTGAGACTTTGGTGGCAGTTTTGCTCTGTGACTTAAGTTCTACTTTTGAAGGGAGACTGTATATGCTACTGGTTATGAGCACTGGCTTTGTCCTCTGATGGACCTGAATTTGACTGTTCTGTTGGTTGCCTGGCTGCTGAGGAACTTTACGTTTACACCTTAGTATTAGACACATTCCTTCCCACTGTAGCCTGTAGGTTTATAGTTCCTATCGTGGATTTCCTAAAATCCAAAGGAACAATCCTGCTCTTTATTTACTCATTCATTTTCCATTTACTCAAGTATTTATTGAGCAGCTAGTACGTGTCAGGCGCTGTCTGTGGGGACGTAGATGTGGACAAGATGCTCAGAATTCCTATTCTTGTGGCGTTTATTATGTTCAATCTAGGATGAGAAGAGACAGGCAAGCAGGTTTACGTCTTTACTGCGTATGTGATATTTTCAGGTAGGAGTCATGGCAACAATTAGTTCAAAAATAACCAGCTAGTGATACATTCTGTGAAGAAAACAAAACAGGGTAAAACTAACAAAGTGGCTAGGGTTGGGGAGAGGGCCCCGTGAGATTGGGCGGTCAGGAATAGCCTCTCTGAGGAGGGAGCTTTTGAGCTGAAGTATTAGAAAGAACCAGCCATGGAAAGACCTGGGAGGAGACTCTTTCAGGCCAAGAGAAGAGCAGTTACAAAGGTCCTGAGGCAGTGGGAATGAGTTTCACTGGGGCACTGGGAGGCCCCATGGTGGATGTTCAAGTTGGAGAGATGCTTTAGGAACTCCTTTGAACTAATAGCAGGAAATTTGGGGTCAGCAGAGGTGGGTCCGCGCACTGTCAGGACTGGTCTTACCTGCTCTTCTCTAGCCACAGCTGCACAGTTGCCAAGCACTCAGTATCGCTTCCCCGAAATACAGCCAAGAAAGGGGGCTTCCCAGGCTGGTGTGGGGGCGGAGGGGACTCCGGCCCTGTCTGACCTGCTGAGTGTAATAGCGTCCTGGTTTAGTTCAGTGTTATGGCTTTGGACAAGCTGGAAGGCTGCCACTCAGGGTCCGCTGACCAAATTCTCAGTGATCTCCGATTGCTGAGGAGCTGGGAGCGGGATGTGAGGGACTGATGTGTGGAGGCAGCGGGGCGGGTAAGCTGCTTGATGGTGGCCCTCACTTGTGTCCTGGGCAAGAGGACACTGAGATTCAAGTATACCTGGGAGAGCAGAAGTCTCATTCTCAGCCTTTGTTGCATGTTCGAATCACCTGGAGTGGGTGCTTTCTAAGATGCCAAGGCCCGGGAGCCCACCCTCCTACCCAAAGACTTCAGACTTAAGGGGTCTTGAATGAGATTTTACTGAGGTATTTTTCCCGAAGCACCCAGGCAGAATACCATGTGTCCTGGCCACGCAGCCAGGCTGTGTACCACTGATCTAAAAGGACATACATCATTGTTTTGTTTGTTATTTGTTTCCTTGTTTATTTTCTTAAAGACATTTCTCCTTGTCTTTGATTTGAGACCCGTAGTCCTTTACCAAGTTACAAAAGCCTCCTCCTTAGAAAATAAGAATGGAGGTGGCATTCCTGGGGGCTTCTGAGAGCAACCTGCAAACAAGTGTGTGATGTGTGTATATGGTGTGTGTGGTGTGTGTGCATGCACACATGTTTATGGTATGTGTGTGTATAGTATGAGGACATATATAAAGTATGGGTGGTGTGTGTATATGCTCTGTATGGAGTGTGTGTGTGTATGGTACGTGTAGATGGAATATGAATACAATGTATAAGGTATCTGTTTCTGGTATGTGCTGTGTGAGTGACATGTGTGCATGCTGTGTTGATCTGTGTGGTATGCATGCAAGGTGTGTATGGTGTGGTGATGTATGCATGTATGGCGTGTGTAAATGGATTGTGTATATGGTGTAAGTAGAGTGTGGAATGTGTGTGTGGTGCATATGGTGTGTGTCTCTTGCATGTGTGTGGTGTGTATGTGTGGTATGAGTGACGTGTGTGTTTCTGTGTGCATGCTATTTGTTGATGGTGCACATGGTATGTGAATTTCAAGTAGATCTTACACACTACTTTAGCCATCCATCGCCTGTAATGACCATGGTTAAATTTCTTTACCTCTTTCAGGCCCTCTGTCATCTGAAATTTGGTATGTCAGTAGTATCTCTGACCCATAGGCCTGCTTTAAGGATTAACTGAGATAATGCACATAAAATTCCTTAGTGTAGTACGTAGCACAGAATAAGTCCTCAATAAAAGTTATGTGTTGGAGATGAAATTTACTTAACATTCTGAGTTCTACTTTCTGTATCAGTTAAATGGGAATAACTATTACTAACAAACAGTGTTTTCCATTTGTCATTGGAAATCAAATGAATTCGTATCCTCACACATCCATTCCAAGTTAAAGTGCTCCACAAAGAAAGGTGAGTCCCTTCGTCTCAGTGTATTGAAACACCTTCATCCATTAGGCCTGTCTGATTTCTCTCTTCCAAATACATAGAGGTCTGTCATCTCTCCCGACCTTGACTGTAACATTGACTAACAATGCTGCAGTAGGTATGGCCACCAGTGCTCCCTGAAAGTGCTTGATTTAATGTTCTTGGAATATCAGAGTGTTTAGACCACTCCTCAAGGACCTGGGCAAATCTATTTCTAATGCCCTGCTGTTTCTTGTCACAGTTCTATATGTTTTCCAGCAAAGGAAGGCGGAGAGCGCAGGGGTGTTGATGGCTTTTTGTTTGCACAAAACATTTGTTGTCCAGCAATTGTAGTATCGGTGTGATTGAGAGAATTTATACTTTTAATCTATTTCCTGATCCCAATTCTCTCCTCTCTCCCCTTCGCCTCTGCCTGCTTTACCCAGCATAGCCATTTGACAGGTGGTATGTTTTTGCTTGACATTGATTAAGGTTTCAACTCCATTGCTCAAAACGAAGCACATACTAAATGTTGAACCAGCAAAGACGACTGCAGTTATGGCCGAGAGACATTGATGTTTTTGAAAAGTTCTGTCTGCATTTGTTTTCTAGTCAGAAATGTTCTGAGTATGTTGGGAGTTGGAGTAAGAAAAGGACAAAACTGGGGCTTGTAATAATATTGACTTGATGAGCCATGATAATACTGCGGACTCTTAGATGTCGGGTTATTAGCATATTCATCTTATGAAGTCTCACACTCAGCTATTGCCTGTGCAATTGACAATTGTGAAGATGGGCCTTAAAATTAGAATTCTCTTAAATTAGTTTCCTTTTTAATTAAACAAAAATATGCAAATAAAAATTATAGGGCTTTTTTTTTTTTCCCTCCCAAGGATGAGCATGAGAATGAAATATTTCAGGCACAATGTACTTTATGTCTTTGCATTCTGTTTTTAAGCTGTCTATTCCCATGGGCTTTTACCTAATTATATTCTGAGTGATTTCAGTGCTTTGTCCTCAACAGCTTTCCTGTCTTTCTACATTTACTTAGACTTTCTCACAGAAAAGTGCGATCTCAGTTCAGATGTGTTTTCTGTAATTTTCATTTATGTCACTACTTAGCGCCTTAGAATGACCTTTCTAAATTATTTTTCTGAAATTCGTGAGATGACTTCTTCCTGTGGATGCAGATGGTGCCTAGATGGTTGGGACTTTTTATGTTTCCCTTAACCTTCTTAGAGAAGATGGATTTTAGTCCAGGCATTTAAAATACAATTGTGTTTATATCAGGTATTTTATAAATCATAAAATTGCTAGTGTGTTAAATAGACGTTTTTGATTTAACCAGATGGACCATTCATTAAGCCCATCTGAGCTTGACAGACACGCTCTCAAAAATGAGAAGCTTGGTTTGGGGTTTTGTGTATGAGTTAATGGTGTGTGTGTGTGTGTGTGTGTGTG
>NW_017731509.1:905290-928245 GCF_001890085.2 Hipposideros armiger | reverse complement strand
AGAGAGAGAGAGAGAGAGAGAGAAAGACAAGGAGAGGCAGAGTACCATTGTGGCTGGGAATAACCTAAGATTTGTTTTGGTAGGGGTAAGTAGAACAGACCTGTAAGAAAATTCATTTTATTAAATAGTTATTGAGTACTTGCTATTTTCCAGGCACTCTACCAGGCACTGGAGATACAGCAGTGAACAAGACAGAGACAGTCTGCCCTCATGTAGTTCATCCTCAATAGGACTCTTGGGAGATACAACTAAGGGAAAAGAAAGTAAAGATCACTTATTTAGTGCCTAGAATGTGCCTGATACTCTGCTAGACAATTTAATATACCATGTCATATTACTTATCATAGTTATAAATTGTATGTCAATAATGTAGATGTTATCCTCATTTTATTAGTGAGACAAATTGAGGCTCAGAGATTAATGCCAATTCCCCAAAGTTATACCACTAATAAGAGGTGGATCTAGGATATTCTGACTCCTAAAGTCTATACCCCTTCTACTACACTGTATTATTTCTCTTTAGAGTAGAGGAAGGGTTCTTACCCCATAGAAATCCTACTTCCAACCCCTGGAGGCCACCATTGATTTGTCAAGACTTTTTCCTAGGATTGAGAACCATGCTATGGGCAGCATTAAAGAGTTCATGTGTAACAAAACTCATGACTCTCTGTCTTTCCATTTAGTGGACACGATGGAAAGTGCTGTAAAAATAGGATTAGATTGCCTGAGTAATAAGCCATATGGCTCTGTGACTTATGTCAAAAGGTTTGATTGAGCTGAGATCTGTGGTGGGTAAAATGTTAGTCTTTTTCAAAGGCTGTTTAATGAACTCCTACTGCTTCTTACTGGGAGAGATGGGGGATGGATTATTTTCAAGACATCATTAGACCTGCTGAAATCTTCGATGATCAAATCAAATGCATGCATCTCAGAGAATATTTTCTCACCCTGGGGGATGGTGACATTGACTATGGGCTGAAAGATGGTTGGTCCAGGACTTGACATGTAAGGGAAATTTATCTTTGCAGCCATCTCTGAAAAGCAAAACTGAACTGTGAAATCCAATTCACTTCAATCCATCTAATATTTATTGAGTGATTATTATCTGCGAGACTTTATGCTACGTTCTGAGGATACAGAGGTTGAATAAGCCACAATTTCTTCCTTTAAAGAGCACATATCCAGTGGGTGAATCATACATGTAAAAATATAGATTCTCTCTCAAGGTGATCAGGGCAAAAATATAAAAATATACAAGTTTCTTAAGTAGTTAATAGGAAGGAGACATTAATGTTGGGAGAGAAGGAACTGAAGAAAGGCTTCCTCGAGGGAGGAGAATATGTAACCTTCCTAGAGGGAGAGTTTTATAGGATGACAGAAAATAAAGCAGGCAATTGTGGGACAGGCGCGAAAATGTTCTAATCAGTGGAGACAGAATTTGAAGTGGGGGTCTTTAAGAAATAAGTATGGGAAATGTGTGGACCACTATGTTGTTAGTGCATAAAATGTGAAAGAGGGGAGTTATGAGGGTAGACCATGAAAGTTAGCACAGGCCATGCCATAACCTTGTATTACATGGTGTAGTACTGATAAGACTGGGTTGTAAGCAATTGGTCTATGGGTGTCATGGGTGAGGTTAGGGGCAGAAAACTCACATGAAAGGCTATTGCATCATTTCAGCTAAGATTTAATGGCCAGAACTAAGGCATTGAGAAAAGAGAGTACTGATTTTGCCTAAAGTAAAGGTTGCAGTTCCTAGAAATTATTGGGATTTGAGAGTGTATGAGTGAAAAGTCAGCAGAGAGCAACATTCAGGTTCTGACTCAGGATACTGGTGGATGAGGTGCTACAGAACAAGAAAGGTATCTAGGAAAAGGAGAGTTTGATAGTGGGATTGATGGAGATCGTTTGTTCAATTAGGATGGGTTGGGTGAAGAGAATTTTCAAAACTCTTATGGAAATTACTAGAGGTCCTGGGAAATGGGTGTGTCTGGAATGCTAAAGCACTAGTCATGGGGATGTGTGTTTGAGTGTTGTCAAAACAAGAGTGGCACTTAAAAATGTGGAAATAAGTGAACTTACCTTTGGAGAGAACATAGAGCAGAACCCTAAGAAAATCAACGCTTAAGACATTTAAGGAGGGGGATATAGCCAAGGAAACTGAGAAGTAAAGAACTGGGAAAAACACTAGGAAAGTGTTGCCCTTGATAGAAAGGAGACAAGAGTTTCAAGGAGGAGAGCTCAGGGGTCTGCTTGGTCAAGTAACATTGTTGTAATCTGTCCCTTGGGTTAGCACTTAGGAGTGAATTGTGATCCTTGCCAGGGGAGTGCTGGGAAGAGGGGGCAGAAGCCAGAAGACTATCTGAAGGGTGAATGGGTGATGAGCAAGTCAAGACAGCAAGTGTGAATCGATTTTTCAAAGAGCTTGGGTGGAAGGAAATGAGAAAATGGATGGCAAAAGAGAGCTATGGGGGATAGAGAGGGCTTGAGATTGATTCGATAGGGAGAAACTTGAGCATTCCTTTAGATGAAGACAAGGTTTCAGTAACAATCTAGAGGGTGAAGACAAGAGGACAGGTTTGAAGAGCATGTGGATGAATGAGCCCACATAGAGAACACAGTCTTGAGAAGAACAAGACTTCTTCACCCTGAGAATCAGTAGGCCGGGAGGAATTATGGGTATCTCACAGAGATGGAAGTTTATAGTTGGGACACTGAGGGGGTTTACTGCTACTGTCCACTTATTAATGGGGCCCATTGGAACTGAGGGCATCTGCTCCAAATAAAGGAGGGTTAAGGTTTTAGGAGAGTGAGAACATGATTGAAGATATGAAAAAGGGAGCTTCCCCGACGGCAGTTAAAAAAAAAAAAAAGATTGATTCGTAGTGTTGAAGATCCAGATGGAATCGGAAAGCATACGTTTTCAGCACAACCAGTCTGCCTCGAGAAGTAATCTTTCCCCAGCAGTTCTCAGTTGCTTTTGCTGAGGTAGAAAAAGCTGACTGTAGTACCGCACCTTGGCCAGGGGCATGGAAGTGTGTTATGTGGAGAGGCAGAAGTTTAAGTGACGGACTAGAAAGCTTACCTAGGCTAAATGATCAGCAAACGGGATGGGACCAGGGTTCATAGTTTGAAAAGCATGTTTAGTTGGAGTTGGGGAATGGGAGAATTGAAGGAGAGAATGGTGTGGTCAGGGACCAGCTTATTGGAGTTTAAGATTCCTGATTTGGGTCACTGCAAGGTCATGGCAGTACCCAAGAGGTGATTATGAGAGGAAGACACAGAAGTGGGAAAGAGGTAAGATGACTACGTTTAAAGAGATCAAAAGCTGAAAATATGGTGGTCAGTGGGGTAGCCACAGGGACATTGAAATCATTGAGGATAATGCTGTGAGTTGGGGGAAGATCATGGGGTAGCTGCTAATACACACCAAATTAAAAAAAAAAATCCCATCCTCTTTTAAATATTTGCCTTTGACTGATATTATTATACTTGCCCTTGCTGACTCATTCAATCTAAATGTCTCCACAGGATTTCATTTTCCTCCTCACATAAACAGAACATGCAGGGTTAGATATATTTATTTGTAATGGAAAATCCTACAAGCATATTACAATAAGCATTGCATATGAAAGCAAGTATTTGATATTTGTGGAATGAATTAAAATGTTTATCATCAACTTCTGTGTGTTTTTGAGAATTACACATTGAAGATTGACACGGTACACACACTTATCTTTATACTTCTTTATATAACGGTTCTTGCTGAGACATGCTCTGCGTCAAATGAAAACTGCACTCTGAAATTGCTTATATATGTTGGTTGTTGAATTTTGAATTCATGTTTCTGACATGCTTGCTCTTCAATAACATTTTTTTTTCTTCTTTGAAAAGCAGTATGAAGAAGCAGTTTAGAATATCAACTCTGGAGCCAGACTGCTAGGGTACCAATCCTACCTGTGACCCCTCACTAGCTAGATGACATTGAGCAGTTAATTTAACCTCTCTGTGCCTAGTTTTCTTATCCTTAAAATGAGCTTAACAGTGATTCCACCATATAGTATAGTTGTAAGGATTAAATAAGGATTAAATGAGTTGTGGGGATTAAATTAATACTTAAAAACAGTACTTGGCCATCCCATATGAGTGTTAACTATTATTATTTTCTGATTATACTTTATGTAAATGCATAATCACTTGAATTTAAATGTGATTCTGCCACCTTGACATTTCATATTTTTTACCTTGATGCTTAATCTCATCATTTGATGTTTAAGAGTATCCATAGTAGATGAACACATTTCCATAGTCAGTGAACATATCTTACTATGAACATGTCCTACTGTGGCATAGTTTTTGTATGTATTTAGAAAATACTTTTTCAGTCTTCATATCATATCTTCATATCTACATTTCATTCAAACTTCCAGTAAGTATGATGCGACTGAGTGGGCAAGCGGTTGTTGGTTTAGATGTCTTTATTAAATTCATATTTATTTATTAAATAGTAATAAAATCTTACCTTTCTATCAAGGTGTTTTTTGTTTTTTTTTCTTCCAGAAAGCTTTGTGTTTTCATGTATATGATCTCTATTTTCTGAATTTGGGCATATGATAGTAACATTATTGACAGACTACAAAATGAAAGAATTGAGAGCTTGCATGACTTGTCCAAGGTCACATAATGATCAACATGATTTTTTTTCATGCTCAACATACTAAAGCAGAATGCTGCTGGTTTGGCTTTGATATCATGCCTTGGTTCTCATGCCTGTTCTTGAGACCAAGGCACTAGCTCTCTCATAGCTCTGTTGGAGCTGGGTGCTGGTTTCTCTGCCAGAGTCTCCATCTCAATAACTTATCTATTACTCTGTATCCTCTAGAACTGAGCCCCAGCCTTATTCTTACTGGTCACTCTGAGTTCTTAGACTTTGAACTCTTTGCCTATTGACCAACTTCCCTGAAGCTGCCTACTTAGATCTCCACATTATACAATGTTCTCAGTTCTCCAATGGGGTTAACTTAATAGACCCGACTGTCATTAATTCAAGCAGAAAAGTAATACAAAGTTATGGAAGAAAGTAGATGAGAGATGTGAACCAAGGGAGGAAATGCACACCCAAGATTGCTTTAGGAATGGTATGATTAGGATGCCAGGGACGGTACTATTTGTTCATGAATACTTGTGACTGTGCATCTGATTTTGCCAGTCCTGGACGCTCAATACTTCAGGTCACTGAAGTCTCAAATCTAAATTTCTGCTGCAGCAACTAAGTCTAACTGGCCATTGCTTTTACATCACTTCTCAAGAGCCAAGCTCCCTGAGAGAGGGCATGTCATTGTCTCTGCTGAAGTCATATATCCATGCTCCGGCTACCTGGTATGGAGGACAGGGGAGGATATCTGTCCTGTTTGTCATGCGTAGTGCTAGTTAGTTAGGGTTCTGCCTACAACTAATCTTGCTATAACTGTATGATAAATGTAAAGATGCTTAGCTACTGGACAGTTGAACAAAATTTAAGCATGCCACCAATCATTAATTTTCCCATTGCCCATAATAGCGTCCATATCCTTCTTACCTGAGCCACCGACTGTGTCCAGTTTTAGGACTCAGACCCTATTCCCCTGTGATCATCTCTCAGGATTGGATAATGTCCCAAGACCTAACAACCAGAACCCAGTAATTCCTAGTGGGTTTAGCAGTTTCCCCAGGCACCTCTTGTCCTGTTAGCTAATCTGCATGTAACCCAAAGAACAAGGGGATTCTTTTTTTTTTTCCAAAGAAAACTTCACTTGGATTTTATTAAGTACAAGCACATTTATCTCTTCGAAGAATGCTTATATAAGTCTGTCCCTCTAATTTTTAAATTGAGGACAGGTGAAAGCTTCAGGGGATAGTTTAAAGTATCAAAAACTGCAGTATTGTACTATGTAGGGAAACACTGAGTGTCCTCAGCTGGGTACTATTTCCTGTTCGTGGTTTGAGGGCATTTTTCTCAGCTAATATTTCTTTAACCCTGTCAAAAATGCCTGGATGTTGTGGAAACCTCTGCTATTTGTAAATATCATCTGATAATGGTGTCCTCTAGGTTAATTATTCAGAATGGAAATAATTTTTTTTATTTTAAATCACTTTTCAGTGCGTGGTGTGTTTTAATTTTATCCTGTACCTTTTTGTTCCTGAATAATAGCTAAAAGAGGAAAGGATTCTCCTACACTGGAGTCTAGAATCCATTGGCAATTTGTATTTTCCTGATATTGCAAAACTGATGCTTATATCTATATGTGTGTAATCATAACATTTGAAACCTCCTTATTCTTTTGTTTAAAGGAAACAAAATGGAGTTTTCAGGGAAAGTAATTTATTTGTGAATATTTTAGCAAGTTTGAGCAATGGATATTTTATTTCAAGACAAAAGAAACTAGACTAATACTGTGTTTTTGTAGAAACAAAGGAAACATACGTTACTGTGTCTGCAGTATTTGTTACCCGATTCATGTTCTCTGTTAGCTCTGCTCCAGATGGAAAGGTCAGCTTTTCCCTGCATATATTCCTACATGCTTTTTGGGACATGAGATCCTTTTATCCTAACATACTGATTTTAAATGACTTATTCACTTTAAACATGTATAATTTTCATGGATTTGCTATTTTAACGATTTTAGCCTCTTGCTACCCTTCACACACACATGTATTTATTAGTGGCATTTTTTAGTTTAAAAATTTATTTAGAAATATTTAAAATAAACTAAAGGGTATAAGGAATAATAGTGTGAACAACTTATCTTAAAGATCCTTCCACTCTGCTCCCTGGACCTCTGTAATAGAAGGACCACTTCCCTTCCATTTGGGTTATTTCTCCTGATCACAATCCCTCTCTTTAGAACTGCCACCATCTTTTCTCTCCTCTCCCAAGGTTCATAGGACAGCACTGTTCAAATAGAATGAGAGTCACATATATAATTTAAAATTTACATTAATCAAATTTTAAAGAGAAAAATAAACAGGTTCAATCAATTTTAATACGTTTTACGTAATCGGCTGTATCAAAAATATAATGTCAACATGTAATTAATGTAGAATTATTAACAAGGTATTTTATGTTCTTTTTTTTCCCACTAAGTCTTTGAAATTCCATATTTTACACTTGTAGCACATCTCAATTTGAAATAGTCACATTTGGCTGCATGTTGTATAGTACAGCTCTAAGAAGTAAAATTTCCCTCTCCCAGCTTGCCTCTGGGAAGAGACTCTGTATCTCACACTTAGCTCAGAGTTTTTGCTTGCTTTGTTTTGTTTTTCTGCTTTAGTGTGAACTGTGTGGAGAGGAGGTGGGGCTGGGTGGTGCATGAGAAGACTCTCAGTACAAATGAGAGAAACACGTGGGCAGAGAATCGACTGGGGACGACTAGATGAATATACTTAAAGATATACCTCTTTCAGATGGATATTACTGGTTGGAGGGTTTGTCTTAGGGTTGTATAATGTTTTTGTACACTTATCTTTTTCTTACTATAACTAAGTTTTATGATTCTGGGTAGTTCCTATGCCATGGGAAAAAGCAAGATGCTGTGCCCCCCCCCCGCCCCCCCTCCCCAAATGCACTCGGCTCGGGATTAGTTTCTCAATGAAATTGGTAGAGGATATTGAGCAGGATATTGAGCCTGTTAGACATTACAGAATCATGGGTGAGGCTGGGAGTTGGTCTTAGGCAGAGACCGAGCAGAGCCAAAGCCGGTTTATATATGTGTCACTTTTTTGGGTACTGTGGAAAATAGCCACCAGTTTAGGAATTTGTGCATTATGAACCTTTGGTTTCTTTAATTGTATGTTTTAAGTAATTCAGTTCAACAATTTAATTGAAGCATGAAGGTGCAGAGAGATTTAAATTATAGCTGCTATATACCCAAGATGCTTATAATCTTGGAAGGGAGACATGTCATACTGTAAGAATACAATAATAATTGGTATAATTTGAAGACATTGTACTGAGAAAGGGAGCAATCACACCTGTCTAGGGGACAGTGAGACTTTACTGAGTTAATGATACTGGTGCCTTGTTTTGAAAAAAGACCTAGTTCTTAAGAGATGGGGAAAGGTAGTCTAAGCAGAGGAGTCAAGGAGGGGTGGGAATGTGAGGGAAATTTCAAGTAAGCTGGTATGAGAGGAGTATACAATGTCAGAAAGGAGTGGCAGGCAAGGAAGATGGGAAGAGAGGAGGACTCAGGTCCTAAAGGGCCTTACCCATCATGCTAGGAGCTCACACCTCATTCTGTAGAATTTAGGTTAAAACACATCCTCTTGTTGCAGATAAAAGGAGGGAAGGCTATCTAATGACGGGTTGTTTTAAAGCTTTGGAATAGCCTGGATGAAGGATGATGGTGGCCAGAAGTAAATCAGTGGTAGTGAAGATGGGTTTGTACGACGCTACTTTGAACATCGACATATAGGACTTGGTGACTATTATGGTCTGAATTGTGTACCCCCTCCCCCCCATTCATAAATTGAAGCCCTAACCCTCAATGTGACGATATTTGGAGATAGGACCTTTAAGCGAGTCATTAAGATTAAATGAAGCCATGGGGATGGAGCCCTAATCTGATCAGACTAGTGTCCTTATAAGAAAAGGAAGAGAGAGCAGGAATGCATGCTCACAGGGAAAAGGCCGTGTGAGGACACAGAGAAAAGGCGGCCATTTACAAGCCAAGGAGAGAGGCTTCCTGAGAAACTACACCTGCTGACATCTTGATCTTGGACTTCCCGGCTCCAGAACTATGAGAAAATAAATTTCTGTTATTTAAACCACTTTGTGGTATTTTGCTATGGCAGCCCTAGCAGACTCATACAGTGGCTGATTTCAAGTAGATGTAAATTGTAGATAGTTTTCATTTATGGGCTTGGTCATTATTTTTTCTATTGTACACTCTCCTTTGTAAGAGGCCTGAGAAACAAGATTGCTTAAATACCTTGTGGAATTTAAGAGGATAAAGTGGCTAAAGTAGAAGAGTTAACTGACTACTAGGATAACTGTGTGCATCTCAGAATTCTACACAGGATGTTTCCACTAAGCCTACAGGAGCCAATCTGAGATTCTGAATACCTTTCTTCCATACCTAGATAACTGTGGGAGTGTTTGTTTCTGCATTAACCTGATTAGCCCAAATCACCTGGATTGGCCACGTCCTGCTTTTGTCTGCTACGCTGCATATAGTAGATACCGTGCTTTTTCTCTCTTATCCAAAACGGCCCACTTTTGAGAGAAATCGTGGTGCTATAAAAATGTGTTAGTGATTTTTGGCTTTTAAAAATAGAGGCCAAAGAAAGTACAATTCTTCAGAGCATTCAGAATCTCCTGTGGTGATGAATTCTTGCCAAGAGGTAAAATTTTCTGGTTGGTGCCTCATTTTAAAGAGTTTTGCTCCGTTTCCATTAGGAGGCCACTTCATGGGATGCAAGTGGAATCATAGATGTGGACTCATGTCTTGTCACTTGGTGCTTCTCTGGATGATTTTATTTTTAGCAAACATTTCACACCAGGAGCTTATTTTATTCTTTCCATTCAACTATTTTGTCACTAACATTCCTTCTCATAGAGCCTTCATTATTTATTTCAAATAATTTACTATCAAAAGATCCCATAGATAAGTCTAACTATTTGTGTTCAGCTGTTATTAATTTTCAAAGACTGACTTTAGAAAGTGTTACAGCATTTTTCAGTGAATGTCCTCTTGTTGCCGTTACTAGAGGCAGACGCTTCCCTGGTAGTGATCTTCACTCTGGCTGCCGATGGTACGTCTTGTGGTTTTTCTGTCCTTTGTTCCAAACTGCTGAGGTCTATGGCCTTGGATATGTCCATTCCTTAGATTAATAGCATCCTTCACCTGTTGATCTCATGGAGTCCAGTATCTTTAAATATTTTTCATATGCTGATAACTTCAAAATGTATATCTCCCCTCTTGAACTCTCCCTTAGGATCTAACCTTCTAAATCCAAAAAGTCAAATTGACAATTCTGCTTGAAAATCAAATAAGCATTTCAGACTTACCTTGTCCGTAAATATACTCTTAAAGTCCCCCAAAACCTTTTTCTTCTCCAGTTTTTCTGGTTTCTAAAACTCTCGATCAAATAAAAGAAAAAGAAAAAAAGGATGTGGCAATCTAAAACAAATGTATAGATGAAGGAATAAATGAAACATATCAGTTGGTCACTGAATGTAAAAAGATGGTGTTCTCTTAGTAGAAGACAAGGACTTTCAGAGTAGTTTAGAAAATATTAATACAATCATTTATATCCCAAGGTTAAGTTTTCTGTAGCTTCTCTTGTTCATAGGATAAAATTAAAACACCTTACATTTTATATTAATTGAGAATCTTTATATATTGAGTACTAGGAGACAATTCAAACTAACTTAACAAAGGAAATGTATTCACTCAAGCAAATGAGAAGTCCAGGCATAAGACTGATTTTGAGAGAAGGTTGACCGAGTGAAACTGTGATATTATCATGACCAGTTTTCTCATTTCTTGGCCTCATTTATATAGTATTGCTGCAATGTCATGTAAAACCTCTCTTTGTCGTCTGAGAATGTCTGTGAGCAGTGTAGTGACATGCTTTTCAGTTTTGAGTCATAAGAACAAAGAGAAAATCTACTGCTGGAACAATCGAAACAAAAGTGTGCTGGATTAATTGTTGGCCTGAATTGACCTGACTAGAGTCTCATGCTTTTCCACAATAACTGTAGACAGTAGGATGAAGCACTGTAGTTGGCTTCAGCCAGTAAAGCCGTACTCCTGGAATGGATATTGGGTCAATTGTTCTCAAACACCAAGAACACAAAATTTATGATATCCTTAGAAAGGAGGGAATGGCTCATGAAGTTGGTAATTGACAAATACTCATTACAGATGCCCTTAAAGATACCCTGTGTCCCTTCTTGCTTCTGACCTTCTGTGGTACCAGTTCTCTCTTGCTCAGTATTTCCAGTTGCGTTGGTTTCTTTTTTACTGCTTGGACCTAGTGAGCTCTTTCTTGCTTCAGGACATTTGCACTAGCGATTCCCTCTACTTGGAAGTCTCTTCCCCAGCACGTCACATGACCTGTTCCTTCTCGTTCTTTAGATTTCAGATTGAAATCACCCTCTTAAGAAACCGGTCTTTTGACCACGTACCTAGAATAGACCAAATGGTGTTTCCACCCACCCACTCACCCCACCTTTATAGTATTTATCAAAATCTGTAATAGTCTAGCTCACTTATTGTTTGCTTAATACTTTTCTATTTCTCCATTATACTTTAAACTTGATGGGGAGAAAAATCACATCAGTCTTATTCCCTGCTAGATGCTTAATATGCAGAAAAATGTCTCAGAACACAATGGGTGTATAATAAGTATTTATAAAGTAATAAATGAACGGGTTCCTAATGCCATAAAAATCTCTGTGTTAGATGGAAATTAAAAGGTCATCTCTGACAAATGGCCGTCTAATCTCTGCCTTAACAATCCTGGTGACATGGAATTTACGATCTCCCCAGTCATTCCATTTCTTCTCTGAATATGTCTGACCATTATAACGTTCTTCCTTTTTATATTGAACTAAGAAATAGCATCTCATTGTGACCCACATGCTAGTTCTATTCCTTGGAGTCTAATTTAGTATGATATTCTTTCAAGTAGTTGGCGATAGCTGTTACATCCTCCTCCCTTCCTGTGTCTTGTTTTCTTTAGATTTCCCTATTTTTTTCATCCATTTATTTAACAGTTTTGACTTTCCTCACCCTCCTTGTGATTCATCCAATCGCATGCTCCAGTTTGTGTGTTTCCAACTATGCCCAGTGATACCTACAATATTATTTATTGTCCATTGAGGTTGACTTTTTCTGCCTTGTTTTAGATATTGTAATTCTCTTAAATTGTCCTAAAATCTCAGAGATCATGATTTCTTCCAAATGAACCTGTGATCAGTAAAAATTTTAAGTATTTTTCATCAAGTACTGTTTTCAAGCCTCATGGGCATCAACTAGGAAAATTATGTTTATTTTTAATGATTCATTTTTCTTTTGTGTTAAAACAGGCAGAGCATTATTTTCTGAGGAAGGTTTCGTGAAGCGGTCAGGTGGCCACTCAGGCATTTGCATTAGTTAAACTCCTTGAGTCCTGCCAGAGGACTTTATTGCTACCTTCTTCCCAGATATTTGTCAGAGCATATGATTCAATTCTCTATTGGTGATGCAGTATATCTGCTCTCTGAATTCTGACGAGAGATAAAAACCTTGGCACTGCTATTAAATAATTCTTATCAAAAACTCAGGATTGCCTGAAGGATATTCAGTCTATCTATCATTCCAAATGCTCTAAATTATACCTTTTAATCTTGCCAGATCATTGGAGCAAAGTCCCTTGGGACCTTGGCACGTCCTTATTTTTTTGCCCTTCTAGAACTGCTTTTGTTAAGTGGTATTTGGGTTTATACTCGTAACCAACACTGAAGGATCTAATAAGGAACAACAGCAAGTGACATCGGTTGTTGTTTTCTATGGTAGGGATGTTGTTGTAAGCATGTTGTTTCAGGCACCACACAGAGTATTCTCCTTTATTATTATTAAGATCTAAGTGAGAACTTTTTCTATTTCGGCATCAAAATGAAGAAAAGCTAAAGCTGTCTTGAAGGAATAGCCTGCTTTTATTTTATGATAATTGTGTATCTGGTTAACTCTATATTTCCCCCTTTCATTTGACTGTTAGGAAGCTTAGAGCTTATATTGGCTCGCACATAATAACTACTGTAGGGTACATTTCTGTTGCTGATATTAGTGTTGACATGACTATTCTCATACCCTTATTTCTTTTAACATTAAAATATAAAATACAGTTTATGATTTTCTGTTATGTGATGAGTTATGCTAATTGAAGTCTTACACTCCATGTACTCTTTTTCATCTTCTTTATTCTATTATCTTTGGAGAATCCTCTCCTACCCTGTGCCTAATGGCACAATCATAATCCCTTGGTCACCTTTTGGCATAGAGGTGGTCGTGTGACTAGTCTGAACCCATGAACACATGGATGGGCATTTGATCCAAGTGAGCAATTAGAATAAGCCCAAGTCTTCTTTGGTGGAGATGCTGGAAAAACTTCTTGTCCTTTTGATTAGTACTTGCAAAGGTGTAGGCTTCCAGCCACTGGTGGCCATATTTTCTTCCACATAATTCTTTCCCACATTGCTCGCCTATGATGGCATGATAAGAGAATAGGCTGCTGTGTAAATAGAAACAGAGGCAAACAAAGGTGTGTGTGTGTGTGTGTGTGTGTGTGTGTGTGAGAGAGAGAGAGAGAGAGAGAGAGAGAGAGAGAGAGAGAGAGAGAGAGAGAGAACAAGAACACAAATACTTTGAAGACATAATTTGAAATTCAATTAAGACTGAAGGCAAATTCACCCTTACATGTGACAGTTCTACACAACAATATATTTGTGTATTTCCTCCAAACTAGATTTGGTTTCTGTCACATTTACCTAATATAATATATGCATTTTTATAAGCTTCTTTACTTTGTTGAATGTGTATATAAAATATGTATTTTTTAAAAAATAGAAATGAACAAAATTACATTTATCTCTATATAACTTCATCTTGTGGCACTCATGTCCATCTTCTTAGCTTGCTGTGATCCTTTTGGATTTAAATTCTATTTTGTATTAGTTTTCCTCCTTACTAACATGTTAGGTGTCAGCTGTATATCTGGTCAATATAACATAAATGCCCATGTAAAACATTGACTAAAATGATAAACACAGCAGATTTGGGTGCATATATGGTTTTTAGAGACCATTCTACAGGTAGGAACAGCCCATTAATCAGGATCTGGATAAGGTAATTTTTCATTAATGAACACAAACATATCCACCCTTGGCCGTATGGCTGTTCTCTAAAATGGTTTCCTGATACTCTGAAACATCGTATTTTCTACATTTCCTCTTTCTACTAATAGGATGATCTTATTAAACTTTGATGTCAGTTCCTATCAAATGGTAGGAACTCCTAACAATTGGTACACTTTTTAGCCCCACTGTTTCAGATTTAATTTTTTGGTCATTAAAAAAAATACATGCTTACTGTGGAACTTGTGTGTGATATAAATATACATAAAGAAGAAAGCAACATTATATCTAATCCTACCCAGAGATAACTCTTAACTTTTTAGTAGTATACATTTACCTATACTGTACTTGTACATAAGCAGTCACTTTTTAGTATGTATACTTGTATGTATACAGAGATAATTGTTAACTTCTCCCAGAGATAACTATTAACTGTTTAAGTGTATTGTTACTACTTTCTATGCACAAAATAAACATACCTTTCTTTTTTCTTTTGTTTTTTAAAACAAAACCACAATAGGCCCTTTATTGAATTGCTTTTTTCACTTCACAAAATGTGAGCACTTCCATGCTTTATTATAATAGCACTGTTAATGCCATATGGATTGTCTCTATTTTTGAATATTTATATGAGCTGCTTACAACTCATGGACAGTTTTCATATTCTAACTTTTTCCTTACAGTCTAAAGCCACTGAGGTTTTGGCTCCTTTGCATTTCTGAATCAGGATATATATGCTGCTGTAACTTTTTCCTCAGGAAACCTACCTTATTACTGTAAGGTATTTCTTGGGGTCTGAAATGGAAGTTCCCTATATTAAATTCAATACTACAGTGCTCTCTGGGGCTGCAGGCCATGCGTTTTGATTTTTGATGCTTCTCCCTTAGTCTTCTTTCCCAATTTTTCTCTAAATTAGATCAATCTCCCTTAATGCTTTGTTATTGCCTTTGTGCTGATCTTTATTTAGCAAGATATTTTTATTACAATGAAAATCAAGTATTTTTCTTATGACTTTGGCAATTGAAATTACATTTGCATGTTTCTGAACTTACTTTGAACCTGGCAAAATGTACTTAATGATGATCTGGTTTTCAAAGGCCCAAACAATTGTATTTCAAATTTGTCTTCAACCATCACTACTGTGAAAATAGCTGTGAAAGTCCAAGAAAGGCACTTTAAAATGATAATTCAAAGGCTATTTTTTAGACCTACCTATTGAACACCGTAGGATCATTAATGTCTAATCGAGCCTATATGTCTCCTCAGTTCCTTCCAAATCTGTAATTCTAGGCTCCGTGTTATTAGATTTTAACTAGTAGCAATTCCACAGGACAGGCCTACATCAGTACACCAGAGGGTGACTGTTTTACCCCAAGCTTGTTTGCTCACAGTTGTTTTCCTTAGGTTCCTCGTTTACTGTATCAGACGTGGACTGGTGGGGATAAAGCCACATTTGAAACACCCAGGCCCAAGGTACAGTGATAGAAGGCTGATTTTAGGGTGCTTCTTTTCAATTGCTCACATGTTCCTTCTCCATGATGCAGTGGTTGTTCCCAGCGCTTAATTCACTCTCTCTTCTCCTTTCATGACTTTGAGAAAATAGCCTTGATTTCAGGTACTATCCCCCCAATAGTTTTGTTTGCGTACATTGTCCTTGGTGTTTCCTGAGGGATTAGTCTTGGGCTCTATTTGTTAATCCTTCTCTTCTCTTTTAGTAATGACATTACTCCAAAGGTGACCATTTATGGACTATTTGGTATATGCCACACACTGTGCCAAATGCTTTATGTACATGTTTAAGGCTGAGGCTATTTCTGCACATTTTCAGAAATGTAACTCTTATTTAATTCCTTTTTAAAGGCAGCTTGCAGCTTAACCTAGATATTTCTGGGTTAGGGAGGGTGGGGAAAACTCGGTATTTTTTCATGTTGGTAATTCATAAGGCTTATAAGACTTGGCTCTGATAGGGTGTGTGTGTGTGTGTGTGTGTGTGTGTGTGTGATGCTACTTTGCCTTGATTTTATAGAGCACTCTCTCTGCAAACAAGTTCAGGTTTAGAAACACTAGGAATTACAGAGTGTGATTTTCTCTATTACTATATTCACTTTACAGTAGAAGTCACTATGGGACATCCCTAAATAACTAGCTCCCTGCATGCATTTCAAATTTGATTAGACTTGCAAAACTTTGATTGACTTACAACTTCTCAGAAAGATATGTGCAGAACAAGCCTGTGGTATAAGACACATGCTGTTCAGGAGTCCTTGTTTCCATGAGTTATTTGACAGAAAGAGGCAAGTGGTGTAAATTTTAAGAATCACTCTAGAAGCCAGTAAGGGAAAAAGTAAAAGGTAAATTATAGATTCTTTGGCAGATTTTTCTGGAAATATCAAATCCGCCCCCCCCCCTCGCCCAGTTCTCTGCTTTGTTTATAATTAGGCATGTACACATTTATAAAGTACTTTCACATTTTTCTTTTTTTTGTTTTTAGTTTAACAGCAGTGTACTTTGTCACATGGAGAACGACACTTTCTTTCTCCCCTCCCACACTTTAGAACTTGGCATAAATTCTACTTTCTTCATGAAATCTGTTTTTATTACTCAGGGAGAAGGTAGGGATATCCCTTTTTTCTCTTAAATTCAATTCAACAGATATTTGAGAACAAACTATGTACTAGGCAAGATGGATAATAAGATGAATAAAGGCACATTCTGAGTGTCTTCAAGAAGAGGCAAATTCATAAGTAGTGCTTGGTACTGTGTCTGATATATGTTGGGTGGCATGCAATAAGTATTGACTTGATTAGTGCCTTGATACTTACAGGGATGTGTGTGTGTGTGTGTGTGTGTGTGTGTGTGTGTGTGTGTGTGTGTGTGTATGTGTTAATGTGTGTGTTAATGCAGTGGAAGGGAACCTGCCCCAGTGTGGAAGTATATTTTTGGGTTGGGAGCAGATTGAAGGAAGGTTCTTAGAGTAGGTAATACATGACCTGTGTCTTAAATGATAACAATTAATAGTAATGGCTATTGCTATATGCCAGGTACTCTTCTAATTGCTTTATGTATGTTTATTTAATACTCACAGTGATTCCAATGAAGCAAGCACTGTTGTTCTTCCTACTATACAGACAAGGACACTGATGCTCTGAGTGGCTCAGAAGCTTGTCCGGGATCATCTGGCAAAAGGGTTTGGAGCCAAGACTTGAATCCAAGAGACACCACCCTCATTACTGCAAAGGGTATATTTTTCAATCAAACCTAGTCACTCCTGAGAGTGAAAGAGGGTGCTATTAAATAACTAAGGCAGGACGACAGGCAGAAAGTCACTCTGGCCCAGACAAATTGGAATGTATGGCCGCACCAAATAGTCCCTGCTTATTAAATTTCACATTCCCCACCAAATATTTATGGTAGCTTGCAAAAACAGTGTCTTACAGCATTCAAAGTTATGCCTTCCATCCTCCATAGCATCTAGTACCACTGTGAGTGGTGAGGGGAGTACACAGTACATAACTAAACGTTGTCTTGACCTTGCTGCCAATTGAAGTAATCAGATGGTCTAGACCACTGTTTGTCTTCTCAAATGATAATTAGTTAAATGTATTCTCTAGCTCAGAAAATAGAAGCGGAGGACAGACAATGAGGGTGGAAGGAAGGAGAAAAAGTGCACAGTTGTGGCAAAGCATGTGGGAGCGTGGAGGACCTTGGAGGAAAGAAGGAGGAAGAAGCAGTGATAATTCATCGTATCCATTCAACTGGGGAGAGTGCTTCGACCCATGGTTTTTAGTCATTTTTTTTGTACTACAGTTCCCATGATGAATACATTCCCTGGGTGTGCTGAGATTAGTTGTTACCCCACATCATTTATGATTTCTCAATATGAGCTGCAGAATAGATAAGAAAGGCAGCAGGTTGCTATTAATTCCTATAATCTAACTCCACTTATTTCACTCCCTCTCCAGAACTGAAATGCCAGTGAATGAGCAGGACCCTATAATTAGAATCAGCTTGAATCCATTCTTATCGACATTCAAGAAGTGAATCATTCTAAATTTCTGCACCTTAATTATGAGTACATGCAAATCACTTGTTACTCATCTCCCATACAAATAGGCCATGCCAGGATGCCCTGGCCCCATGTTGGAAAATCCTGGTCTAGGTTACAACTAGAATATCTTGTAAAAAAAAACAAAATGAAGTTGCTGTCTAAAATTAGAAGCAGTGTTACCTTGGCCTTCTTTCATTTCTAAAAGAAATAGCCTATTTACTTATCTCTTTCCTACCGATTCTGCATTCTGGTGTGTTTGTGAGCTGGTAGTCCCATTAGCACCTCTAGATGACATCTTCTCATTTGCTTGGTTTCTGGGCCTTTCTGCATGGCTGGATTTTTATTTCTAACCATTCTTCAATTTCATGTTTGTTCTGTCTCTCTCTTTTTCTCTAACTCAAGAGTCATTGTTAGAGCTCAATTTTATTGTGAATGTGCCTATGTTATATCCTGATACAAAGAGATATGAGAAGGGATGTTTGGCAAAGCATACTTGATCACTATAAATATTTCCTGTTGTTATTCGAATTCGTGATGAATTTTAATCAGGCGGAAAATGTTCTTAATTGGTCCAATTTAGAATTCAACAGTAATCCACTGACATATGTGTGACAGTGCTGGTTTTAAATTTATGCTTTTCTCATCTTTAAGATGAAAAATGGGTTGCTAGATAGATATCAGTCTTTCTCCGTTTAGCTTCTCTACAATGATTAAATGATTGTTGGTAACTTTGATAGTACAATGTAGAAAGAAACTTCAGATCATCATGACAGTGGGATTGTTTCTTATTTTTTCAAACAGTGATGTTTGGTCTTTGGACACATTTAAATATTGGAACCTAGTTTTAAAATATCTCCTCCTTGGGATGACTGCTGTAGTCAGTAGAAAAATTCAGGCTTTGTGCAGCCTAATTCCGGTTTACAATGTTGGCACCCAAGACCTTCAGTCAACTGATCCTATACTTACTAACCAAACTCCCAGGTTTTCATGCATGGCTTCCATTCTATTGAGTAATCTTTACCTTATCCACCATACTTTCTCCAGTTTAGGGCTTTGCTGCCAAAGTCCTTCCCTACTCCATTAGAATACCCTGCTATTTCTTGCTAATTCTAGGCTTCCATATTTGCCTTAAAAAGGAATAGATGTTAGTGCTTAAGGTTTCTTTATCTACTTGCTGTAAGGATAACACAAGCTAATGCATATAAAACAATTTAGAATAGTGGTTGGCACATAGTAAGTGCTACCTAAGTGGAGATGTGATTAAATTCTTCTGTTTCCATAGACTTTCTGCACCATTCAGCTCAGAATTCCAACACCTTCATTTTGTTTTGAATTCTCCCTTAGCTTCATTGAAATAAAATTTGCTTCTCCCATGAGGAGAAGTGAGATCATTTCCAGGTTGTGGGATTGTGTTGATTGGCCAGATGCTTATCTCAAGAGTCCCTTTGTTTTCCTCATGTGGAATGCTGGGAAATGCGATAACAGTTACATTTGTAAATCACAGGAGACCTCTATAAAGCTTTCTATAAGTGAGTCTTGGCCTACCTGAGGTTTTGAGCCTACACTGTTAACGGCTGATAGCTTCCTGCCAGGTGTCATACTAGTAGGCTTAAACCAATAGTAATTGCTGTTGAATTGGAATAGTCATTGTAATATTTTTAGGCCTTTAAATTTGATTTCATTGATATTACCTCATGAAACTGAGGTAATTACAAAAAAGGAGGTAGGTATGCCTAGCATCCTTATGCACTTGATCGACATTTGTGTCACATCTAATACTCATAGATATGGAGCAAGCATGGGACCTGTCTACTGTATGTTGTCATCAATCAAAAGTTCAGTTGGTAGCACAAATGGGAATTTCTAATGATGTGGATCCTGGCTGAAGCTTCTTAGGCTCGTGTGTTTCTGTGTGTGTTTACAAACTCCAATAAGGATTGGCAGCAGGAATGAGGAATTCCCAGGACTAAGAAGTCTAAGAGTAAATCCAGGCATAATGAGTTCCTAGGTGGGAATAAAATAAAATTTGCCTGAAGTTATACTACTAAACTAGTAGTGATGGTAGCAGCAAGACTCAGTTTCCCTGGCCCTAATTATCTACATGTGTTGTTTCCCCTACTGGCAGTTACTGACTTCAGATGCAAAGGTAAGAGACACCTTGTAGGCGGCAGGGTTCGCCTGACATTGCTTTCTCCCCAAAGCCAAGAGGCATTCCCTACGTAGTTCATGTGCTTTTGCAAAGACTGGATTCCTTGAGAGTTATGTTAATAGGGCACTATGTCAGTGCTGCATAGACTTCAAGTTGTATAATCATATTTGGAGAAATTGATGCAAATGCTGATTCTGGAGCTTCTACCCCAGAGATTTAGATTAAGTAGACTGTAGGCGTGACCCAGGACTCTGTATTTTAAAGATCCCCTAGTGTTTCTTATGTAAGTTTGTCTACACTTTGAAAATGACTACACCAAGAACCCTGTGGTAGTTTTGGTACCAGCAGTGTGGGACGCACAAAAGTGGATGTTTCTCTTATTGATTCCCTTTAATCAAATTCCTCACTGACTCTTATAAACCATATAACCTCTGATGCCTTAGTCTTGTTTGAGAATTTCTGCTGGGACCTCAGAATCCCTTCGTGCTTTGCCTCTTTAAAAATGGAGGTGGACTATGGATATTTATTGAACTTATAGTATGGGTCTGACTTTGTACTATGATTTTACATATGGTTTGTTTAATTGATTTAATGCTCACTACAACATGACAAACACACTGTCATCTCTGTTTGACAGATCTGGAACCAAATTCATAGAGGTCGCGGATTTGTCCAAGTTCACTCAACTAATAAATCACAGAATTGGGATTCAGATCCAATTTTCCATTCTTTAAAGCTCATGACCTTTCCATTGCAAAGAATGTAAACATAACAGAGTGTTTACCTTCCTCTTTTTCCATCCAGACCCTTATTCACCCAAAGCCATGTTAATTGACTTCACAGACACTGATGGACTCCAAGTTTAAGGAGTGATAACGTGTTATCTGGTCAAGTTGAACCCTTTCTTAGACACTAATATGAGTTGCCTAGAGTTGGTTAGTGAACAAGAAAAGGTAGTTTTTCATGGTCCTGTTTCTCTAATAAGGATTTTCTTTTTTTCATGATGTTTCTCTATATTTTGTTGGCCCTGCCTGAGGCTGCCAATTACCAAATATTTAGTGAGACTCGATTCTCATCATCAAGGGGTTTTTAATCTAATTGAACAGATGAAAATTAGACCACTTCCGCCCCCCTCCTCTCCACTCTGAGGGAAGATGAGTGGTAGGTACACAAGATTATTTTAAAGGTGCTTTGCTAGGACATTAATGAATAGTATTAGCATGAATAGCATAATGAGAAATTTACTTTTTTTTCACTTCTAAGGTTTCCCTATTAGTACATTTAGTTAAGTAAAAAAAGTTCAATGTATAGGAAAATATTAAGTAAACGATAGTAGAGGCTTTTATGATTGTAAGACAAAAATTGGAAGGTAGCCTGTGATAGCTATCAGAGGTGGGAAAGAATGACTAATCTTATGAGTGACTGAGATTTGTGAAGTGCTGAGCAGTTGTGTCCTAACTGGGGAAGGCATAGGAAAAAGAAGATAATGTCACAGGCATCTGAGCAGATTTTTCAAACTGCACCTGAGCAGGTTTTTCAAATTATCCAGCATCTTCCAGATTGAGAGCCACTAATGTATAGAACAACTATTTACTGTCTGGGTTCCAGCCTTCAAGTAGTGTAAGAGTTCTGTGATAGCCTTGGTCATTATCAGATCAATAGCTGAAGTTGTCTCCCCAGAAAAGTTGGGCTGGAGCTAGGTCCTGAAAACATACAGTATTTTGAATATGAAGGGGGTAAAGAGAGGATATTTCAGGCATTAGACTAGCAGAAATATAGGCATAGAGGAAATAATGTATTATATTTGGAGGGCTCTGAAGTACCATTGGAGTGACTTGATTATATGCTAGTTGGCTATTGCCACAATACTGATACATCACAAACCATTTCAAAACTCAAAATGACTTAAAAAATCATTTATTCTCAAGGACCTGTGGGTTGGCTGGGGTGGCTCTGTTTCATGATGTGGGTCTGCTAGTGTGTCTACTCCATGGGTCTCTCATCCTCTTTGGGACAGCAGGTGAGCGGATGCATGTTAATTTTTATGCCAAAGGAAAGTACAAGACAAGCCAAACATACATGCACATGCATTTTAAGCCTCTGCTTACGTTATATCTGTTAATATCCACTGACGAGAGCAATTCACATGGATGAGAACAGAGTTAAAGGGCAAGGAAACACGCTCTTCCTTTAGCAGGAGGAACGAAAAGGGGGTGGATTCAGAGCGACATGATGACTTGGGACCAATAATGCAATCTATGATAGACTTAAACATGTGGTTGTAGTGAGATATAAAATTGGAATGATGATGAGTATCTCTTATGGCTAATATTCAATAAATAAGTGCTGTATAAGCACTAGATGCTTAATACTATTACATGAATGTGTACAAATGATAGACTTGGAAGTCAGTGATCTTAGATTTAACTTGATTAACCGTGCTTTCCAATGCAGCTTCCTTCCACAAGGGTGGTGTGCAGCAAACAGTATGTTTGAAAAGTGAACTTGATGCCCAGTCTATCTCATGAACTGCTCAGTTCTATTGCAGTAATGCAGCTGCCCTTTCTCACCTGTCACACTCTCTTGAGCTCCCGCCTACACAGCTGATTCTGCTGCGTGTCCCACCATTGATCCTTTAAGCTCCTTTAGTCCCTGATCTGATTTATTAGTTTTGGTTTTCCTGTATTCACGTTTTTGCAACTATGTTGTGACAAAGTACAGAATCTTCTACCAATGCATGTTTTTATAATATGCTACAGCTCGTTTTTGGCATTCATCTTTTGTAATTTTGCTTTATATTATTTGTTTTCTAACCTACTGCTTCCTTCTGCAGCTCAGTTGTTGAGGAAAACGTCCTGACATCTCACCTTCCTTGCCTATAG
>NW_017731509.1:894205-899285 GCF_001890085.2 Hipposideros armiger | reverse complement strand
TATTTGATCCTGTTTACCCTCATCTACCTCCCCTCTCCCCCCTTACCCTCTGGTAGCCACTAAATTATTGCCTGTGTCTATGAGTTTTGTTTCTTCATTTGTTTTTCTTGTTCTTTTATTGTTTTCAGTTTTATATACCACATGTCAGTGAAATTATATGATTCTCTACTTTTTCTGTCTGACTTGTTTCGCTTAGCATTATAATCTCAAGACCCATCCATGTTGTCGCAAATGGCACTATTTCACCTTTTCTTATGGCAGAATAGTATTCCATTGTGTGTATATAACATATTTTCTTTATCCAATCATCTATCGAAGGACCCTTTGGTTGTTTCCATGGCTTGGCCACTGTAAATAAAGCTGCAATGAACATTGGAGCACATATATCTTTATGGATAAATGTTTTCAGATTTTTTGGGTAGCTATCCAAGAGAGGGATTTCTGGATCATCTGGTAATTCCATTTTTAATTTTTTGAGGAATCTATATTTTTTTCATTCCCACCAACAGTATATAAGGGTTCCTTTTTCTCCACAGCCTCCCCAATACTTATTATTGTCTTGTTGATGATAGCCATTCTAACTGGGGTGAGGTGATATCTCATTGTGGTTTTATTTGCATTTATCTGATGATTAGTGATGTTGAACATTTTTTCATATGTTTATTGGCCATCTTAAACTAAGATGCTTGAGTGAGCCCCCAGCAGGCCAGGGACTGCTGCTGTGTGACTTGGATAAGTCACTTGGCTTCAGTGGCCTTCATTTTTTTCTTTTGTAAAAAAATGAAGAGGTGGGTCATAATCAACACCCCACATTTTCTCCCTCATTCCTTCAGCCTCTCCCTTTGCCTTATTTTCCTGAACATGCTAAATGTATTNATATGGTCTAAGTAGGTGGTCCATTTTCATTTTTTTTGCACGTGTCAGTCCAATTTTCCCAGCACCATTTATTAAATAGACTATCTTTATTCCAATGTAAATTCTTGCTTCCAATGTCATAGATTAAATGACCATATATGGATGGGTTTATTTCTGGGCTCTCTATTCTGTTCCATTGATCTATGTGTCTGTTTTTATGCCAGTACCATACTGTTTTGATTAGGGATTTGTAATAGATATGTATGATATTGGGAGGAAATGGGACAGTGGATTGGGGGAGGGGTTTGTCACTTCGAGGGGTAAAAAGTATAACTATTGCACTGTGTTGTACAGCTGAAACTAATTCTAAAAAATGTGTGTTTCATAATAAAAAAAATAATTTCTTGAAATTGATACTTTTATATTTTGACTTTTTGGTAATTAAGGTTATAGTCTTCATGTTCATCAAAATCTCATGTATATTTTGGTAAAGGTTTAATTTGGGGCAAATTTAAATTAATATTTATATTTCTCTAAACTCATACTGTGTGGATAGTTGATAGATTAGTTTCCTTATTTTATCTATCCCTGTTTCATGGGATAGAATATAATCTTTCTTGAAAGGATGCTCAGTTTTGATTAATGCATTATTATTTTCTAGATGTTTCTTTTTTGCAGAGGGATACAAGAAGGCAATTGGGTAATTGTTTAAATGTCAAAATTTAAGATAAACGTAACTATTAAGGGTTCCTTAGATCTAAGTAACAAAGCTGTCAATCAACATCTCCCTAAAAAGGAACCCAAAATACTAAGCTTGTTTCTCACCATCTTCACTTTCTATTTTTAAGAGTTTTTTTTTTTTGAAAAATAATAAAATTACTAAAGAAAGAATCTCATCATATTGCCTTAAAATATCGAGCAATGATTTAAGTAGCTAAGTTTGTGAATGAGTATTAGATACTGTGAAGGCAGCAACCTTTCTAGGAGTTTATGTAGACTAAACTACAAATTTCCATAAAGGATATTACAGATCACTTAGAGATGAGATGCAGAAAAGCCACACTGTGCATGAACTAAGTTTCTGTTTGCAGTGCACTTAATGATGACAGGTACACAAAACTTCTTTTTTTTTTTCCATTACTAGTTTTGGATAAATGAAGAATAATCTTTATTTCTATCTCTGGGACCAAACTGGTTCTTGGGCTTCCGTCATGTTTATTTATCTGTTAACCATAGTTACCATCCACCCAAATTCCTAGACCTAATGTGACTACATTAAACTTGACTTAAAGGCTCAATGAGCAGCCTTTTATTTGCTTCCAGGAACCACATTTTGCATGTAGTTTGAGTTAGGAGTGGTCTTATCCCATCACCCCTTGCAACTGGAATATATGAAAGTATGTGTGCTTTTTGTATACAAGTTAGGACAGGAGTGAACAAGCTTTTTCTGCAAAGGTCCTGATGGTACATATTTCAGACTTTATGGGCCATAAGTCTGGATAGTGACTAGTCAAAT
Source organism: Hipposideros armiger (assembly GCF_001890085.2). Lineage (NCBI taxonomy): Eukaryota > Metazoa > Chordata > Mammalia > Chiroptera > Hipposideridae > Hipposideros > Hipposideros armiger. Next base: position 896,914 of record NW_017731509.1, on the reverse strand, counting down.
CTGGCACTGTAGCAGGAAAGCAGCCATAGAGCGTATATAAACGCATGGGTGTAGTTGTGTTCCAATACAACTTTAGTTACAAAAAGAGGTAACTGACTGGAGGAGGGTAGGGTTTAGCCTGAAGGCCATATTTTGCACCAGGTCATAATTTGTAAACACATGATTAGGAGACAATGGCATGTACATAAGCATCAGGCAGCATCATTTTGCTTTCTGTATAGAATTAAATTAATGTATATTGCATAATCTCTAATTTATACCCTATCATCTGGAACAAAAATAAAATCTGCGGTTGTTTCCAAAGCTGAATTTCTAGTAGATGATTTTTTGGTTGTGCAAATTAGGGAGTGTTACTTGGAAAACAAATTTTTAGATGATTGAAATGTGTTTTGATCTGGAATTACTAAATTTATGCCTGATTCTGTTTGCCACGCTGCCGCTCATGGTTTCTATCAAAGCATTTATGTAGAGATTTCTCTTTTGACCTCTGACATGATTTCTGAGCAATCAGAAAATACTTTAAGATGAAGAGAAGACAATTTTCCTTTCTGTGGAAGAGGAATGAGTTGGCAAATAATGTAGAAATAAATCATCCATTTCTATTTATTTACACTGGGAGCTGTTTAGGGTTCAATTTAGAAGGGAGATTTTTGTTCTTCCTCTGGCTGAGCAGCAAACACATGGGCCTCGTCCTTTCTCTGAATTTCATCTCAGAAGCTCTTTGCCTGTGATTTCTGCTCTCCCTTCTGTTTGTCGCTAGTGTGTTTCCAGCCCCTTCTGCAGACCAAGGCTTCGACATCACTGTCTTAGGGCATCTAGAAGCCCCATTGCAAATCTGTCGACCTAAAAATGACCAAACCTGTAAGGAATTTTTATGAGATTTTATTTGAGCCAAACTGACGACAATTGCCTGGAAGCAAGATCTCAAATGCTCCTGAGAGTAACAGTTTTCAATTTCTTTTATGTGTTTGGAATTAGGAAGGGAACATAAGGAAGATTACCTGGAGGTGAGCAAAAAGCAAAGTGGGGATTGGATTACAGGAGAGTTAAGATGATGTGCTCTCTTGAGGGTGATTATTTCTTCAAAGGCTATATTACTTTTGGCATTTCAAAGGTGTGTTAACCTAGACACATAAGAACAATGGACAGAGCTGCTTACAAACCTTTCACTAAAGAATTTATAGGCCTGGGGTGTGACTACCCACCATGACCTGCCCGGTTAGGAATTTATGGTCAGATCATCAGATCATCCTGTGAGGTTACTTTTCATAGAGCGCCCATTTTCATCGGCAAATCTTTTGTCTAAGTTTCCAGCTCTTTTAAATAAGCCCTCTTCCATGGTTTCCCCTAAGAGTTGAGAACCTTATTTGAAAAAAATCTCTGCTTAGAAAACTGCACTTTCTAGGGAAATCCTGAATCCCAGCCTCATTCTTCTTATCTCACTGTTTATGCAGTAGGCAAAGTCAGCAGCATGTCAGAGGAAGCTTTTCTCAAAGTGAGGACGCACCTCTGTGCCCGCACCTCCCTGTGAGCCCACGAGCCTTCGCCCAGCTCAATATTCTCTCCAAGGTAACATGGCAGGAACTGGATGAGTTTTAGACCTTTGAAACCTGACTTACTGGTCATCACGGAGATTCTGCTGGCTTTCATTTGACTGATATGTGGGAATGAGTAAGATACTTTATATTGTATTTATGGGAAAAAGCAGAAGAACTAGCTAGCATAAGGTAAAACTAGGCAAGTGAATTTATTCAGGGAATACTTATTGAAAGAAGAAAAGTAGCTGCTATTTCATGCCTACTAAGTGCCAGGATTATGTGGCTCTGAGGAGTCTGAGGCTGAGGAGTTCGTAATTTGTCAGTCTCAGAGGTAGGAAATGGCAGAGCTAGATTTGGAACCTAATTCGGATTCCCACCCTCATTCTTTCTCCCTTCATCACAGTGTTGCATTGGCAGTAAGTACTGATTTACGGAAACAGCTAGGGAATGCCACCTCTTCTTTTACTGTCTCTGAACTATATTCAGTAAGAAGTTTAAATTTTTATAATTTTAGAGATAGAAAATCTGTCTAGTTAGTTTTGTTGACATTTGCTCCTTTGATTTTTCTTCATTGTAGCAAGCTAAATGTTCTCACTTGCTTTTCGACTGGATCACAACAAAATTACAGCAACCTCAGTTCTCGATTTACGTAAGAGAAAATGCAGCACTTTCAATTATCATCATTATTTTTTGCCCTTTTAGTGCACCGATGGGAAGAGTCTGATTTCTGAGTGTATGGGTCATGCTGTGAGAATAGTAGTTACATTTTTAATAGTGCTTCTATGGCTTAGGCATTATTCTAATGCCTTACATGTATTGACTCATTTAAATGTCACAACAGCCTTACAAAATGGGTCCTACCATTATCCCAAAGTAACAGATGAGAACACAGACACAGAGAAGTGAACTGACTTTATACAACTACTAAATAGAGGAAATGAGATTCAGACCCTTGCAGCCAGACTCCAGAGTCTGTGCTTTTAAGAAAATGGGTTCCACTAAACTTAGCCATCAGTTAGGGGCCACCAGGAGACAAAAGAAAAAAAAAAAGAAAGAACAGAAAAAAAAAGCATGCCAATTATTTTAAAAGAGAGACTTAATATAATGAATTATTACTATATATTAAAGAACTAAAAGGACAAAATGAGAACATTAAGGTATCACCAATGAA
>NW_017731509.1:889823-891160 GCF_001890085.2 Hipposideros armiger | reverse complement strand
GTTTTATTTTGGTATTAGCACCATTCATTACTTGTGCTTTAACAGCTAATCACATAAGAACTTTCTTCTCTTGAACCAGACCAGTGATCTATCATCTTTTAGTCCATAAATCCATCTGTCTCTCCATCTATCCATCCATCCGTCTATCCATGCTGAGGATTTATATCTGGCAGGATCATCCAGAGGTGTTGTAAAAGAATGTTTTCTCTCTTGATGCCTACTCCCTAAGATTATAAATAAGCAGTCCAAATATCACTTGTTTCAATTTATCATTCTCTATAATTTGACTAAGGACATGCACTTTATTTCAGACTCTTTCATTTTTTAGCATTTATCCTGGGAAAGCTACTCAACCTTACTGAGCCTCATTTTCAGTCTGTGAGATTATGGTACTACTTGCCATCTCAAAGGGTTGTTTTGAGACTTAAAAGTGATCATAGGTATAAAGGTCTTAGTGCAATGTCTGCCCTCTAGTTTTTAAACTACATCTTGCTTACCATAGCTCATGGAGAATGGGTTGCCTTGTAGCACCCTATCTGGGCTTTGATGAGTATATCTGTTTCATAGAAGTATCTGAAACTTGTTTCTAACGTAAACAAAAGGGACTTATTGCAAGGCTATTGGGAGCTTGCAGACTTGCTTGGTAGGATGGAGAAACTCATCTAAAAAGAGACTGGAATCAGGGTGTTCCTAATGGCCAGGATACAGGAAGGAAGGAATAGTCTCATAGAAGGAACGGTTGAATGGATAACTCTAACCACCACTCCTTCTGCCTTCCTATCTATCTTTCAAAATTCAAAGTCGAAGGAGAGGAGGGGTCTGATTTGCTGAGCTTAGGTCACATGAGTTCTCTGGCTTCATGGAGCATGTTGAAAGGAAGACCCCATTCTCTCTGATCGTGTAGGAGAAGGGAGGTTACCCTCCCACCACAATATACATACTAGTGACGAAGGACTTGAAGCTCCCTATAAGGAGCTCTAGATACCAGTGGGAAGGGGAAATGGATGCTGAATGGCCAAAAAATATCCAGTGTCGATGACAGTGCGCATATGCATGCTTACACTACCCCAACATGTTTTTACAAACACTGAATCCGTGAGTTCTCAGTCTATGTTGGTAAACTTAAGGGTCTTGATTGATTTTAGTTTGTTCTATTAAGACATCCTTTTTCATCTCCTAGGATGTTTTAATTGCTCATCCCTGGAACTTTTCCAAGTCTTGTTAAGCCTTTACTGAGCTGTGGCAACCAGAGCTGCACAGTATTTTGTGTGCTAATGTAGTTTGATTGGTTTCAAGGAGAGGATAATGTAGGTCAACATTAATGTTATTTATTGTAT
>NW_017731509.1:885780-887063 GCF_001890085.2 Hipposideros armiger | reverse complement strand
TATTTAACACACATTTTACATTCTATTTGGTTATGTACTGTACTAAATATAAAAGTCAGAAGACATTAGAACCTGGTGGCAATGAATTCTATATTGTATATATATGCATATATGTATTATATATATACACACGTTATATATGTGCATATAATGGCAATCATGTAAGAATGTCTACTCAGTTCTTTGGGGTCTAGTAATTTACTAATAACACCTTTCTTAAGTTTAGTGGAAGAAAATTACCTTAAAAATCTTTTGCTCTGGTATTATATTTTGCTTTTTTACTTGGAGGGCTTCTACCATTATAAGAAATAAATATTAGGTGGGTACAGATACATTTTAATTTTTATGAAGTTTGCCTTGGACATAGAGTCCTCTGGTTTGCTGCACAGAATGTTGTAACTATTACAAGATAAAGAACGAAGACTCTCTGGTGTTGTCTGAGTTGAATACATATATCTGCTTGTTGTGTTCAGCAGTGCTGAAACTGGAGTCCCAGGAATGACTCTTGGGCAGATTGTGGAAAGGTGCTTCTTCACTCATTGAACAAGACACCAAGTCTCGCTTCCAGTTTGTGTTATCAGTCAAAGTCACAGGACCTAACAGTTTTACCCAACAGTCGGTTTACTTAACTTCAAGGAAGGACATGAAACAGGGAACACTGCCACATGCACGGCCAACAGCATCCTAGAGGTCTCAGCCACCCAGTCATACCTTCTGGTGTCCAATCATAGTACACCATTTGTTTTGCTTCCAAGATACGGGAACTGACCCTTGTCTGGGTCATAGGGGCAGAGGGAAGCTGCAGGGTCTATGATCCTTTGGCTTAAAAACCTTGAGAGTTCCTTAGTACATGGAGGGGACTATGTCCAGTTCCCATTCTGAAGTGCAAGCACAGGTGTCAATAACTACATATCCTGACAACTAAATATAGCATGCTCAGGGACAGCCTTGGATCAGTCATCAGCGCATGGCAAACATAATCACACCCTCCTTTATCTCTAAAGATTACATTTCCTCACTTCATATGGCAAAAAATGCAAAGAGGCCAAATATTTATCAAGCATTCCCAAAGGCTGGAGGAGAAGAAGATAGCCCAGTTGTTAACCCTCGTCAGTCACGTTGCCTCCATTTACTAAGCCTCAACAACTCATGTAGACAATGGAAGAGAGAACATAGCAGAGATGGCAGCTTCTGCTTTCCTGGCAAGGAAGACTATACATATCGTATTGGACATAGTCTAACGTGGCACTGTGATAGAGTGGCGCGAGAGCCTGGGTGGGCCT
>NW_017731509.1:882576-884530 GCF_001890085.2 Hipposideros armiger | reverse complement strand
CTTAAGGCTACAAAGGCAGTTATCTAGAACTGGAAGAACTATTGGACTGGGAATTTTTTTTCTCTAATTAAAAATTGTTTTGAAAAATTTACTTAACCAAAAAGAACCAGAAATGAAAGCAAGCATACTATATGGCACAGTGGGTGGAGGACAAATGTGCAAATTAGATTTCTGGATTTAAGTTTCTGAGTTGCTACTTACCTGCTCTGAGGCCTCTGGATGTATGACTTTGGCCATCTGATCGCGGATATTTCTAGGGTCTATTTCAGCGTAATCTTTTTGTGATACCCTAAGGATATTATTTTGATAATATTTTCACAACCTATTACAAACATATAGAAAAATTTAAAGTGTCATCTTGTACCCAGTGTTGAATCCTATCAAATTTTAACATGTTGCTATCCTGCTCTATACCTTCTTGAAGAAAAGTTATAGCCAGCATTGAAATGTCTGTATACCTCTAGGATTTTATTCCTCCTCTTCTTTCTCTTGCATTTGATACTTACCATTTCCATGCATGTTTTTATAATAGTACGGTCTATCCACTTATCTATAAACAGGCTGTAGTATTGTTGGGTATGTTTTTAACTTTATAAAAATTATATCATACTGTGTATCTCTAATTGCTTTTTGCTTTTGTCACTCAACATAATGCTTTTGAGATTTAGCCATGTTCACATAATGTAGCTCCAGTTCATTCATTTTTATTGCTATATAGTAATGTGTTGCATGAAGAGTCCACAATTTACTTTGCTTCTTCCTGTTGACTAGTTTTTACAATGACAAATAGTATTGGAATTAATANGATGAGGTTGAAATTATGAATATTTCGAAGCTTGAAGAAGGGGCTTCACAGAGCAGAAACACAGATATCTGAAATGGAGGGCATTGCTTAGCTGGTGCTAATGTCTCCGAGAGTGGAAAAGTGGTATGATGGGACTGTCCCATGCATGTCTATGGAAGAAGTGCTAGCCAGCTGGTATTGAACTTGGGGTGTCATAACAATAGTTCTTCAAATGCTGGAAAATTGCTAGCTGGAGCCAAATGCTGCCGTTGGCAGAAAATTTATACTGTTGGACTGAGGCATCATTGCTAGAATGACACTGACAAGAAGGAAGCAAAAAGAAAACACAAGTAGGATGAAGTCCCTTCCTCATTCTGAAGCCTTGCACTCTCCTCCTGCACTCTTATGGGCAGGGTCTAGCCAGGAACAGCCAGCATGGTAGACATGTGGTTTTCAGAATCCCAGTCCCAGCTCCACAAAGCAGAGCTGGGTTTGACTCAAAGCACAATTTTCAAATAGAGAAATTCATTCAAGATTCATGAAAGAAAGAAAGAAAGAAAAAGAAAAAAGAAAAAAGAAAAAAGTGTGCTATTGGGGGATTTTATTTGGTCACCTCAGTACAGTGAAATTTTACACACTTTTTATAAATATGGGCTGCCTCTTTCATTAAATTACAAATTCTCTCAAACACTGCCTGACCTTAATCAAGGGCCAGCCCAGTACAATGCCTGTAGTAGGCGCATAATAAATTATACTGCTGAAATGATGTCAGTGTAGATTTGAGTGTAGATTTCCCTTTTAAAAAGTCATTTTTATGGGTTTCAGAACATCTGTTCATAGGGTCCACTGAACAAATAAAGCTTGAGAATAAGTACATTATTCAGGGTGAGGGCTTGTTGTATCCCTGTGAATGCTCAAGAGAGCTCTAGTGTTTGCAGAAGAGTTTATAAAGATTGAAATAATATCCACTCTCTCTCCCCTGGTGAGATGATCATTAATTAAGGAAATGGAGGCATTGATCTGTTTGATGGCATTCCATCAGCAGAGCCATGGCCCGTGCAAAGGCAGGTTGAGATTTTCATTCCTATTTCAAGGATGTTTCCCACTTGGACGGCAGGATTTCATTCCCCACATTGCCTACCAAAGATAATGGATGTCACTGATGGGAAC
>NW_017731509.1:876445-877446 GCF_001890085.2 Hipposideros armiger | reverse complement strand
CTGACTTCTGTTCTCCAAATTGTCTCTGTGAATTGTAACTCTTGTGTCTGCTCCAGGGTTGCTTAATTCAGAGTCATATTATATTCACAATAGACTACCCCAATCCACCCAATTCTCAGATGAAAAAAACTAAGAATCTGAGAGACGACATGCAGTGCCAAAGATTTTGGACTTTTGGAAGCATCGTGTAGTAGGAAAACCATGGACTTTCAGTAGATTTCCAGCACTTTACTAAATGCATAAACTTAAATACGCATTTGTTATCTGACCTTTGGAACCCCAGTTTCCTCTCTGTGTAGTAGAGTCCACAGTGCCTGCCTGAAAGGATGATCATGAGGCTGAAATAAGAGAACGCCTGGCAAAAGAGCTCAGTAAATGTTAGTCCCTTTCCTTGTCCTTCTGGAACTCATTTACGTCTGTAATTTAAGGAAAGGGTGGTGTCTTCCTTTAGGGGAGGAATGCCAAGGGAAAAAGTAAAGTCACAGAAGGAATTTAAGGGTGAATTCATATTTTCTTGCATCGGTTCTTTTCCCGCAGTCGGTATCATTTTGGGGAAGGAGGTGAACAGTATTTCTTCCTTTGTTACTGCGTCTGGGGCTGGGACACTTACTTATGATTCTGGTAGAAATTCAGGCTGACAGTTGAGGGTGAGGCAGATGGCTGACATCTCCATTAAGAATAACTGCACCTCAGCCCTTTATCCGCAACTCTGCAGATGTGTTTGGCTCCCACAGAAGGTTTATGTGTTGGCAATTTCAGCGAAATGATTCCTTCCAGCTCGGACATGTAAAGACTTTCAGATGGCCCTGCAGCCTTTTTTCTCTCACCTGTACTTATTTTCACAGTCTTGCAATTTAAAGCACTTAAGGCTACAAAGGCAGTTATCTAGAACTGGAAGAACTATTGGACTGGGAATTTTTTTTCTCTAATTAAAAATTGTTTTGAAAAATTTACTTAACCAAAAAGAACCAGAAATGAAAGCAAGCATACTATATGGCACA
>NW_017731509.1:852143-874313 GCF_001890085.2 Hipposideros armiger | reverse complement strand
TAATCACAAGGGCCCTTGTAAGTAGAAAAGAGAAGTACCAGACAGAGAACCAGACAGAAGGCTACAGGACTCGGCCGGACACTGCTGGCTCTGAGGATGCGTGGATGGGGCCATGAACCAAAGAATGCGGACAGCCTCCAGAAGCTGGAAAAGACAAGGGAACAGAATGTCCTTTAGAGCCCCCCAAGGGAACGAAGCCCTGCCCAATGCCTTGGTTTTAGCCCAGGGATACCTGTTTTGGACTTCTGACTTCCAGAACTGAAAGATAATAACTTCATATTGTTTTAAGACACTCAGTTTTTGGTCATTTGTAACCATAGCACTAGGAAATGAAAACAATGCCCTTTAGCTCTCTGCGCTTTCGTTTCTCATTTTGTATAGTGGTGGTTATAACAGCACTTTCCCCTATGGTGGTTGTAAGATGTAAGTGCTTGTGCAGGGCACTGTGCTTACTCTTGGTAAGACTCAGCCTCTGTACGAGTAGTCAGGAGACGTGCATTGTCGTCCCAGGCAAAATGAGGATAATGGTAATTCCCCACCTCTCCTGTAGAATTGATGTGAGAAGCAGTGAAATTGTCTTAACTTTTATTTTTTTAACTAAAGTACTATTCGAATGTAACTTCTTGTTATAATTTAATTTACACATTTCAGTCGGACTTATTAGATGGTATGCAAAAGATCTATGAAAAAAGGAAAGCTATTTATACATGAACTACCATTTGATTACAGGGATTAGTTTTGGAGTAATAGATGGTATTAATTCCAGTGTTTGGTACTGAATAGTGCTTTTCCTTTAGATAGTCTATATTTATAGTATTTTCATTTTGCTATTTATGGGCTAATAATTTGGTTCTTTATTCCAAGTGGCAGAGATGTGTATTATCTTTTAATTGCAACCTTTGTTTATAATGTCTAAATGTAAGAACAATGTTATTTACTTAACTCAACTGAGGATGAAGTGGAAGAATCACATATTTGTTTAGGATATAATTATCATACCTTTTCTAATACACATTTTGAGTATTTTTAAAAGGTATATTAATTTTCAGTAAATGGGATGGCAAAGTTCTCATTGCACTGTTTGCTAATGACTAAACAATTCACAAATACGTATGGTGAATTTTGATTAAATATCCAGTTGAATAGGTGAATTTGGGCAGATAAACTTAAGACTTATTTGTCTTGTTTGCTTTTTATAGTATTCGTTTATTGAGATAGGCACTATATGAGGTATGTGTATGTGTGTGTACTGAAAAGTCAGCATTAAGCTATTATAATTGGTTATCACTATTTCCATTTTCAAAAACATGGCAATATGCACAGTTATATTATTTTCATGTTCTTACTTTTCAGTTGACTCATGGGCACAGTTAAAGGTCACATTTTGTAGTGGCAGATTTTGAAAATGGATGCTTCCTGTAGAGATTTTATGAAGTAGAGGTTGGTTTAGATTCTGTACTAGAAGCATATCAGATACTTAAAACAGAATGCCAAAGAAGTTGGTGAGGTTACACTTTTCTGGACAAATAGTCAGGTGACATCAGGCCCAACATTTGAGCTATTTCCACTCCCTTTGAATAGTAAACTTATCATGCAATGTACTCACCCCATTTTTCATTCCAGAGAAAAACAACAAGTTGGACATCTTGTAGTCTTTAATGACTAAGGTTTTTGCAGGTCTTTCAATCAATGTTTTAAAACCATTTATCACTGAGGAGTGATAGCCATTTGTAATATTTAAACAAAGTGAATATGACTCAAATGCATACCCTGACAGTTGATTTCTTGTCATTTCTCTCTTCTTTTAAACATGATGTAGAGTGGGAGAACATCTGGTTATTTGACTATTAATACATGAAAATCCAAAAGTTAAGATTGGCTAAATAAACTAAGTTATTTTTAATGTTGCAAATAGTTGGTTTACCTTATACAAGGATAGGAATCCTTCTCAAAGAGGTTGAGGGACAGAAAAACTTAAATTTGAAATTTGATAACGTCAAGTCAATCAGAAATGAAGAATGAAAGTATCTCTTGATATTATACAGCTAATGGGTGGGAACTGAGTCATTTTTCAAGAACTGGGTAAGAGTCGGGTCTGAATGCAGAGGGAACCACATATATAAAAGGCATTTCACTTCAGAAGTCTTGAAAAACCAAATAAATTAATATTTAAAAATGTGTTTGCATTTTAGAGCCAGTCAGCATCTTTGACATAGCCATAAGGCAATAAGGAGACATTCAAAAAGAGATAAAAATGAAGCGCTCGCCCAAGAGTTTGAGCTCTGCACAACAGCGGTTCGAGTCCCGGCCCTAGCTGAGCTGCCAACAGGTGGCAGGATGGCTCAGCTAAAATAAATAAATAAATAAATAAATAAATAAATAAAATAAAAAGAGGTAAAAGTGTCATTATAGAAGGGGGAAAAGTACTTCTGTAAATAAATTTAAAATGGAAGAGTTTCAGGAACTTGGGTTCAGGAGATCTTAGGTAGTTCTGAGTTGTGATTCTTCCAAGTTGCCAAACATCAGGATATTTCACAGACAAGAAGTCATTTCGTTTGATGCTCCTAATTTTTCTTTTTCTTTGTTTCCTTCTTTATTTTTTTAAGTTTTTAAATTTTTTAGATTTTTTATTTTTTATTACTTATATTTTTTATTTTTTTGAGTGACAGGGATAAAGGGAAGGTTTCAGAGACCGTCTGCTGCTTTCACTTTTGGCACTGCAAAGGGAGAGTCAATATCAGATTTTTAGATTCCTAGGAATTGTCCTACTTTTATGACACACACACACAGTTTCATGATGTTTATACTTGAAGTTCTTAGTTGTAGGTTTTACAGGATTGGATGCTAGCTGCACTGGGTCTTCTCTTAGGGGAGCTTCACAGATGTGCATCATTTCCATTCCATCAAATTTCATTCCTCTTGAGCCAGATGATAGTTATAATGTCAGTGTCCTTTACATTGGAACATTCTCCAGCTATGAAGCAAAGGATAGAGACTAAACAAATATTGAACTTTAAATCACTATTAAAATATCTCTCTAGGACAGACTACGGGTCCTAATGTCAGTTACTGGATGGCATTTTGGGGGGGCTCTGTTTCCTGCTGCTTTACCTATTCTGTGGCCTCCAGGCTCCCAGCCCCTCCACTCCCCCTGCTTGACACCCACCTATCAACACTCAGGCCGGAGCTCAGCCCTGGAGTTTCCTGTGCACAGTGAAACATTTGAGGCTTGGCCTCTTGACTGGAGTGGGCTTGTTTTTTTTTCCCCAGTTTTATCTTTGGGATCATCTAGAAAGGAAAATTAAGCAGAAGGAGCAGACAGCTTAGTGTTTTTCAACCTTCACGTCTTTCTGGGGAGATTTAAAAAAATGCTTATGCCTGGACCCCGAGATTCTGATTCAGCTGGTGTGATCTAGGGCTGGGCACTGATTCACTTAAAAAAATTCCCCAGAGAATTTACTGTGTGTAACCAAGAACATCTAGGAGCTGGATCCGTACTTATGCTTCTCTAAGTATGGCTCCTGGACCAGTACTGTCAGCACCATGTAGGTACGTAGCGAAAATTGAAATTCTCGAGCCCTACCCAGGACTTGCATCAGAAACTTTTTAGGGGTTGGACTTAGCGTTGTGTGTTTTAATAAGCTCTCCATATTCTGATGCATGCCAAAGTTTGAGGACCACTGATCTAGACTGACTTTCTAAGGTCGGCAAAGGGCTTGAGGGTGCACTCCACTGATACCATCATATTATATCCAAAAGTTGGGTCACTATAGATCCATGCTGAGGAATAAGTCACACACCAACTTTTGGGGACAGAGATCCCTATATCTCAGGGAGTTCTGCTATTAGGAGGTCGTGTCTGATCCTAGCAAGTTGTGATTCAAGTGTGAGCTTTGGAGAGATGCTGTCCTGGTTTCAAATCCTAAACTTTTTTTTACTATAGTAGGAAACTAACCTGAATTTCATTTTTCACATAGTTAAAAGACAGATGGTAATGACCACCTGTTAAAGTTATTGTGAAAAACATAATAAAATAGTGAATGGAAAGCATCTAGCAAGAGTAAATGTCTACCACATGCTTGGTGAAACATGCATTCTCAAGAAATTATTGTTATTATTATTCCCATATAAAACAATCATTGCATTGTATATGGCTGTCTCATTCTCCTCCTCTCAGTATGATACTGATTAATATTATAAATTAATCCCAACAATATTCCCAGTAAGCTAGAACCTTGAATGTTTTCTAATATAGCCCTCCAGGTACCCACATCAGACAGTGAGACCTGGCTTTCACAATAAACCCAATTTGTCGCCTCTGATTAGGAATGCAAAAATCTTCTTAGAGATACTTTTATTCCTCTTATTTCCTGCCCACCTTTAAGAAGCACCAGATACATCAATGTCCAATAGATATATAATGCTAGCCACATGTATAATTTAAAATGTTCCAGTAGCCACATTTAAAAATAAGATGAGGAGCATCCCAGTTGGGCTCCTCTCTTGTTTCGAGAGCGGTAACTTTCTTCTCTAATAAAACTGTCCTCTGCTACAATCTTTAAAAAAATATAAATAAATAAATAAATAAATAAATAAAAAGAAGATGAAATGAGTGAAATAAAGTAAATTAATTTAATGCAGTATACTCAAAATATTTTTATTTCAGTGTGTAATCAGTATAATATTGAGAGACTTTGTGTCCTTATTGATGGAAGTAAGTCTTGAAATCCAGTGCGTATTTTACACATCGAGCACATCTCAATCCAGACTAGCCATATTTTAAGGGCTCAGTAGCCACATGTGACTAGTGAAACATTAGGTCTTTAGGTTAAGGACAAAAGCAAGGCCTTGTCATAGCCTCAACTAGCTCACAAGCCTCAACAAGACTCAGCCCCAAGCAAATAATATGTTCTTGCACAGTGTTACCTCCCGACTTGGGTTTTCATGAACAGAGTAATGTAGTCTGTGTGAGAGCAGAATGCCTGACATTTCTTCAGGTCATTTGATTTTCTTGTTTCTACATCTTGCATGTCTGACCGGAAACATCAGCCCCACTTGGAGGCTGCGGGTCCTACACATTCTGACCTTATTGTTTGCTTTGAATGTGGGTTTGACTCAGTGCTGCCGATGAGGAATGTGTTTCCCTGCCATCCTGCCTTGACGTTAGTCGATAATAACGTGACAAGCCAAGTACTTATTGAGCTTGTGCTATAATATGCCAGGTGCTGTGCTAAGCAATTCATGTAGAGGATGATGGGAAACTCACCAATGGCTTCCCACCTCACTTGCAATACAGTGCTGATGGTGAAAAAGGACCTGCTTGATTTGACCCATGGCTCGAGGAAAATGCAATGCTGTACCATCATCCGTCCCATTTCCTCACCCCACCCCTGCCACGCAGGCCTCCTGGCTTTTTTTTCCCCCACTTCAAGCCTTTTTCTTGGCATTCTCTCTGCCTAGAATGCCGTTCTCCAGGATAATGGTTTACTCCTTCATTTCATCCAAGTTTTGTTAAAATGTCTTCACAGAAGTCTCCCCAGGCCCCTCTAATTTAGCACTGTCATCACTCCCCATTTCCTCATTCTGCTTTAGTTTTCCTCATGGTAATGATCCCTACCCCAGATTATATTATGTATTTCCTGTACATTTATTTGTTGGTTGTCTCCCCTACTGGAGTGTAATCTCCATCGCGGCAGAGAAATTACCTTTGTTCACCATTTTGTTTTTCATGAATAAAACAGTTGAACACACAGCAGGTGCAGGATAAATATGTGAATAACATTGCATACGTATTATCTCATTTAATCTTTATGTAGCCTTTTTTACTAAAGGAGAAGCAATGTGAGAGATAACACATCACAAGGGTGAGTTCACACAGTCACTTAGTAGCAGAGCCTGAGACTAAGCTAAAACGGTGTGTGTCCAGAGCTCAGATTTCGAATCACTGCACTTTCCCACCTCCAGGCAGGACAAAACCTTGTATCTGACCTTTATCTGTGCTTCTGGCCTCCAGTAAACTCTCCAGAAAAAACTGTTGACTCTGTTGGTATGATTTTCTACTGCCTCCTCTATTAATACGTTGTTGTCATCAACCAGAGGGACTGGATGTAGAATTTGGTGACAGGTTTTGACAGTGCCATCAACATCTGCATTGAAGTTCCCAGGGTAATCATTTAATTAATGTTGATGAAAATATATTTTGGTTGCTGCAAAATTCCCATTCTTTGGGTTCATTTTAGGGTCCATCTATGTTAGGTAATATTCGAAGACTTTGCAGAATAAAGACAATGTGAAACATCTGAGAGATAGTGAGTCATCCCTTAAAACACCCTTTGAAGATGGAGGGCTGTCTCAGAAGAAGAAACACAGTCTTTGATTTCATTTCAGCCCAGTTCTGCGAGACCTCATTCAGGTCCTGATTCACACCAGGCCCTGGGCTCGGAGCCAGGGATTCTGTTCTGGTTACCTATTGCTCTGTAATGGCCACCTCAAGCTAAGAGGCGTAAGATAACCCCCGGTTCACTATGCTCATAAATTCCGTGGGTGACTAATCCGGACAGGGCCCAGCAAGCATGGCTGGTATCTCCTTGGTATCTGGGCCATAGGTGGGAAGACTTCAAGGACTGGGGAGACTCAGGCAGCTGAGGCATTAAACCATCGGAGACTTCCTTCCTCTCATGTCTGGTGCCTGGGTTGATAATCCTCCAAGGCTGGGCTCAGCTGGGACCACTGGCTGGAGTATATACATGTGTCTGGTCATGTGTCTTCGTTCCACAGCATGGCAGCTGGGTTCTAAGAGTTAACTTCCTGAGGTGGGGCATCCAGAGAACGAGCATTCCTGAAGCTGCCAGACTGATACTGACCATGAGATATACTTTCTGTCACATTCCCTTGGTTACACACAGGTTTATAAAGGCAGCCCAGATACAAAGGGAGGGTAATTAGACTGACCTCTTGATGGGAAAGAGCAAGGTGAGATTGCAGAATAGCAGGTGAGATGGAAGAGTTGTGGCCATTTTTGGAAAATCTACTATAAACACAGCGAGGAAAATGGTATTTGCTACTACTTGTGAACACCGGGAGTTCACCACTGGTGGAGAGAGAGGCACGTCAGACTTATTTCAGGCAGCTTTATTTTCCTTTGGAAAGCAGTCCTGTCCCACATTGTACACATTATGTGTAAAAATGGGCTTATTTTCTCTGCCTTGTGTGTCTACCTCATTGTTTATTGGGCAATTTTTATAGCTCTATTACCTTGCTATAATATCTCTCTGTGTGATTCTGGTATTACTTTGGAGCTTGGACTAAGTTTGTCTGTCTATATCTGTCTGTCTGTCTTTCTGTCTGTCTGTCTGTCTATCATCCATCTATTTTCAAAGTTGATGCCCTGCTTCATTTTGCCTGGTTAACTCCCAGTCAATCCTGTCATTCTATGCCACTTCCTCCAGGAAGTCCTCTTTGACCACTTGCCTGTATTCTGTTCCCTTGCTATGTATTGTTATGTTTAACACGTTTTATCTGGGATTAGCAGGGTCTGTTTTGCCGGGTACTCGTGTGTGGGTGTATCTGCATGTGGGCCTGGAGACGGATAGAGGAGCGGTGTCTCGGTTCCTAAGACCATCGAAAATATGTGTTTTCCGATGGTCTTAGGCGACCCCTGTGAAAGGTTGAGAACCGCTGCTCTAGAGTCTGTTTTCTAGGAAACAGTGAAGGACATCAGGACTTGGCCCACCACTGTCCATTCAACACTTTAAGGTGTGAAAAATTATACGTAAGGTCAGTGTATTAGCTTTCTTGTGCTGCCGTAACAAATCGCTACACACAGGGTGGCTTAAGATAACAGAAATGTTTCCTCTCACATTTCGGAGGTCAGAATCTAAAATCCAGGAGTCAGTGGCACAATGCTCCCTCCGAAGACTGAGGGAGAACCCTTCCCTGCCTCTCCCAGCTTACGGTGCTCCTGGTTTTCCTTGACTTGCTGCAGCTGAGCTCCAACTCCTTTGTGCGTCCTTTGGTGTCTCCTCTTCTCATAAGGGCATCAGTCATTGCATTTAGGGTCCACCTTATCCAACATGACCTCACCTTAATCAGTTAAGATTAACTGATTAAATCTGCGAAGACCCTGTTTCCCAATAAGGTCACATTCTGAGGCTCTGATGGATGTGAATTTTGAGGGCACACTATTCAGCCCGCCAGAGTAGGTTATGGAGGAAGAATTCAGTAGGAGTGAACGGATATGGTGGAAAGCAGGGTAATAAGACTAGTGCATTGTTCGAGTTCTGTGTTTCCCTTGCTTCTATCTGCTTTTTCTTTGAGACCTTGTAAGTCAGCTGAGCTCCCCAGAGCACCTGGACAGGGAGCCTCAGTCACTATTAAGAGAGGAAGAAAAGGACTTTCCCCCTTTGCCAGTCTTTCTCCCAGGTTCCTTTTTTTTTTTGGACCATCACCCTGCTTCACAAAGGGAAGGAAAAACACATTCCTACCAAGAATCCCTGAAGGAGACGGCAAACTTCTGTGATAAAGAAGACCATCAATGCAGCGTTATTTTTCTTGTCATGTTTCATATCTGGATAGACAGTTTTCTTCCGAGTTCCTCTGGGTGGTCATGGAACCAAAAGAACCACAAGCCAAGCTCTTCACAGTAGAGCGAGATAAAGGGCCTCAGGAAAATGGGTCACTATGTGGATGCTTACGTGAACTGTTACCTAAAACCAAAGTCAAACAACAGTTTCACTTTTTTTATTCTCATTTTGGATATTCCTGTTGGACTAAGTGTTTTAAAAGAAACCCGGAAACATTGGACTACAGTTCAGCTTTTCATTAATTTTGTAGTTTAATGATGCATTTCTAATTATCCTTGTGGAGCAAAACTAATATTCACTGAATCTGTGTTACTTGGCTGGCTTGCTGCTAGACATTTTCCAATGCTCTCTCAGTTAATCTTCCCAACAGCTCTGTGTGATGGATCTTACTGCTTCCATTTTCAGGTGACCACACTAGGGCTCAAAAATATGAAGTGTATTTGCTTAGGTCACAGAGTGAGCAAGTTACAAGGGTGGATGTGGACTCAGAGCCTTGGGCACATAAAGGAGAGTAACAAAGCTCCTAATAAAATCTCCCTGGAATTATTGAGGACGAGTTTATGGAAACACAGGCCAGCACCACACTGTGATATGATGGTGGTGCTGATGGTGGTGGTGAGGGCCTCTGCCATTTTTGGAGCACCTACTGTGTGTCCCAAATGATACCAGATCTTTACAATGTTTCTTCCCATAAACATTCATTATATAAATGCTTCTTTTATAAACACATCTCCTCTGTTGTAGAATCTATACAGATCTGAGGAAACAGGGACTAAACCAAGTTTTCTGCTTTTTAGTCATGGTATCATTGTGCACATTTCACGCACACACAAACCGGAGCACAGAGAGTAGTCTGTCAGTCTCTCTGGGAGTTGAATCCAATGCGGGGATTTGCATCCCAATGTGTCAGTCTCTCAAGCTTTGTCTTTTCCGTACAAACTTGGATATATCTGGAAACCATTTTCTTCCTAAAAACAAGGCAAAAACAACAAAAATACACACAAAAAAATCTTGTTTAGTAATAAAAGATACATGTTGGTCATAAAAAATTCAAAATACAATGTGAATAAAATAAATAGTATAAGTGCCCCCCATTTATTCTCTATCCACCCCCCACTGTAAGTCATTGTTAATAGTTTAATGTACATTTTTATAGACTTTTTATGTGTGTACAAATATCATATAAAAATGATTAATGTAGATTATATATAGCTGCTGTATTTAATACATCATACTATATATCTAAGTAGAACAACACTTGATTGAATTACTACGTCGTGTTTTGTTTCTTACTGCTATGGAGAAATTAGAAAAGGTATATATATATATATATATATATATATATATATATATATATATATGTAAAATATATATTACATATTACCCATTCTGTCTATATTCCTACTCAGGGCTTTTAGTCAAGAACAGCTTCCAAACCTGGAGACCCAAAGCTTTTTTGCCGACGGAAGGAGTTAGTACACATTTTCAACAGACTCAGTTGCCCAGAAGGCACTGGGATTTTAGGGTTTAGTGTTTGGAAAGTAAAAGTCGTCTAAAATAAATAGCTTAGATCCAAGAGAGGGAAGATGGAGACCTATATGTTCTCAAAGTGGTGTCCCCAGAGGAGAATGGATTTGTGGTTCACCTAAAAATTCAGGTCCCTGATAGAGGGTGCTTGCTTTTGGCAAAGATCTCAGCATCGGAGTTTAACAGGGAATTAGCAAGGCTTCAAGCCTCCTTTTTATAGAGTAGGGTCATGACCAGGGCTAAAATCAAATAGATTTCCCACAAACTTTTGTCTAAAACCCCCAGGACCATAGTGGGGTCTTGCTTAGGGCAAAGTGGAACAGGAAGGGGCCTAATAATGAAGAGATTTAATTGTCCATTCTGGCAAATAGGGCGTTTAGAGTTATTTATATTTTGACTTAGAAAATTGTTTCTTGAATTCAAGCGTTGGGTTAGATTATAAATAACATATATCTCTAAGCCTAAAGCATAGATTTTCAAATTTCACATTTAAGAAACTGGGGATCATCTTGTAATTCATGTTTAAATTTTATACATAATTACTTTCCCCCAAAATATTACTATTCAATAAATGCTGTCTTTCAATTAAAGAAATATGGCACATTTCTAGGATATTATCAAAATAACATCCCTAATCCCCATTTATGGAAGAACACTTTGTCCAAGAATGACTTCTGATGAATTTCACATCCCTGTCTTAACACGTGGACACAGAGATACATGCGTTAACTCATTTCAGAACTGTCTCCTTCATAGTTTTAATAGGCTTACTGAGATATAATTTACACAATATAATGTTCACCTCCTTAAAGTATATAATTCAATGGTTTTAAGTAGATTGTCAGAGTGGTACAGTATAATTATCCAAACTTAGAACATTTTCATCACTTCAAGGAGAAAATTGGTACCCGTTAACAGCTGTTCCCAATTCTTTCGAGCTTAGCCTGAGGTAACCACTAGTCTACTTTCTGTCTCTCTAGGTTTGCATATTGTGGACATTTTCTATCAGCGGGATGATATGACATGTGGCCTTTTGTGACTGACTACATTCACTTAGCAAAATGTTTTCGAGGTTTATCCATGATACATATGTAGTCTGTAGTAATGCTTCGTTGTGCTTTATTACTGGATAACATTCCACTGTATGCATAGATCACATTTTCCTCACGCTTTCATCAGTTGACGAATAGTTGGGTTGTTTCCATCTTTTGACTGTTGTGAGTAATGCTAGTATGAGCACCCATGTTCCAGTCTTTGTATGGACATATGCTTTAATTTCTCTCGGGTATATACCTAGGATTGGAATTGCTGGAACATGTGGTTGCCCTATTTTTCATAGTTTGCAGAGCCGCCAGAGTAATTTCCAAATATTTTACGTTCCCATTAGCAATGTGTAAGCGATCTAGTTTCTCCACACTCCTATGAACACTTGGTATTATTTGTCTTTGGATCATAGCCATTCTGGTGGGTGTGAAGTGATATCTCACTGTGGTTTTGCTTTGGAGTCCCCTGATTATTGGAGATGTTCAGCATCTTTTCATGTGTGTATTGGCTATTTGTGTATCTTCTTTGGACAAATGTCTATTTAAATACTTTTTTTACATTTTCTAATTGGGTTATCTTGTTATTCTTGGGTTGTAAAGCTTCTGCATATATTCTGGATTCAAGTCACTAATAAGATAAATGATTTGCAATATTTTCTCACAGTCCAGGGACTGTGTCTTGACCAATTCTTGTGAAAAGAAATGGCTTCCCTCAGTAAGAGCCTCTGAAACCACATCCCTTTCTCCTTTTCTCACAAAGTCACTGTGTAAATAAATATATCAACATACCATTACCTGATTATATTTCATTTATAAGCTCTTTTCTCCTAAGTTTTCCCCAGCTGCCTGATTCAACTACCTTTTCCTTGTATTAATTCTCCTTGGCCTCTCTTCCACTTTTGATGCCAAAGACGATAGCACTGTCTTCTTCTCTCTGTTCTTCTTTCCTTCCTCCCTCCTTCCCTCTCTCCCTCCATCTCTTCCTTTTATAAACAGGTATTTGTATTAGGCACTTACTATGTTTCAGAAGCTCTGCTAGGGGCTAGTGATAAAGAAAATGAAAATATATTTTCTATCCTCATTTGTGCTCTGGTAAAGAAGACAAACATTAGTAAAACACTAACACACTAATAAATGTAGGATTATAGCTGTGGTTAGCCCTATGAAGGTGAGACACTGGGTGTTATATGAGTGTGTTACAGGGAAAACTTCCCTGTCAAGAAAATCGGGACTCCTTTCTCTGAGGAGGTGAGGACTGAGTGGAGACACCAATGATAAGCAGTTATGAAGAGGGAAGAACATGTGAAAGTGCCTGTTACCCGAGGGAACAAGGCCCTTTGGCAGAAGGAGATAAAGGCAGTGTGGTTGGAGCAGAGCAGGTGCAAGTCAAAATGAACCGTGATAGTTAGTTGGGGGCTGGCTGTGAGGGACCTAGGCGGTCATATTGAAAATGTCCACAGCAGGAAGTAACTGAAGAGTTTTAGAACAGATGGCAGGATGATCATATTTGCATTCCTAAGAGATCGTTCTTAAGTGCAGTATGAAGAATAAATTGAAGGTGGCCAATAGTGAATGTGAAGGGATTTACTGAGAAGCTCTAGTAGTCGCCAAGTAATGGTAGCTTGGGTGATGACAGTAGCTTGGCTGAGGGTGGTGGAAATGGAAATGAAGACATAGGAATGAATTTGAAAGATGTTTAGAAAGAAACATCATTAAGGCTTGGTGATGGATTGATTATAGGAGATTATAAGAATGACTAATAACTACATAGCTCTAATTCTTCTGCCATGGCTTGACAGTGACGGCCTTTAAATCTACCACCCTATAATCTTGGCCCACTGACAACCTATTTGTTCCCATTTCCTCATTTACAAAATCGGGGTGATAATATTTAATTCATGTGAATGCTAGAACACATTCACAGCAGCATCTGGCTCATAGTATGTGCTCAATAAATGTGCTAAATTGATAAATGTGTTCCTAGTTGTAGTATATTTATGAAGAGTCCCAATTATTAGTGCTGTTTAGAAAAGCTGAGAAGGAAAGTGACCGGTCTCTTAAAAATTAAATACACTGAAGACTTTTAGTCCCGGTCAAGATGGATTAACCCCATTCTTCCCAGATGCTTCTTCTTACAACTAAAAAAAAACCCCTTGTGCATAACACAACAAATACCTAGGAAGACTCTGAAAGGTGTAAAGAAGAGGTGGACTACTTAGGAACTTTGGGCTTGAGGAAGAACAAGGTTTTTGCCTCTCATATGTCTCAGATGGGGAGCTCAGGAAGATGGCAACCTGAAAACACCAACAGGGACAGAGAAAATAATCTCCAGGAGAAGCTGACTCCAGGGAAAGAACTAGGAAAAGGGAGGCCTAACAGAACAGAAAACCTTTTTGGAAATATCCACCCTGCTTTAGCCAGATGTCAATGGGAAACCTGCTTGGCAGAAGCAAGGCAGTGTTCTAATCCCTTCTCTGTACTAATGTCAGTAGGGCCCAGCATGGAGCTGGGCCTCTACCACACCCAGCAGCATGGAGACCCAACAGGGCAATGCTATGCAAGGTTAATTTGCACTCTGTTCTCTCCCAATTTCATTGTCAGGGAACCCAGAGGGAGCTGAAATTCCACCTCCACCCAGAGTTTGCAAGGCAGTATGATGTGGAGCTAACATTATACTGAATGTTGAAAGACTGAATGTTTTCTCCCAAAGATTGGTAACAAGCCAGTGATGTCTGCTTTTACTGCTCTCGTGCCACCTGGTACTGAAAACTTACCCAGTGCAACAAGCCAAAGGAAAGCATACAGATTGGAAAGGAGAAAGTAAAGCCAGTCCTGTTTACAGATGATATAATTGTCTGTGTAGACAATCCTGAGGAATTTACAAAAAAAAAAAAATTGTAGAATAAGTGAATTCAGCAAAGTCTCAAGTACAAGATTGGTGCACAAAAAATTGTATTGCTGTATACTAGCAAATGATGTGTAGAAACCAAAATTAAAAACAATGTCATGTACAATTGCTCCAAAGTAAAATGAAATACCTGTTGTAAGTCTAATAAGACATGTACAGGACCTGTATGCTGAAAATTATAAAACCCTGATGAAAGAAATCAAAGAATAAGTAAATAGTGTTTAAGGATTGGGAGAGTCACTATAGTAAAAATGTCAGTTTTCCACAAATTGATCTATAAATTTAACACAATTCCTGTTAAAACCCCTATAAGACTTTTTTGTAGAAATGGACAAACTTAATCTAAAATTCATGTAAAAATGCAGAGGAACTAGAATAAAACAATTTTGAAAAAATAAGAATATAGTGGGGAGAAATCATTCTGTGTGATATTAAGGCTTCCTATATACCTATAGTAATCAAGGCAGTATTATTGGAAAAGAAATAGACACATAGATCAATGGAAGAGTAGAGAACCCAGCAACAGACCAATGAATATATAACCAATTGGTTTTTGACAAAGATACAAAAGTAATTCAATGGAGCAAAATAGTTTTTCAACAAAACTCTTAGGAAATAGGAGAAAATCTTTGGGACCTAGGGTTAGACAAAGAGTTCTTAGATATGACATTAAAAGCACTATCTATAAAATAAAAATAGATAAATTGAATTTCATCAAAAGTAAAGCATTTTACATTGTGAAACACTGCTAAGGGGATGAAAATACAAGCAATAGACTGTGAGAAAATATGTGCAAACAGCATATCCAACAAAAGCTTTATATCTAGAGTATATAAAGAGTTCTCAAAACTCAAAAGAAAAAATAAGTTATAAAATGAGCAAAATATATAACAGATATTTCACCAAAGAAAAACATAGTTGTCAAGTGGGCACATGGAAAGATGGTCGACATCTTTAGCTAAATATTAAATGCAGTTTGCAAAATGCAAACTACGATCACAGTGCAGAATCACCACAGTCTTGTGTGACTAAATATTAGAAAAGTGACAATAATGAATGCTGGCAATGATGTAGAGAAACTTGATTACTTGTACAATGCTGGTGGGAATGTAAAATGGTACAGCCATTCTGCAAAGTGTTTTGCAGGTTTCTTACAAAATGAAACATGTCTGTGTCAGATGACCCTGTAATCACATTTTGGGTATGTATTCCAGAGTGATGAAAATACATGTTCACACAAAGCCCTGTACACAGACATTCATAACAACTTTATTCATCATAGTAAAATACATTAAGCAATCCAAATGTCCTTCAAAGAATGAATGGTTGAGGAAACTATGCTATATCTATACAGTGGAATACTACTCAGCAATAAAAAGGAATAAGCTATTGGCACATACAACAAACAATCTGCATGGAGCTCAAGGGCATTATGCTTAGTGAAAAAAGTTAATCTCAAAATTTACCTGCCATATAATTCAACTTGTATAACATTCTCTAAGCCAGCGGTTCTCAACCTGTAGGTCGTGACCCCTTTGGGGGTCAAGTGACCCTTTCACAGGGGTTGCCTAAGACCATCGGAAAACAAAAAGATATTTACATTACAATTCATAACAGTAGCAAAATTACAGTTATAAAGTAGCAACAAAAATAATTTTATGGTTGGGGTTCACCACAACATGAGGAACTGTATTAAGGGGTCACGGCACTAGGAAGGTTGAGAAGTGATGAAACTGTAAAGATAGAAAATATACGAGCTGTTGACAGGGACAGGAATTGGGGGCGATGGCTGCGGGGGAATGTAAACACAAAGATATAGCGTGATTGTGCTGGTAGATTTATATGTGGGATGATATGTACATATACATATGTACACACACACATACACACACAATGAATGCAGTTTACAAAATGGCATAAACTAAATTTGGCCTTCAGACTAGTTAACACTAATATGCCAATGTCAGTTTTCTGGTTATGATCTGTGCTGCAGCTGTGTAAGATGTTGCTGTTGAGGGAAACTGGGCGAAGGACACAGGGACTTTGTGTACTACTTTTGCAACTTCCTGTAAGTCTGTAATTATGTTTTCTTAATTAAATATTACCCACCCCGTGGCCTACATTGTAGAAATTTTTTTAATCACAAAGTAAAGTGGGATTTTGGAAATAATGCAGAAGGAATGAGGAGATGGGAGTTTAAGTGCTTATTATATGTGAACTTATAAAAAAAGCCTTTTTATGTGCTCCAAACACAAAGTCTTCATCTGTAAACTATGACTGATAAGACCTGCTTAGCATATCACAATGAGGGCATTGTAACAATTCTGTAAAATACAAAAGAGTTTACTTTGAACCAAGTAAAGCCACAAGACCTACCATGGGGCATTTACAGCCACAGCTGAATTGACTGTTTCAGTAGCTTGTTTGGGTCCTGATTAGTTCTCAAAGGAAAATAAGGTGTTAATTGACAATGGCTATTGATTACAAGTGAAGACAATGTTACAGAGGTGGATCAGTTAGAGTCCTTCTGAGCTAGCCTGTGAAAGAGGAAAGAAGAGGAAGGAGAAAGGAACTGTGTGATAATGACAGTCCTTAATGAGTGCTCATAGATATTAGCCAGCATAACAATAGTTATCATCATCAGTGGAGAGACTGCTTACTGCCACATTGTCCTTTGTCTTGAGAGGTTTGATATTTCAAATATGCTGTCATCAAACTATGGTCATATATCAAGAATCCGAAACATAGCATCCTTCATCTTCCCAATCTATAGTCTGGTTTCTTAGGGACCATAATTGAATCTCAGCAAATACTTCTTTTGGATTGTCAAAGAGGTATTCTAATTTAATTGTCTTCAAAAGCCTATCTATTCACAGTCTTCCTGCCTGAACTATTATCCTATAAAGGAAGCAGAAAGTTTTTCAAACCAGTTTTAACCACCATCCAACAATGAAGTCTGGTCACAGGTAATTGCAGTAGTAGTGGTAATTGTATTACTACTAGTAGTGGAAGTAGAAGTGTTAGTTCTACTAGTAGTAATAACAATAATGATAAAATAGTTTACCCTTGTGGAGTACCTACTAGTCACAGTATAGGTAAGTATTTTACCTATACTAACTAACCCTGACAGGTAGGGTCTTTATCCACATTATACATATTAGGAAACTAAGGTACAGATTGGCTGAATGATTCAAGTTCACATAGCTAGTAAGTGGCAAACCCAGGATCGCCCAACCCACGCTGTATGGTTGTGGTGTCTATGCCCTTAAACTCTATGCCATGCCACCTCTCACACATGCTTGTCTTACACCTTTTGTAATATCTCCAATGGCTGGAAGGGAATTTGATATTTTTAGAAGGAAACCATTTCTTTTTTGGTCCTTTCGGTCTAACATAGTTTTGAAGGTACTGGTTACTTTGCAAACTTAGGCAAGGCTAAAGATAATGAAATACAGAAGTTTTATACCTTTGTCTTTCAGGGATAGGTCAAATTTCAAGTGGGAACTTGGGGCCCATATAGTAAAAGACAGTTTTCATTTTTGGCATTATAGAGTCACTTCCACATGTCTTGACTTAGCCTCAGCCACGTCCAAATTGCTTCCAACTGTACAGTTATGTGGTGGTCACCCCCAGTGTCTAGAGTCACAAATCTGAGCTCCCCCACTTACTAGTTTGTGATCTTAGGCAAGTTCTGTCTCTGTTTCATCATTATAAAATGATGAAACAGATGATTATTGGGAGAATTAAATGATATACAAATATGTACAATGTTTAGCTCAGTACTTGGCACTCTCAGGCTCAATATCATTATGTGGAGTAGTGATAGGTAAAGTGAGAGTTGTAGAAAATACACTGCAATTCCTTTCTTCAAAGTTAATTAGTTTATAAGACATTAATGATAAAACTCATAAATATCATCACATATTGTGATACGGTTGCCTACAAAGAGGTAAAGTTACTAAATTTAGTAACAGTTCCAAGATGGGTAAAATTCATGTGCTATGGAGAGCAAGTGTGGAAAGCTTCACAGTGAGAGCATGGGTAAGAAGTGGTGTCTGAAGCCAGGCAGGGGCACAGGTATTTCAGCTACGTTGGGAGAAAGTATTTTGAGTCAAGGAAACAACATGACAAACTAGAGAGATAGGAATGAACTCATCCATTTGCAGGACAGTGATGGGGTCACCTCATCAGAGAGAGGGTTTGCTATAAGAATATTAGGAGACAAGACCAGGTAAGGTGGATGTGTTAATTTAACTTGATGGGGAGAGTCTTTTCATAAAGTATATGTATATCAGATCATCACTTTTTACACTTTAAAAGTCTTATAATTTTGTCAGTTATACCTCAGTAAAGCTGAGAAAGAAAGGCCAGATAGGTAAAGGTGGATCGAACTTTTGGAATATTACATAAAACCATACCTTTCTTCACACTGTCCTTTTGCCTGGAGTACCCTTCATGGGCAATTGTGGCTAATACAATCATGACCATTTTTAAAAGCCTAGTTCAAATACTACGTCTTGCAAGAGGACTGCTCTCCCTAGTGGCAGAAGTTTCTTTCCTCCAGCGAACTCTTATTCCAGTTGATCTTTGTTCCTCTTCTCTAGCATGACCACACTCGCAGGTTTGCTTAGGTCATTCCAAGTTATGCCTGTTACCCCAGTGTAAGTATTAGCCGGACCTCTTTCACTCTAAAATGTTTTCATGATAAAATATAACATCTCCTACTTATAACTCTTATCTCGCCTCCCTTGTGTTACATATGCCGTCTGGTGCCCCCTATTAAAATGGGTTTGTGAGCCTAGATCATACCTACTCATTTTTGTATTCCTAGTACAGACACTAATAATTACATATTAAGTGAGTTTAAATAAGGAGATGGAAAGCCCTTGGAGTTAAAGTCTGTATTCTTGGAATTTTTATATCCCTAATATCACCTGGTGTTATACCTGCCCATACCAGATGCTTGATGGGTCTATAAATTTGATCAGACATCCACAGGTTGATACTATTTTTGGAGTTTGCTGGAGATGACTTTAACACAGACTGGAAGTGTGTCCTCATAAATCTCCCCTTTCCACTGCTTCCTAACCTGTGCACGTTTCTCACTGACAGTTCGGCATGGTCTTAAGGTCCAAAGAAAATTTTACTTTGGAAAAATCTAAGGTGTTAAGAGTCATATGCATGTATGCACTTTACTTTAATCGTATGTGGTTAACTAAAACAGCTCTACCTGGTAGAATTGAACCTTTCTCATTATTGGGTCTCTGTTAGAAAATTTAGAATAAAAATTAATGAAGATAGATGATATTCCCATTGATGGCTACAGTGATCTAACAGGACACTGTGGTTAACAAACTTATTGAATTTTTAGTTTTATTCAAGTAGTGTTATTTCCTTGGGGTTTCCAGCTAGGATTTTAACTCTTGTTTTATAATATTTTATGATTTAATAACTGCTTGATTTTTCTTCTTAAAATTCGTGAAAAATTATACTCACAGATATTAAAGGGATTAAAGGACAAACTTTCCCATCTTATTTATTTACGGAGTCGTCATTGAGATGACTGTTTAAATTTCCTGATTATGAATGGAAAGTGTAATTATCTGTGAAATTTTGACTTCTAACTTAGAATCTTTCTGTCTATCTTGTAGTGTTAGATATTTTGCCCCCGCCGCTTGTGGATTAAGGATGTCACTGCTATTGGAATATATATATATAATCATATTACTACACATTTAACCAAGAGGTTAAACTCTGAACCCTGTGAAGATGCGCCCTATGGAAAATTAGAGTTAAACTGCTGAAGGCCTGAAAGAGAGTCTTGAGAGTAAATCCCTTTTTTACTCAGAACGTAGCCCCGTGCTCACAACATTCCCTGTCACCAGTGCCACTCCTTTGAAAATACTTGTTGGTCCATGCTCCTTTGCTGGGTCTTCCTTTCAGTTTCACCTTCTTTGTTCTAAAGAAGCCATAGCACCTCTCATGTGGGTTTGTCTTTTTTTTTCTAACCTTGGAAGAAGGCTTCCAAACTTCGGCACCACTGACATTTTGCACCAAAGAATTCTTTGTTGTGGTGCGAGTTCCTGTGTGTTGTAAGATGCTTAGCAGCATCCCTGGCCTCTGTCCATGAGATTTTAGTGGCATCCCCTATCCCAAATCATGATAATCAAAAATATTGTCAGATTATCAAATGTTTCAAGAGGCAGAAGGCACAAAATTGCCCCCTGTTGAGACCCACTGCCTTGGAGCCTCTGCAGACACTTTGCAGAGCATGGAAGATGCAATGACCTTAAAGAAGCACTTCTCAATCCTGTGACTTGCATAAGTCGCTTGACTTTTCTGACACTCAGCCACTTTACCTGCAATGTGGGGATAATAACATCTATCTTTTAGAGTTGTTGAGATTTCAGCCACATCAGGCGTAGAAACTGCCAGGCACAGAATAAAGTCCCAATTCATGATGTCACTGTCATTCTTATTTGAGGAGTTCCAGCTAAGTTTTTCAATGTCAGTGATTCCAAATTAAGAAAAGGTTTCTCTCTTTCTTTTTTGTCCTGCAAACAGAGCATGACGAATGTGGCAACGGGCAGCACAACTGTGATGAGAATGCCATCTGCACCAACACTGTCCAGGGACACAGCTGTACCTGCAAACCGGGCTACGTGGGGAACGGGACTATCTGCAGAGGTAGGCTTACGGCTCCTGGCTCATTGTGAGCTGCCGCCCTGCCTGGGCTCCGGGTGCTCCTGTGCGAGACCATGCTTGCCATTCTGGTAGCTGAACATGGTCAGGGTTCCTGTTTCTGGTTTATTTGCTGACATCAGAGAAGAGCAATGCTTTGAGGTGAATGAAAAAGGTGTGTGTGTGGGTCAGCGGCGTGGTTCTGCAATTTGACAATGGTTCAGCTTTGCCTCTTGGCCTGTGTTTGTGAAGGATGCTCTGATTACTTCCATCTCTGTGAGGCTTTGCTCACAGGGCAAGTGGGCACTGCTCATGGCCACATTTGAGGTATCCTCTCGGGCCCTGGCTTCCATCTGCATTTAGAACAAAATTCATATTCCCCCGTTGGGCTTATGGGGCTCCTGTCAGCTGGCATCTTTCTTTTCTTTCTGCTTCACTCCCTCTGCATCACCACGTTATTCCTTGAACACGCCAACCACATGTCCATCCCAGGCCTCTGTGCACATTCCCTCAGCTCTCTGTTCAAGTGTCTTCTCATCACGGAAACTTTTTTGACCATTCTGTCTGAAATAAGGGCACCCCTATTATTTCTTAGCTCCAGGCTCACCGACTTTATTTTTTCTTCACCAACACAAACTGACAGAACATTATACATTTATATGTTTGTTTTGGTATTGCCTGCCTCCCCACTGGGATGTAAGTTCCATGAGAACAGCCAGTTGGTCTTGTCTTTATGCTCCGTGCAACTAGAATGGCGCCTAGCATATTGTAGGCGCCCATTAAATTTGGTAACTGACTGAATCAGCCAAAAAGGAGAGATACAGTCACATGGAAAAAGACGCAAAATGTAAAAAAAAACCCCCAAAACCCAGAAAATAACACTTGGAGTTAAGTATTATCATCCCCGTTTTAGAGGTGACAAAACTGAGACACAGAAAGGTTAAGTACCTCGGCCAAGGACATGAAACACTTTATCAGTACTCCTCCGCAGAGGTGACATGCTGGTGATGAGAGGGAAATAATGTGCAATGAGTAAAGTCACTATGTTCCTGCATTAGATTAGGGGAGAATTTAAAGAGATTGATTTCATTCTGTTGGTGATCTTGGGATACACAGTCTCATACATGACTGCGAGTATAAATTGGTGAAACGTTTTTGGCAATTTTGACAACATCTATCAACATTGAAAGTAAATCTGAAGAGTAATGTAGGGACTCTCTTGATTCCATTGATTTTACCTCTTGAAATGTGTTCGAGAAAAGCACATGCTCGTGAGGGGAACAGTTCACATACAGTGATGTTTTTGCTGCGTTGTTTGTATTCATCAAAAATCAGAAACCACCAAAATATTCATCAGTAATGGAAGGATTTAATTTATTTGGCATGTCATTTCATGGAATGGAATACAGTGATTTGAAACTGTAGGTAT